>NC_092335.1:363710714-364052500 GCF_046630445.1 Rutidosis leptorrhynchoides | reverse complement strand
TTAAAAGACATTGCATTCAAATCATTCGATTTCAAAAAGAGTATTATTAAGTCAATGACAGATTAGTCATTCATATTACGATAATCACATATCATTTGTATCAAAAGGTTATATTTTTAAATGAGTTTGTCTTTTAAACGAATGCAATGTTTGTAAAACGTATCATATAGAGGTCAATACCTCGCAATGAGACCAGATGTAATGTATTCATCCATATAGATTTGGACGGGTCATTTCATCCTGCAATCAGCTAGACAACTCTTGAAGCTCTGGGGGTGCAAGTCTGTACGGTGCGCGAGCCACCGGTGCCGCTCCTGGCACTAAATCTATCTGAAACTCAACTTCTCGATGCGGTGGGAGACCAGGTAATTCCCCCGGAAAAACTTCAAGAAATTCCTTAACTATAGGAACATCTTCGGGTCTCCTTTCTTCGGGTGCAATTTGGCTTACGTGAGCCATAAACGCGATACATCCCTTTCTCACATACTTCTGAACTTTCAAGCAGTTAATGAGATGTAATTGTGAGCAGTTCTTTTCTGCATAAATCATCATAGGTTCACCGTTAGCAATAGGAATACGAATAGCCTTTAGGTCACAGACCACCTTGGTTTTGTTATCAGCTAACCAGTCCATTCCAACCACAAGGTCAAAACTTCCCAGTTTAATAGGTATCACATCGATGCTAAAAGGCTTATCCTCTAACTTCAAAGTACAACCACGATAAATCTTATCGGCTCTCATCAAATTACCATTCCCTAGTTCTATGGAATACATGTTATCTAAAGGAGAAACAGGGTTCTTAACATTATGACAAATATCATTAGATATAAAATTTCTATCAGCACCAGTGTCAAACAAAACATAAACATGTTGATCATTGAGTGAAAACGTACCCGTGACTAGTTTCGGATCATCACGAGCTTCCGCAGAGTTGATGTTGAACGCCCTGCCTCGAGCATTCCCATTGTTGTTGTTCTTAGGACAGTCTCTCTTGAAATGACCCGGCTGTCCACAACCAAAACAGTTCTTAGCATTACCAGCATTATTCGCATTTTCCGAAGTGTTGTTGTTGGTATTGCTGTTGAGGTTAACCTTACAATCCCTTGCCAAATGGCCAAACTTCTTACACCGATCACAAATTAGAGTAGCACAGGTTCTGGTGTAATGCTTGCCACACTTTGAGAATTGTGGCTTATTACCCTTATACCTAGAGTTAGTTCCAGTGACCCCAGTGTCATTGCGGTAAGTATCTTGCTTCTTGAACAACTATTGGTTATAATTCTTATCTTGACCACCGTTCCACTTTCTCTTACCATCATTGGACTTAATCTGGGCAATCTGGTCTAGTAACAGACTCGCCATGTCAATAGCTTCTTGCACAGTAGTGGGTTTAGAATTAGTGACCCTACCTTGAATATTCTCACTTAAACCCTTGATGTACTGTTCAACCTTACGCCTCTCAAGAGTAACCATTTCTGGACACGTCAGTGCTAAGTCAAAGAACCTCTTGTTATAGGCGGTAAGATCATGCCTACTAACTTCAAGTCACAGAACTCACGTTCCATCTTCTTTATCTCATTCCTTGAACAGTATTCCTCAATCATTCTCTGTTTCAATGTTTCCCAGGGTAGGGCATAAGCTTGGTCATGACCCAAGGATTGTTCATAGTTGTTCCACCAAGTGAGCGCACTGTTAGACAGTGTGCCCGTAGCAAAACCCACCCGATCATCATCATTACACCCGTTGATGCAGAAAACAGACTCTAGCTTTTCAAACCAACGGTTGAGACCAACTGGTCCCTCGGTTCCATTGAAAGTGTGCGGGTTGCAGCTAGTGAATGTCTTGTAAGAACATCCACCACGGCCTTGAGTGCCGTGACCATTGTTGTTGCTCAAACCACCGTGATCATTGCTGTTGCAGGTGTTGTTGAACTCTCTTAACAACTCAGCTCTCTCGGCTGTAATGCCTTCAGCGACAAGCCTCCTGATCTGAGCAGCAGTGGATTCCTTTGGAGGCATCTTCAACACAGAAAAACATACCAGGTCAGTGTCAAAACAATGCTATATATAAAATATACTTGCAACGAGTGTTGAATACTAGTAAATAATAATAGTACGAAAAGATTCGTAAGTAGTGAGAAGTAGTGTTATGTAGTACTAGTAGTGGTAAGTAGTGACAGTAGTGATAGTAGTGTCACTAGTGATAGTAGTGACACTAGTGGTAATAATAGTGGCACTAGTGTTATGTAGTGATAGCAGTGGTAGTAACACTAAGTAGTAACAATAATGATAATCATAGTAGTATCACATAACACAAGTATTATTATCATACAATGTTGCTAAATAAAGAATATTAATGCATGCAATAATAGATAAATAATTATTCATAACGTAATCCACCATTATTAAAACAAAATCCCCAAAAAGTAATAAACCAAACAATAATCATCATGTACTAGTAGCCCGGTTTAAAACACCCGGTAAGTCATATATAATCAAATAACGGAAAGGATGGTGGATGAGAAGAAAAAGAAAGCTCGAGGTCGAAGGACCCTTCACTTCCTCTTCTGTCTGGTACGAGAGGTAGGTCCATCATCCCTAGGCCTATTTCGATCCGCCTCCAGTGCAGCAATCCTGGCTGTTAGGGCTGCTATCCGTCTCCCCTGGACAAAGAACCTCGCTTCAGTCTCGTACATATAATTGTGTATGGACGTTACCCTCGAGTCCAACCTGTCGAGATCATCAGGATGTGGGTACGTCCTCGCAACGTTACTCAGAGCGTTGACATGATTAAACAAGTTCCGGTTTCGGTTGGTGTGAATCAGGTCCATGTCATAGAGATTAACGGGATGATTGGGTATCTAGTGAGGAGCAGGAGTAGGTGCTGGAGCAGGGGCAGGTGCATTGGCATCATCTACACTTGAGTTGCTACTATTTTCGGAATCCTGCGACATCTAACTCACAAGACAAGAACACATAGAAAGCAGATTAGTCACAAACACATAACGTTAGTCATAAAGTAATCATGTAATGACTAAGTCCCGGTCATAGTCTAGACTCACCAAAGTGTCCTATTGACCAAATCAGACACACTAATGCAAGTCCTAGTTTCCCTACGAACCATTAGCTCTGATACCATCTGTAACACCCCGCCAAATTTCCATCTGACGGCATGTTACTCAAAGTCCAACAGTTAACAGTTACGCCCTCTATAACGACCCTCATTTTTACATTCTATATTTTTCCAATATTAAATGCCCAACAATATAATTAAATTTAATGATTTAACTTGAATCAATACATTGTTAAGCGTTAAGAATTATAAAATATAATAATTAACTTTGTGTAATAAACGACAAGTTAATAAAAGATGAAAATAATGAGCTAATAAACTTTTGTGAACAAAATAAATAACCTTAAACCTTGTACACTTAAATAATTAAACTTGGATAATTAAGGAACCATTTAAGCTAATTTAAAGTACAAGGACTAAAGTGAAAAATCCTAAACTCCCCCATTAAAAAGCCCTAGCCAAAATTTTAAAAAACAAATAAAGGAAATGCCCAAAATACCCCTCCAAATTTCGGCCCAAGCAACCCCCATTGAAATGTCCCGTTCTTATTGATTAAAATTGTTCCATATTAATTGATTCCGTTGCGAGGTTTTGACCTCTATATGAGATGTTTTTCAAAGACTGCATTCATTTTAAAACAAACCATAACCTTTATTTCATCAATAAAGGTTTAAAAAGCTTTACGTAGATTATCAAATAATGATAATCTAAAATATCCTGTTTACACGCGACTATTACATAACGGTTTACAATACAAATATGTTACAACGAAATAAGTTTCTTGAATGCAGTTTTTACACAATATCATACAAGCATGGACTCCAAATCTCGTCCTTATTTAAGTATGCGACAGCGGAAGCTCTTAATAATCACCTGAGAATAAACATGCTTAAAACGTCAACAAAAATGTTGGTGAGTTATAGGTTTAACTTATATATTATCAAATCATAATAATAGACCACAAGATTTCATATTTCAATACATATCCTATACATAGAGATAAAAATCATTCATATGTTGAACATCTGGTAGCCGACATTAACAAGATGCATATTTAAGAATATCCCCATCATTCCGGGACACCCTTCGGATATGATATAAATTTCGAAGTACTAAAGCATCCGGTATTTTGGATGGGGTTTGTTAGGCCCAATATATCTATCTTTAGGATTCGCGTCAATTAGGGTGTCTGTTCCCTAATTCTTAGATTACCAGACTTAATAAAAAAGGGCATATTCGATTTCGATAATTCAACCATAGAATGTAGTTTCACGTACTTGTGTCTATTTTGTAAATCATTTATAAAACCTGCATGTATTCTCATCCCAAAAATATTAGATTTTAAAAGTGGGACTATAACTCACTTTCACAGATTTTTTACTTCGTCGGGAAGTAAGACTTGGCCACTGGTCGATTCACGAACCTATAACAAATATGTACATATATATCAAAGTATGTTCAAAATATATTTACAACAATTTTAATACATTTTGATGTTTTAAGTTTATTAAGTCAGCTATCCTCGTTAGTAACCTACAACTAGTTGTCCACAGTTAGATGTACAGAAATAAATCGATATATATTATCTTGAATCAATCCACGACCCAGTGTATACATATCTCAGTATTGATCACAACTCAAACTATATATATTTTGGAATCAACCTCAACCCTGTATAGCTAACTCCAACATTCACATATAGAGTGTCTATGGTTGTTCCGAAATATATATAGATGTGTCGACATGATAGGTCGAAACATTGTATACGTGTCTATGGTATCTCAAGATTACATAATATACAATACAAGTTGATTAAGTTATGGTTGGAATAGATTTGTTACCAATTTTCACGTAGCTAAAATGAGTAGTTTTTATCAATTTTGTTTTGCTCGCCATTTCTTCGTTTCTAATCCGTTTTGAGTGATTTAAGCGGCCACGGTTTCGTATTGAACTTGAATTTATGAAACTAAGCATAAAAGGTATAGGTTTATAGTCGGAAATACAAGTTACAAGTCGTTTTTGAAAGAGGTAGTCATTTCCGTCGAAAGAACGACATCTTGATGACTGTTTTGAAAAACATACTTTCACTTTGAGTTTAACCACGATTTTTGGATATGGTTTCATGTTCATAAGAAAAATCATTTTCCCAGAAGCATAGCTTTTAAATCAAAGTTTTTCATAGTTTTTAATTATCCAAACCAAAACAGCCCCCGGTTGTAACTACGACGGCGTAGATCCGGTTTTATGGTGTTTATCGTGTTTTCGGGTTTTAAATCATTAAGTTAGCATATCATATAGATATAGATAATGTGTATAGTTGATTTTAAAAGTGTAGTTAGAAGGATTAACTTTATTTGCAAACAAGTTTAGAATTAACTAAACTATGTTCTAGTGATTACTAGTTTACCACTTCGAATATGATAGCTTTTTATGTATGAATCGAATGATGTTATGAACATCATTACTACCTTAAGTTCCTTGGATAAACCTACCGTAAAATAAAAAAATGGATCTAGCTTCAACGGATCCTTGGATGGCTCGAAGTTCTTGAAGCAGAATCATGACACGAAAACAAGTTCAAGTAAGATCATCACTTGAAATAAGATTGTTATAGTTATAAAAATTGAACCAAAGTTTGAATATGATTATTACCTTGTATTAGAATGATAACCTACTGTAAGAAACAAAGATTTATTGAGGTTGGATGATCACCTTACAAGATTGGAAGTGAGCTAGCAAACTTGAAAGTATTCTTGATTTTATGTAACTAGAACTTGTAGAATTTATGAAGAACACTTAGAACTTGAAGTTAGAACTTGAGAGAGATCAATTATATGAAGAAAATTGAAGAATGAAAGTGTTTGTAGGTGTTTTTGGTCGTTGGTGTATGGATTAGATATAAAGGATATGTAATTTTGTTTTCATGTAAATAAGTCATGAATGATTACTCATATTTTTGTAATTTTATGAGATATTTCATGCTAGTTGTCAAATGATGGTTCCCACATGTGTTAGGTGACTTACATGGGCTTCTAATAGCTGATCGTTGGAGGGTATATACCAATAGTACATACATCTAAAAGCTGTGTATTGTACGAGTACGAATACAGGTGCATACGAGTAGAATTGTTGATGAAACTGAACGAGGATGTAATTGTAAGCATTTTTGTTAAGTAGAAGTATTTTGATAAGTGTCTTGAATTCTTTCAAAAGTGTATGAATACATATTAAAACACTACATGTATATACATTTTAACTGAGTCGTTAAGTCATCGTTAGTCGTTGCATGTAAGTGTTGTTTTGAGACCTTTAGGTTAACGATCTTGTTAAATGTTGTTAACCCAAAGTTTATATTATCAAATGAGATTTTAAATTATTATATTATCATGATATTATGATATATTAATATATCTTAATATGATATATACATTTAAATGTCGTTACAACGATAATCGTTACATATATGTCTCGTTTCGAAATCCTTAAGTTAGTAGTCTTGTTTTTACTTATGTAGTTCATTGTTAATACACTTAATGATATATTTAATTATCATATTATCATGTTATATATAATATAACAATGTATTAATATGCTTCATATATATTTAGTAAGACGTGGTTATAACGATAATCGTTATATGTATCGTTTCGAGTTTCATACGTCAATAGTCTCCTTTTTAAGTATATAACTTATTGTTACTATTTTTAATGAGATACTTGATGATCATTATATCATGTTAAACATATATATTTATTCATTTATGTATCATCATGTCATATACAACTTATAGCGTTCGT
The DNA here is from genome assembly GCF_046630445.1 of Rutidosis leptorrhynchoides. Lineage (NCBI taxonomy): Eukaryota > Viridiplantae > Streptophyta > Magnoliopsida > Asterales > Asteraceae > Rutidosis > Rutidosis leptorrhynchoides. The sequence continues at coordinate 364,045,631 of NC_092335.1, read as the reverse complement.
GAATCATTGGTCAAACTGGGTAATCAGACGTTTACAAAATTTCTGTTTCAGTTAACCAAGTCTTAACAAGTTTGATTGCTTAACATGTTGGAAAAATTTAATCATGTAAATATAGTTTTCATTAAAAATATATAATCATAGAAAGGTTCGGAAAAGTTCGGGTCACTACAGTACCTACCCGTTAAATAAATTTCGTCCCGAAATTTTAAGGGATTGGAGGTGTTGGCTCATCTTCTGGAAATAAGTGCGGGTACTTCTTCTTCATCTGATCTCCTCGTTCCCAGGTGAACTCGGGTCCTCTATGAGGATTCCATCGAACCTTAACAATCGATATCTTGTTTTGTTTAAGTCTCTTAACCTCACGATCCATTATTTCAACGGGTTCTTCAATGAATTGAAGTTTTTCATTGATTTGGATTTCGTCCAACGGAATAGTGAGATCTTCTTTAGCAAAACATTTCTTCAAATTCGAGACATGGAAAGTGTTATGTACAGCCGCGAGTTGTTGAGGTAACTCAAGTCGGTAAGCTACTGGTCCGACAGGATCAATAATCTTGAATGGTCCAATATACCTTGGATTTAATTTCCCTCGTTTACCAAACCGAACAACACCTTTCCAAGGTGCAACCTTAAGCATGACCATCTCTCCAATTTCAAATTCTATATCTTTTCTTTTAATGTCGGCGTAGCTCTTTTGTCGACTTTGGGCGGTTTTCAACCGTTGTTGAATTTGGATGATCTTCTCAGTAGTTTCTTGTATTATCTCCGGACCCGTAATCTGTCTATCCCCCACTTCACTCCAACAAATCGGAGACCTGCACTTTCTACCATAAAGTGCTTCAAACGGAGCCATCTCAATGCTTGAATGGTAGCTATTGTTGTAGGAAAATTCTGCTAACGGTAGATGTCGATCCCAACTGTTTCCGAAATCAATAACACATGCTCGTAGCATGTCTTCAAGCGTTTGTATCGTCCTTTCACTCTGCCCATCAGTTTGTGGATGATAGGCAGTACTCATGTCTAGACGAGTTCCTAATGCTTGCTGTAATGTCTGCCAGAATCTTGAAATAAATCTGCCATCCCTATCAGAGATAATAGAGATTGGTATTCCATGTCTGGAGACGACTTCCTTCAAATATAGTCGTGCTAACTTCTCTATCTTGTCATCTTCTCTTATTGGCAGGAAGTGTGCTGATTTGGTGAGACGATCAACTATTACCCAAATAGTATCAAAACCACTTGCAGTCCTTGGCAATTTAGTGATGAAATCCATGGTAATGTTTTCCCATTTCCATTCCGGGATTTCAGATTATTGAAGTAGACCTGATGGTTTCTGATGCTCCGCTTTGACCTTAGAACACGTCAAACATTCCCCTACGTATTTAGCAACATCGGCTTTCATACCTGGACACCAAAAATGTTTCTTGAGATCCTTGTACATCTTCCCCGTTCCAGGATGTATTGAGTATCTGGTTTTATGAGCTTCTCTAAGTACCATTTCTCTCATATCTCCAAATTTTGGTACCCAAATCCTTTCAGCCCTATATCGGGTTCCATCTTCTTGAATATTAAGATGCTTCTCCGACCCTTTGGGTATTTCATTATTTAAATTTCCCTCTTTTAAAACTCCTTGTTGCGCCTCCTTTATTTGAGTAGTAAGGTTATTGTGAATCATTATATTCATAGATTTTACTCGAATGGGTTCTCTGTCCTTTCTACTCAAGGCGTCGGCTACCACATTTGCCTTCCCCGGGTGGTAACGAATCTCAAAGTCGTAATCATTCAACAATTCAATCCACCTACGCTGCTTCATGTTCAGTTGTTTCTGATTAAATATGTGTTGAAGACTTTTGTGGTCGGTATATATAATACTTTTGACCCCATATAAGTAGTGCCTCCAAGTCTTTAATGCAAAAACAACCGCACCTAATTCCAAATCATGCGTCGTATAATTTTGCTCGTGAATCTTCAATTGTCTAGACGCATAAGCAATTACCTTCGTTCGTTGCATTAATACACAACCGAGAACTTGCTTTGAGGTTTCACAATATATCACAAAATCATCATTCCCTTCAGGCAATGAAAATACAGGTGTCGTAGTTAGCTTTTTCTTCAATAACTGAAACACCTTCTCTTGTTCATCCTTCCATTCAAATTTCTTCCCTTTATGCATTAATGCAGTCAAGGGTTTTGCTATTTTGGAGAAATCTTGGATGAATCTTCTGTAGTAACCAGCCAATCCTAAAAATTGACGTATATGCTTCGGAGTTTTTGGGGTTTCCCACTTTTCAACGGTTTCGATCTTTGCCGGGTCCACCTGGATACCTTCTTTCTTCACTATGTGACCGAGGAATTGAACTTCTTCCAACCAAAATGCACACTTTGAAAACTTAGCGTACAGTTTTTCTTTCCTCAATACTTCTAGCACTTTTCTCAAATGTTCTTCGTGCTCTTGATCATTCTTTGAGTAAATAAGTATGTCATCGATGAAAACAATGACAAACTTGTCAAGATATGGCCCACACACTCGGTTCATAAGGTCCATGAACATAGCTGGTGCATTAGTCAATCCAAATGGCATAACCATAAACTCGTAATGACCATAACGCGTCCTAAAAGCAGTTTTTGGAATATCATCCTCCTTTACTCGCATTTGATGATATCCAGAACGTAAATCGATCTTCGAATAAACCGACGAGCCTTGTAGTTGATCAAATAAGTCGTCAATTCTCGGTAGTGGATAACGGTTTTTGATGGTAAGTTTGTTCAACTCTCTGTAGTCAATACACAACCCAAATGTACCATCTTTCTTCTTGACAAACAAAACAGGAGCTCCCCATGGTGATGTGCTTGGTCGAATGAAACCACGTTCTAATAGTTCTTGCTGTTGGCTTTGCAGTTCTTTCATCTCGCTGGGTGCGAGTCTGTAAGGAGCACGAGCTATTGGTGCAGCTCCTGGTACAAGATCTATTTGAAATTCAACAGATCGATGTGGAGGTAGTCCCGGTAATTCTTTCGGAAATACATCGGGAAATTCTTTTGCGACAAAAACATCATTGATGCTCTTTTCTTCAGTTTGTACTTTCTCGACATGTGCTAGAACAGCATAGCAACCTTTTCTTATTAGTTTTTATGCCTTCAAATTACTAATAAGATGTAGCTTCGTGTTGCCATTTTCTCCGTACACCATTAAGGGTTCTCCTTCTTCTCGTACAATACGAATTTCATTTTTATAACATACGATCTCTGCTTTCACCTTCTTCAGCCAGTCCATACCAACTATTACATCAAAACTCCCTAACTCTACTGGTATCAAATCAATCTTAAATATTTTGCTACCCAGTTTAATTTCTCGATTCCGGCATATATATTCTGCTGAAATTAATTTACCGTTTGCTAATTCGTGTAAAAATTTACTATCCAACGGCGACAATGGACAACTTAATTTAGCACAAAAATCTCTACTCATATAGCTTCTATCCGCACCCGAATAAAAAAAAAACGTAAGCAGATTTATTGTCAATAAGAAACATACCCGTAACAAGCTCCGGGTCTTCCTGTGCCTCTGCCGCATTAATATTGAAAACTCTTCCGCGGCCTTGTTCATTCGTGTTCTCCTGGTTCGGGCAATTTCTAATAATGTGGCCCGGTTTTCCACATTTATAACAAACTACATTGGCATAACTTGCTCCGACACTACTTGCTCCACCATTACTCGTTCTGACACCATTTGTTCCTTTCGTTCTGTTAACCCCTGGTCTGTAGACCTCACACTTCATCGCGCTATGACCATTTCTTTTACACTTGTTGCAAAATTTGGTGCAGAACCCCGAGTGATACTTTTCACACCTTTGGCATAGCTGCTTCTGATTATTGTTGTTGTTGTGGTTGTTATTGTTGTTGGGATGATTGTTGTAGTTGATGTTGTTGTTGTTGTTGTTGTTGTTGGGCCGTTTGTTGTAGTTGCGATTGATGTTGCGATTGTTAGGATAGTTGTTGCGATTATTGTTGTAATTGCTGTTGTTGTTGTATTGGTGATTCTTATCACCGTTTTCCTCCAACTTTCTTTTGACTTGCTTCACATTGGCCTCTTCAGCCGCCTGTTCTTTAATTCTTTCCTCAATCTGGTCACTAGTTTGTGAGCCATTCTACATGCCTGTTGTATGGAGGCGGGCTCGTGTAAACTTATATATTCTTGGATTCTTTCCGGTAATCCTTTCACAAACGCGTCGATCTTCTCTTCCTCATCTTCGAACGCTCCCGGACACAATAGGCACAATTCTGTGAATCGTCTTTCATACGTGGTGAAATGTCCCGTTCTTATTGATTAAAAACGTTCCATATTAATTGATTTCGTTGCGAGGTTTTGACCTCTATATGAGACGTTTTTCAAAGACTGCATTCATTTTAAAACAAACCATAACCTTTATTTCATAAATAAAGGTTTAAAAACCTTTACGTAGATTATCAAATAATGATAATCTAAAATATCCTGTTTACACACGACCATTACATAATGGTTTACAATACAAATATGTGACATCGAAATCAGTTTCTTGAATGCAGTTTTTACACAATATCATACAAACATTGTAGTGACCCGAACTTTTCCATGTTTATATATATTAATTGAGATTGATATTTACATGATTAAATGTTTCCAACATGTTAAGCAATCAAACTTGTTAAGACTTGATTAATTGAAATATGTTTCATATAGACAATTGACCACCCAAGTTGACCGGTGATTCACGAACGTTAAAACTTGTAAAAACTATATGATGACATATATATGGATATATATAGTTAACATGATACTATGATAAGTAAACATATCATTAAGTATATTAACAATGAACTACATATGTAAAAACAAGACTACTAACTTAATGATTTTTAAACGAGACATATATGTAACGATTATCGTTGTAAAGACATTTAATGTATATATATCATATTAAGAGATATTCATACATGATAATATCATGATAATATAATAATTTAAAATCTCATTTGATATTATAAACATTGGGTTAACAACATTTAACAAGATCGTTAACCTAAAGGTTTCAAAACAACACTTACATGTAACGACTAACGATGACTTAACGACTCAGTTAAAATGTATATACATGTAGTGTTTTAATATGTATTTATACACTTTTGAAAGACTTCAATACACTTATCAAAATACTTCTACTTAACAAAAATGCTTACAATTACATCCTCGTTCAGTTTCATCAACAATTCTACTCGTATGCACCCGTATTCGTACTCGTACAATACACAGCTTTTAGATGTATGTACTATTGGTATATACACTCCAATAATTAGCTCTTAGCAGCCCATGTGAGTCACCTAACACATGTAGGAACCATTATTTGGCAACTAGCATGAAATATCTCATAAAATTACAAAAATATGAGTAATCATTCATGACTTATTTACATGAAAACAAAATTACATATCCTTTATATTTAATCCATACACCAACGACCAAAAACACCTACAAACACTTTCATTCTTCAATTTTCTTCATCTAATTGATCTCTCTCAAGTTCTATCTTCAAGTTCTAAGTGTTCTTCATATATTCTACAAGTTCTAGTTACATAAAATCAAGAATACTTTCAAGTTTGCTAGCTCACTTCCAATCTTGTAAGGTGATCATCCAACCTCAAGAAATATTTATGTCTTACAGTAGGTTATCATTCTAATACAATTTAATAATCATATTCAAACTTTGGTTCAATTTCTATAACTATAACAATCTTATTTCAAGTGATGATCTTACTTGAACTTGTTTTCGTGTCATGATTCTGCTTCAAGAACTTCGAGCCATCCAAGGATCCGTTGAAGCTAGATCCATTTTTCTCTTTTCCAGTAGGTTTATCCAAGGAACTTAAGGTAGTAATGATTTTCATAACATCATTCAATTCATACATATAAAGCTATCTTATTCGAAGGTTTAAACTTGTAATCACTAGAACATAGTTTAGTTAATGCTAAACTTGTTCGCAAACAAAAGTTAATCCTTCTAACTTGACTTTTAAAATCAACTAAATACATGTTATATATCTATATGATATGCTAACTTAATGATTTAAAACCTAGAAACACGAAAAACATCGTAAAACCGGATTTACGCCGTCGTAGTAACACCGCGGGCTGTTTTGGGTTAGTTAATTAAAAACTATGATAAACTTTGATTTAAAATTTGTTATTCTGAGAAAATGATTTTTATTATGAATATGAAACTATATCCAAAAATTATGGTTAAACTCAAAGTGGAAGTATGTTTTCTAAAATGGTCATCTAGACGTCGTTCTTTCGACTGAAATGACTACCTTTACAAAAACGACTTGTAACTTATTTTTCTGACAATAAACCTATACTTTTTCTGTTTAGATTCATAAAATAGAGTTCAATATGAAACCATAGCAATTTGATTCACTCAAAACGGATTTAAAATGAAGAAGTTATGGGTAAAACAAGAATGGATAATTTTTCTCATTTTAGCTACGTGAAAATTGGTAACAAATCTATTCCAACCATAACTTAATCAACTTGTATTGTATATTATGTAATCTTGAGATACCATAGACACGTACACAATATTTCGACCTATCATGTCGACACATCTATATATATTTCAGAACAACCATAGACACTCTATATGTGAATGTTGGAGTTAGCTATACAGGGTTGAGGTTGATTCCAAAATATATATAGTTTGAGTTGTGATCAATACTGAGATATGTATACACTGGGTCGTGGATTGATTTAAGATAATATTTATCTATTTATTTCTGTACATCTAACTGTGGACAACTAGTTGTAGGTTACTAACGAGGACAGCTGACTTAATAAACTTAAAACATCAAAATATATTAAAAGTGTTGTAAATATATTTTGAACATACTTTGATATATATGTATATATTGTTATAGGTTCGTGAATCAACCAGTGGCCAAGTCTTACTTCCCGACGAAGTAAAAATTTGTGAAAGTGAGTTATAGTCCCACTTTTAAAATCTAATATTTTTGGGATGAGAATACATGCAGGTTTTATAAATGATTTACAAAATAGACACAAGTACGTGAAACTACATTCTATGGTTGAATTATCAAAATCAAATATGCCCCTTTTTATTAAGTCTGGTAATCTAAGAATTTGGGAACAGACACCCTAATTGACGCGAATCCTAAAGATAGATCTATTGGGCCTAACAAACCCCATCCAAAGTACAGGATGCTTTAGTACTTCGAAATTTATATCATATCCGAAGGGTGTCCCGGAATGATGGGGATATTCTTATATATGCATCTTGTTAATGTCGGTTACCAGGTGTTCACCGTATGAATGATTTTTATCTCTATGTATGGGATGTGTATTGAAATATGAAATCTTGTGGTCTATTATTATGATTTGATATATATAGGTTAAACCTATAACTCACCAACATTTTTGTTGACGTTTTAAGCGTGTTTATTCTCAGGTGATTATTAAGAGCTTCCGCTGTCGCATACTTAAATAAGGACGAGATTTGGAGTCCATGCTTGTATGATATTGTGTAAAAACTGCATTCAAGAAACTTATTTTGTTGTAACATATTTGTATTGTAAACCATTATGTAATGGTCGTGTGTAAACATGATATTTTAGATTATCATTTTTTGATAATCTACGTAAAGCTTTTTAAAACCTTTATCTATGAAATAAAGGTTATGGTTTGTTTTAAAAATGAATGCAGTCTTTGAAAAACGTCTCATATAGAGGTCAAAACCTCGCAACGAAATCAATTAATATGGAACGTTTTTAATCAATAAGAACGGGACATTTCAGTTGGTATCCGAGCGTTGGTCTTAGAGAACCAGAATTTTGCATTAGTGTGTCTTATCGAGTTTGTTAGGATGCATTAGTGAGTCTGGACTTCGACCTTGTTTACTTGAAAAATGATTGCTTAACAAATTTTGTTGGAAACTATATATTTTTAACATGTGAATATTATGTGATATATTAATCTCTTAACGCGTTTGATATTATGTGATAGATGTCTACCTCTAGAACAAGTCTCATTGACTCACCTAATAATAATGAAGAGTCAAATGTAAATTGGAATGATTCGTGGACTGATTCACAAGTTCCCGAAGAGGAACCGGAAGAAGAGTCGGAACAGGAAAAAGAATCGGAACCGGAAGAAGAATCGGAACCGGATGAAGAAATAGAACCGGTGGGGGAAATAATAAAACGGTTAAGTAAAAGAAAATCCTCAACCAACCGATCAAGGTTAATTATGGTCAATGGTGTTTCCGCCAAGGAAGCAAAATATTGGGAGGATTACCAATTCTCCGATGAATCGGATTCCGACGAGAATTCCGATGATGTTATAGAAATTACCCCAACTGAATTTAAAAAGGCAAAAGAAAATAATAAGGGAAAGGGCATAAAAATAGAGAAATCTAATTCCAACCCCGATGAACTTTATATGTATCGTCAACCCCCGAAGTCCTTAAGTTGTAACAATGACCCGGGAACCTCTAAACCACCAGGTTTTTCTAAACCAATGTGGAAAACGACAGCTCGTATTAGGGGAACATCATATATCCCTAGAAACTTGGCAAAACGAACCAAAACCGAAGAAGAAGAAGAAGAAACAAGCGAGTCGGAATAAGATAATTGTATTCGTGTGGTGTAATATATGTAATATAGTGTGCTTATGCTTTATGATATATGTAAAAATTGCTTATATTAATAAGTATTTTTTTTATGAATCTAACTCTTGTCTATTTTACAGTATAAAAACACAAAATGGATAGACAACCCAATATTTTAAGAGACCTACCCGGAGACATGATTGATGAAATCTTGTCTAGAGTTGGTCAGAATTCTTCGGCACAACTATTTAAGGCGAGATCAGTTGGTAAGACATTCGAAGAACGTTCCAAGAATACCTTGGTTTATAAAAGGCTTTCGTTCGAAAGATGGGGGATATCACATTGGGAAATCCATAAGTTACGATGTGTTTACTTTGACGCATATATTGCGGGGAACCCAAATGCTATTTTACGCAATGGGTTAAGAAATTATTTTGACTCAATATATCCGAATATTGGACTTCGTGATTTAGAAAAAGCGGCTAACATGCAACATAAAGAAGCATGTTATGCTTACGGATTAGTAATGTTCGCTTCTCACCAAAGTGAGAACAAGAACATCGGGCTACAACTATTAAACAAAACATTCCCACAAGTGACGGAGTCAGTAATTGGGGTAAGAAATGAGGTTTTTAGATTGTTACGGGACTGTTGGAAATTACGTAACCCTCGTCCCTTTGACGACGTTACAACACGCTGTCTTATCAACGGCCATAACGGTTATGTTCCACAAGACCAAGGATGGGAAGTAATCCTAGTAAAACCAGAATGCATGACTTGTTTCTGGACGTATGAATTACGTGTCTTTATTGCCTTTGCTGAACGACTTGTGTACTAGCTAGAATTATCTTCACAACCATCTTGTATCAAATTTATTGTGTGCTATATTTCATGCTATATGTAAAATAAGCGGTATTGTAAGTTTGTAAAATATTGTGTAAAAGTTTGAACGCGAAATATTATTATAATCAGTTTTTCATATAGAATTGTAGTAGTTGAATTGTATATTAGCTACTAAGTATGAACTTAACGGGTAGGTACTACCCGAATTTAAACTTATAAAACGCTAATATGAAGAAAAAGCTTTTATAAATGAGTTCATATTATGCTACGAAATACTATTAACTACTTTTAATATTCTGTATGATTAACTTGTTCCATTTGACTATTTTGAAGGAAATGGCACCGACTACTCGACACACCGTGAATATGAATGAAGAGGAATTCTGTACTTTTCTAGCTTCAAACATAGCCGCAGTACAGGCTGCGCTACATACCAACAATAACCTTGGATCTAGCAGTACAGGAAATCGTGTAGGATGCACCTACAAAGAATTCACTGCCTGCAAACCTTTGGAATTTGATGGAACCGAAGGACCGATCGGATTGAAACGGTGGACCGAGAAGGTCGAATCGGTGTTTGCCATAAGTAAGTGTACTGAAGAGGACAAAGTGAAGTACGCTACGCATACCTTCACAGGTTCTGCGTTAACATGGTAGAATACCTATCTAGAGCAAGTGGGACAAGACGATGCGTACGCACTACCGTGGTCAGCATTCAAGCACTTGATGAACGAGAAGTACCGTCCCAGAACCGAGGTCAATAAGCTCAAGACAGAACTTAGAGGGTTACGAACCCAAGAATTTGTTATTACCACGTACGAGAGACGATTCACAGAATTGTGCCTATTGTGTCCGGGAGCATTCGAAGATGAGGAAGAGAAGATCGACGCATTTGTGAAAGGATTACCGGAAAGAATCCAAGAAGATATAAGTTCACACGAGCCCGCCTCCATACAACAGGCATGTAGAATGGCTCACAAACTAGTGAACCAGATTGAAGAAAGAATTAAAGAACAGACTGCTGAAGAGGCCAATGTGAAGCAAGTCAAAAGAAAGTGGGAGGAAAACGGTGATAAGAATCACCAATACAACAACAACAGCAATCGCAACAATTATCCCAACAATCGCAACATCAATCGCAACTACAACAAACGGCCCAACAACAACAACAACAACAATAACAACAACAACAACAACAACAGCAACTACAACAATCATCCCAACAACAATAATAACCGCAACAACAACAACAATCAGAAGCAGCTATGCCAAAGGTGTGAAAAGTATCACTCGGGGTTCTGCACCAAATTTTGCAACAAGTGTAAAAGAAATGGTCATAGCACGGCGAAGTGTGAGGTCTACAGACCAGGGGTTAATAGAACGAAAGGAACAAATGGTGTCGGAACGAGTAATGGCGGAGCAAGTAGTGTCGGAGAAAGTTATGCCAATGTAGTTTGTTATAAATGTAGAAAACCGGGCCACATTATTAGAAATTGCCCGAACCAGGAGAACACGAATGGAAAAGGCCGCGGAAGAGTTTTCAATATTAATGCGGCAGAGGCACAGGAAGACCCGGAGCTTGTTACGGGTACGTTTCTTATTGACAATAAATCTGCTTACGTTTTATTTGATTCGGGTGCGTATAGAAGCTATATGAGTAGAGATTTTTGTGCTAAATTAAGTTGTCCATTGACGCCTTTGGATAGTAAATTTTTACTCGAATTAGCAAATGGTAAATTAATTTCAGCAGATAATATATGTCGGAATCGAGAAATTAAACTGGTTAGCGAAACATTTTAGATTGATTTGATACCAGTAGAGTTAGGGAGTTTTGATGTGATAATCGGTATGGACTGGTTGAAAGAAGTGAAAGCAGAGATCGTTTGTTACAAAAATGCAATTCGCATTATACGAGAAAAAGAAAAACCCTTAATGGTGTACGGAGAAAAGGGGCAACACGAAGCTACATCTTATTAGTAATTTGAAGGCACAAAAACTAATAAGAAAAGGTTGCTATGCTGTTCTAGCACACGTCGAGAAAGTATAAACTGAAGAAAAGAGCATCAATGATGTTCCCATTGCAAAAGAATTTTCCGATGTATTTCTGAAAGAATTACCGGGATTACCCCCACATCGATCCGTTGAATTTCAAATAGATCTTGTACCAGGAGCTGCACCAATAGCTCGTGCTCCTTACAGACTCGCACCCAGCGAGATGAAAGAACTGCAAAGCCAATTACAAGAACTTTTAGAGCGTGGTTTCATTTGACCAAGCACATCACCGTGGGGAGCTCCTGTTTTGTTTGTCAAGAAGAAAGATGGTACATTCAGGTTGTGTATCGACTACCGAGAGTTGAACAAACTTACCATCAAGAACCGCTACCCACAACCGAGAATCGACGACTTATTTGATCAACTACAAGGCTCGTCTGTTTATTCAAAGATTGACTTACGTTCCGGGTATCATCAATTGCGGGTGAAAGAAGATGATATTCCAAAGACTGCTTTCAGAACACGTTACGGTCATTACGAGTTTATGGTCATGCCGTTTGGTTTAACTAATGCACCAGCTGTGTTTATGGACCTTATGAACCGGGTGTGTGGACCATACCTTGACAAGTTTGTCATTGTTTTCATTGATGACATACTTATTTACTCAAAGAATGACCAAGAACACGGTGAACATTTGAGAAAGGTGTTAGAAGTATTGAGGAAGGAAGAATTGTACGCTAAGTTTTCAAAGTGTGCATTTTGGTTGGAAGAAGTTCAATTCCTCGTTCACATAGTGAACAAAGAAGGTATTAAGGTGGATCCGGCAAAGATAGAAACTGTTGAAAAGTGGGAAACCCCGAAAACTCCGAAACACATACGCCAGTTTTTAGGACTAGCTGGTTACTACAGAAGGTTCATCCAAGACTTTTCCAGAATAGCAAAACCCTTGACTGCATTAACGAATAAAGGGAAGAAATTTGAATGGAATGATGAACAAGAGAAAGCGTTTCAGTTATTGAAGAAAAAGCTAACTACGGCACCTATATTGTCATTGCCTGAAGGGAATGATGATTTTGTGATTTATTGTGACGCATCAAAGCAAGGTCTCGGTTGCATATTAATGTAACGAACGAAGGTGATTGCTTATGCATCTAGACAATTGAAGATTCACAAACAAAATTATACGACGCATGATTTGGAATTAGGCGCGGTTGTTTTTGCATTAAAGACTTGGAGGCACTACTTATATGGGGTCAAAAGTATTATATATACCGACCACAAAAGTCTTCAACACATATTTAATCAGAAACAACTGAATATGAGGCAGCGTAGGTGGATTGAATTATTGAATGATTACGACTTTGAGATTCGTTACCACCCGGGGAAGGCAAATGTAGTAGCCGATGCCTTGAGCAGGAAGGACAGAGAACCCATTTGAGTAAAATCTATGAATATAATGATTCATAATAACCTTACTACTCAAATAAAGGAGGCGCAACAAGGAGTTTTAAAAGAGGGAAATTTAAAGGATGAAATACCCAAAGGATCGTAGAAGCATCTTAATATTCGGGAAGACGGAACCCGGTATAGGGCTGAAAGGATTTGGGTACCAAAATTTGGAGATATGAGAGAAATGGTACTTAGAGAAGCTCATAAAACCAGATACTCAATACATCCTGGAATGGGGAAGATGTACAAGAATCTCAAGAAACATTTTTTGTGGCCGGGTATGAAAGCCGATGTTGCTAAATACGTAGGAGAATGTTTGACGTGTTCTAAGGTCAAAGCTGAGCATCAGAAACCATCAGGTCTACTTCAACAACCCGAAATCCCGGAATGGAAATGGGAAAACATTACCATGGATTTCATCACTAAATTGCCAAGGACTGCAAGTGATTTTGATACTATTTGGGTAATAGTTGATCGTCTCACCAAATCATCACACTTCCTGCCAATAAGAGAAGATGACAAGATGGAGAAGTTAGCACGACTGTATTTGAAGGAAGTCATCTCCAGACATAGAATACCAATCTCTATTATCACTGATAGGGATGGCAGATTTATTTCAAGATTCTGGCAGACATTACAGCAAGCATTAGGAACTCGTCTAGACATGAGTACTGCCTATCATCCACAAACTGATGGGCAGAGCGAAAGGACGATACAAACGCTTGAAGACATGCTACGAGCATGTGTTATTGATTTCGGAAACAGTTGGGATCGACATCTACCGTTAGCAGAATTTTCCTACAACAACAACTACCATTCAAGCATTGAGATGGCGCCGTTTGAAGCACTTTATGGTAGAAAGTGCAGGTCTCTGATTTGTTGGAGTGAAGTGGGGGATAGACAGATTACGGGTCCGGAGATTATACAAGAAACTACCGAGAAGATCATCCAAATTCAACAACGGTTGAAAACCGCCCAAAGTCGACAAAAGAGCTACGCTGACATTAAAAGAAAAGATATAGAATTTGAAATTGGAGAGATGGTCATGCTTAAAGTTGCACCTTGGAAAGGCGTTGTTAGATTTGGTAAACGAGGGAAATTAAATCCAAGGTATATTGGACCATTCAAGATTATTGATCGTGTCGGACCAGTAGCTTACCGACTAGTTACCTCAACAACTCACGGCTGTACATAACACTTTCCATGTCTCGAATTTGAAGAAAGGTTTTGCTAAAGAAGATCTCACTATTCCGTTAGATGAAATCCAAATCAACGAAAAACTTCAATTCATCGAAGAACCCGTCGAAATAATGGATCGTGAGGTTAAAAGACTTAAGCAAAACAAGATACCAATTGTTAAGGTTCGATGGAATGCTCGTAGAGGACCCGAGTTCACCTAGGAGCATGAAGATCAGATGAAGAAGAAATACCCGCATCTATTTCCAGAAGATTCGTCAACACCTTCAACAGCTTAAAATTTCGGGACGAAATTTATTTAACGGGTAGGTACTGTAGTGACCCGAACTTTTCCATGTTTATATATATTAATTGAGATTGATATTTACATGATTAAATGTTTCCAACATGTTAAGCAATCAAACTTGTTAAGACTTGATTAATTGAAATATGTTTCATATAGACAATTGACCACCCAAGTTGACCGGTGATTCACGAACGTTAAAACTTGTAAAAACTATATGATGACATATATATGGATATATATATAGTTAACATGATACTATGATAAGTAAACATATCATTAAGTATATTAACAATGAACTACATATGTAAAAACAAGACTACTAACTTAATGATTTTTAAACGAGACATATATGTAACGATTATCGTTGTAAAGACATTTAATGTATATATATCATATTAAGAGATATTCATACATGATAATATCATGATAATATAATAATTTAAAATCTCATTTGATATTATAAACATTGGGTTAACAACATTTAACAAGATCGTTAACCTAAAGGTTTTAAAACAACACTTACATGTAACGACTAACGATGACTTAACGACTCAGTTAAAATGTATATACATGTAGTATTTTAATATGTATTTATACACTTTTGAAAGACTTCAATACACTTATCAAAATACTTCTACTTAACAAAAATGCTTACAATTACATCCTCGTTCAGTTTCATCAACAATTCTACTCGTATGCACCCGTATTCGTACTCGTACAATACACAGCTTTTAGATGTATGTACTATTGGTATATACACTCCAATAATTAGCTCTTAGTAGCCCATGTGAGTCACCTAACACATGTGAGAACCATCATTTGGCAACTAGCATGAAATATCTCATAAAATTACAAAAATATGAGTAATCATTCATGACTTATTTACATGAAAACAAAATTACATATCCTTTATATTTAATCCATACACCAACGACCAAAAACACCTACAAACACTTTCATTCTTCAATTTTCTTCATCTAATTGATCTCTCTCAAGTTCTATCTTCAAGTTCTAAGTGTTCTTCATATATTCTACAAGTTCTAGTTACATAAAATCAAGAATACTTTCAAGTTTGCTAGCTCACTTCCAATCTTGTAAGGTGATCATCCAACCTCAAGAAATCTTTGTTTCTTACAGTAGGTTATCATTCTAATACAAGGTAATAATCATATTCAAACTTTGGTTCAATTTCTATAACTATAACAATCTTATTTCAAGTGATGATCTTACTTGAACTTGTTTTCGTGTCATGATTCTGCTTCAAGAACTTCGAGCCATCCAAGGATCCGTTGAAGCTAGATCCTTTTTTCTCTTTTCCAGTAGGTTTATCCAAGGAACTTAAGGTAGTAATGATGTTCATAACATCATTCAATTCATACATATAAAGCTATCTTATTCGAAGGTTTAAACTTGTAATCACTAGAACATAGTTTAGTTAATTCTAAACTTGTTCGCAAACAAAAGTTAATCCTTCTAACTTGACTTTTAAAATCAACTAAACACATGTTCTATATCTATATGATATGCTAACTTAATGATTTAAAACCTGGAAACACGAAAAACATCGTAAAACCGGATTTACGCCGTCGTAGTAACACCGCGGGCTGTTTTGGGTTAGTTAATTAAAAACTATGATAAACTTTGATTTAAAATTTGTTATTCTGAGAAAATGATTTTTATTATGAACATGAAACTATATCCAAAAATTATGGTTAAACTCAAAGTGGAAGTATGTTTTCTAAAATGGTCATCTAGACGTCGTTCTTTCGACTGAAATGACTACCTTTACAAAAACGACTTGTAACTTATTTTTCCAACTATAAACGTATACTTTTTCTGTTTAGATTCATAAAATAGAGTTCAATATGAAACCATAGCAATTTGATTCACTCAAAACGGATTTAAAATGAAGAAGTTATGGGTAAAACAAGATTGGATAATTTTTCTCATTTTAGCTACGTGAAAATTGGTAACAAATCTATTCCAACCATAACTTAATCAACTTGTATTGTATATTATGTAATCTTGAGATACCATAGACACGTATACAATATTTCAACCTATCATGTCGACACATCTATATATATTTCAGAACAACCATAGACACTCTATATGTGAATGTTGGAGTTAGCTATACAGGGTTGAGGTTGATTCCAAAATATATATAGTTTGAGTTGTGATCAATACTGAGATACGTATACACTGGGTCGTGGATTGATTCAAGATAATATTTATCGATTTATTTCTGTACATCTAACTGTGGACAACTAGTTGTAGGTTACTAACGAGGACAGCTGACTTAATAAACTTAAAACATCAAAATATATTAAAAGTGTTGTAAATATATTTTGAACATACTTTGATATATATGTATATATTGTTATAGGTTCGTGAATCAACCAGTGGCCAAGTCTTACTTCGCGATGAAGTAAAAATTTGTGAAAGTGAGTTATAGTCCCACTTTTAAATCTAATATTTTTGGGTTGAGAATACATGCAGGTTTTATAAATGATTTACAAAATAGACACAAGTACGTGAAACTACATTCTATGGTTGAATTATCAAAATCAAATATGCCCCTTTTTATTAAGTCTGGTAATCTAAGAATTAGGGAACAGATACCCTAATTGACGCGAATTCTAAAGATAGATCTATTGGGCCTAACAAACCCCATCCAAAGTACCGGATGCTTTAGTACTTCGAAATTTATATCATATCCGAAGGGTGTCCCGGAATGATGGGGATATTCTTATATATACATCTTGTTAATGTCGGTTACCAGGTGTTCACCGTATGAATGATTTTTATCTCTATGTATGGGATGTGTATTGAAATATAAAATCTTGTGGTCTATTATTATGATTTGATATATATAGGTTAAACCTATAACTCACCAACATTTTTGTTGACGTTTTAAGCATGTTTATTCTCAGGTGATTATTAAGAGCTTCCGCTGTCGCATACTTAAATAAGGACGAGATTTGGAGTCCATGCTTGTATGATATTGTGTAAAAACTGCATTCAAGAAACTTATTTTGTTGTAACATATTTGTATTGTAAATCATTATGTAATGGTCGTGTGTAAACAGGATATTTTAGATTATCATTATTTGATAATCTACGTAAAGCTTTTTAAAACCTTTATCTATGAAATAAAGGTTATGGTTTGTTTTAAAAATGAATGCAGTCTTTGAAAAACGTCTCATATAGAGGTCAAAACCTCGCAACGAAATCAATTAATATGGAACGTTTTTAATCAATAAGAACGGGACATTTCAAACATGGACTCCAAATCTTATCCTTATTTTAGTATGCAACAGCGGAAGCTCTTAGTATTCACCTGAGAATAAACATGCTTTAAACGTCAACAAAAATATTGGTGGGTTATAGGTTTAACCTATATATATCAAATTATAACAATAGACCACAAGATTTCATATTTCAATACACATCCCATACATAGAGATAAAAATCATTCATATGGTGAACACCTGGTAACCGACATTAACAAGATGCATATATAAGAATATAACCATCATTCCGGGACACCCTTCGGATATGATATAAATTTCGAAGTACTAAAGTATCCGGTACTTTGGATGGGGTTTGTTAGGACCAATAGATCTATCTTTAGGATTCGCGTCAATTAGGGTGTCTGTTCCCTAATTCTTAGATTACCAGACTTAACGAAAATGGGCATATTCGATTTCGATAATTCAACCATAGAATGTAGTTTCACGTACTTGTGTCTATTTTGTAAATCATTTATAAAACCTGCATGTATTCTCATCCCAAAAATATTAGATTTAAAAAGTGGGACTATAACTCACTTTCACAGATTTTTACTTCGTCGGGAAGTAAGACTTGGCCACTGGTTGATTCACGAACCTATAACAATATATACATATATATCAAAGTATGTTCAAAATATATTTACAACACTTTTAATATATTTTGATGTTTTAAGTTTATTAAGTCAGCTGTCCTCGTTAGTAACCTACAACTAGTTATCCACAGTTAGATGTACATAAATAAATCGATAAATATTATCTTGAATCAATCCACGACCCAGTGTATACGTATCTCAGTATTGATCACAACTCAAACTATATATATTTTGGAATCAACCTCAACCGTGTATAGCTAACTCCAACATTCACATATAGAGTGTCTATGGTTGTTCCGAAATATATATAGATGTGTCGACATGATAGGTCAAAACATTGTATACGTGTCTATGGTATCTCAAGATTACATAATATACAATACAAGTTGATTAAGTTATGGTTGGAATAGATTTGTTACCAATTTTCACGTAGCTAAAATGAGAAAAATTATCCAATCTTGTTTTACCCATAACTTCTTCATTTTAAATCCGTTTTGAGTGAATCAAATTGCTATGGTTTCATATTGAACTATATTTTATGAATCTAAACAGAAAAAGTATAGGTTTATTGTCAGAAAAATAAGTTACAAGTCATTTTTGTAAAGGTAGTCATTTCAGTCGAAAGAACGACGTCTAGATGACCATTTTAGAAAACATACTTCCACTTTGAGTTTAACCATAATTTTTGGATATAGTTTCATGTTCATAATAAAAATCATTTTCCCAGAATAACAACTTTTAAATCAAAGTTTATCATAGTTTTTAATTAACTAACCCAAAACAGCCCGCGGTGTTACTACGACGGCGTAAATCCGGTTTTACGGTGTTTTTCGTGTTTCCAGGTTTTAAATAATTAAGTTAGCATATCATATAGATATAGAACATGTGTTTAGTTGATTTTAAAAGTCAAGTTAGAAGGATTAACTTTTGTTTGCGAACAAGTTTAGAATTAACTAAACTATGTTCTAGTGATTACAAGTTTAAACCTTCGAATAAGATAGCTTTATATGTATGAATCGAATGATGTTATGAACATCATTACTACCTTAAGTTCCTTGGATAAACCTACTAGAAAAGAGAAAAATGGATCTAGCTTCAACGGATCCTTGGATGGCTCGAAGTTCTTGAAGCAGAATCATGACACGAAAACAAGTTCAAGTAAGATCATCACTTGAAATAAGATTGTTATACTTATAGAAATTGAACAAAAGTTTGAATATGATTATTACCTTGTATTAGAATGATAACCTACTATAAGAAACAAAGATTTCTTGAGGTCGGATGATCACCTTACAAGATTGGAAGTGAGCTAGCAAACTTGAAAGTATTCTTGATTTTATGTAACTAGAACATGTAGAATTTATGAAGAACACTTAGAACTTGAAGATAGAACTTGAGAGAGATCAATTAGATGAAGAAAATTGAAGAATGAAAGTGTTTGTAGGTGTTTTTGGTTGTTGGTTTATGGATTAGATATAAAGGATATGTAATTTTGTTTTCATGTAAATAAGTCATGAATGATTACTCATATTTTTGTAATTTTATGAGATATTTCATGCTATTTGCCAAATGATGGTTCTCACATGTGTTAGGTGACTCACATGGGCTGCTAAGAGCTGATCATTGGAGTGTATATACCAATAGTACATACATCTAAAAGCTGTGTATTGTACGAGTACGAATACGGGTGCATACGAGTAGAATTGTTGATGAAACTGAACGAGGATGTAATTGTAAGCATTTTTGTTAAGTAGAAGTATTTTGATAAGTGTCTTAAAGTCTTTCAAAATTGTATGAATACATATTAAAACATTACATGTATATACATTTTAACTGAGTCGTTAAGTCATCGTTAGTCGTTACATGTAAATGTTGTTTTGAAACCTTTAGGTTAACGATCTTGTTAAGTGTTGTTAACCCAATATTTATAATATCAAATGAGATTTTAAATTATTATATTATCATGATATTATGATGAATAAATATCTCTTAATATGATATATATATATATATATATATATATATATATATATATATATATATATATATATATATATATATATATATATATATATATATATATATATATATATATATATATATATATATATATATATATTAAATGTCGTTACAACGATAATCGTTATATATATGTCTCGTTTCAAAATCATTAAGTTAGTAGTCTTGTTTTTACATATGTAGTTCATTGTTAATATACTTAATGATATGTTTACTTATCATAATATCATGTTAACTATATATATATCCATATATATGTCATCATATAGTTTTTACAAGTTTTAACGTTTGTGAATCAACGGTCAACTTGGGTGGTCAATTGTCTATATGAAACCTATTTCAATTAATCAAGTCTTAACAAGTTTGATTGCTTAACATATTGGAAACACTTAATCATGTAAATAAAAATTTCATTTAATATATATATAAACATGGAAAAGTTCGGGTCACTGCAGTACCTACCCGTTAAATAAATTTCATCCCAAAATTTTAAGCAGTTGGAGATGTTGACGTATCTTCTGGAAATAAATGCGGGTGTTTCTTCTTCATCTGATCTTCTCATTCCCAGGTGAACTCGGGTCCACTACGAGCATTCCATCGAACCTTAACAATTGGTATCTTGTTTTGCTTAAGTCTTTTAACCTCACGATCCATTATTTCGACGGGTTCTTCGATGAATTGAAGTTTTTCGTTGATTTGGATTTCATCTAACGGAATAGTGAGATCTTCTTTAGCAAAACATTTCTTCAAATTCGAGACGTGTAAAGTGTTATGTACAGCCGCGAGTTGTTGAGGTAACTCAAGTCGGTAAGCTACTGGTTCGACACGATCAATAATCTTGAATGGTCCAATATACCTTGGATTTAATTTCCCTCGTTTACCAAATCGAACAACGCCTTTCCAAGGTGCAACTTTAAGCATGACCATCTCTCCAATTTCAAATTCTATATCTTTTCTTTTAATGTCAGCGTAGCTCTTTTGTCGACTTTGGGCGGTTTTCAACCGTTGTTGAATTTGGATGATCTTCTCGGTAGTTTCTTGTATTATCTCCGGACCCGTAATCTGTCTATCCCCCACTTCACTCCAACAAATCGGAGACCTACACTTTCTACCATAAAGTACTTCAAACGGCGCCATCTCAATGCTTGAATGGTAGCTGTTGTTGTAGGAAAATTCTGCTAACGGTAGATGTCGATCCCAACTGTTTCCAAAATCAATAACACATGCTCGTAGCATGTCTTCAAGCATTTGTATCGTCCTTTCGCTCTGCTCATCAGTTTATGGATGATAGGCAGTACTCATGTCTAGACGAGTTCCTAATGCTTGCTGTAATGTCTGCCAGAATCTTGAAATAAATCTGCCATCCCTATCAGAGATAATAGAGATTGGTATTCCATGTCTGGAGACAACTTCCTTCAAATACAGTCGTTCTAACTTCTCCATCTTGTCATCTTCTCTTATTGGCAGGAAGTGTGCTGATTTGGTGAGACGATCAACTATTACCCAAATAGTATCAAAACCCCTTGCAATCCTTGGCAATTTAGTGATGAAATCCATGGTAATGTTTTCCCATTTCCATTCTGGGATTTCGGGTTGTTGAAGTAGACCTGATGGTTTCTGATGCTCAGCTTTGACCTTAGAACACTTCAAACATTCTCCTACGTATTTAGCAACATCGGCTTTCATACCCGGCCACCAAAAATGTTTCTTGAGATCCTTGTACATCTTCCCCGTTCCAGGATGTATTGAGTATCTGGTTTTATGAGCTTCTCTAAGTACCATTTCTCTCATATCTCCAAATTTTGGTACCCAAATCCTTTCAGCCCTATACCGGGTCCCGTCTTCCCGAATATTAAGATGCTTCTCCGATCCTTTGGGTATTTCATCCTTTAAATTTCCCTCTTTTAAAACTCCTTGTTGCGCCTCCTTTATTTGAGTAGTAAGGTTATTGTGAATCATTATATTCATAGATTTTACTCGAATGAGTTCTCTGTCCTTCCTACTCAAGGCGCCAGCTACCACATTTGCCTTCCCCGGGTGGTAACGAATCTCAAAGTCGTAATCATTCAACAATTCAATCCACCTACGCTGCCTCATATTCAGTTGTTTCTGATTAAATATGTGCTGAAGACTTTTGTGGTCGGTATATATAATACTTTTGACCCCATATAAGTAGTGACTCCAAGTCTTTAATGCAAAAACAACCGCGCCTAATTCCAAATCATGCGTCGTATAATTTTGTTCGTGAATCTTCAATTGTATAGACGCATAAGCAATCACCGTTGCATTAATACACAACCGAGACCTTGCTTTGATGCGTCACAATAAATCACAAAATCATCATTCCCTTCAGGCAATGACAATATAGGTGCCGTAGTTAGCTTTTTCTTCAATAACTGAAATGCTTTCTCTTGTTCATCCTTCCATTCAAATTTCTTCCCTTTATGCGTTAATGCAGTCAAGGGTTTTGCTATTCTGGAAAAGTCTTGGATGAACCTTCTGTAGTAACCAGCTAGTCCTAAAAACTGGCGTATGTGTTTCGGAGTTTTCGGGGTTTCCCACTTTTCAACAGTTTCTATCTTTGCTGTATCCACCTTAATACCTTCTTTGTTCACTATGTGACTGAGGAATTGAACTTCTTCCAACCAAAATGCACACTTTGAAAACTTAGCGTACAGTTTTTCTTTCCTCAATACTTCTAGCACTTTTCTCAAATGTTCTTCGTGCTCTTGATCATTCTTTGAGTAAATAAGTATGTCATCGATGAAAACAATGACAAACTTGTCAAGATATGGCCCACACACTCAGTTCATAAGGTCCATGAACACAGCTGGTGCGTTAGTCAATCCAAACGGCATAACCATAAACTCGTAATGACTATAACGCGTCCTAAAAGCAGTTTTTGGAATATCATCCTCCTTTACTCGCATTTGATGATATCCAGAACGTAAATCGATCTTCGAATAAACCGACGAGCCTTGTAGTTGATCAAATAAGTCGTCAATTCTCGGTAGTGGATAACGGTTTTTGATGGTAAGTTTGTTCAACTCTCTGTAGTCAATACACAACCTAAATGTACCATCCTTCTTCTTGACAAACAAAATAGGAGCTCCCCATGGTGATGTGCTTGGTCGAATGAAACCACGTTCTAATAGTTCTTACAGTTGGCTTTGCAGTTCTTTCATCTCGCTGAGTGCGAGTCTATAAGGAGCACGAGCTATTGGTGCAGCTCCTGGTACAAGATCTCTTTGAAATTCAACAGATCGATGTGGAGGTAGTCCCGGTAATTCTTTCGGAAATACATCGGGAAATTCTTTCGTGACGAGAACATCATTGATGCTCTTTTCTTCAGTTTGTACTTTCTCGACGTATGCTAGAACAGCATAGCAACCTTTTCTTATTAGTTTTTGTGCCTTCAAATTACTAATAAGATGTAGCTTCATGTTGCCCTTTTCTCCGTACACCATTAAGGGTTCTCCTTCTTCTCGTACAATGCGAATTGCATTTTTATAACATACGATCTCTGCTTTCACCTTCTTCAGCCAGTCCATGCGAACTATTACATCAAAACTCCCTAACTCTACTGGTATCAAATCAATCTTATATATTTCACTACCCAGTTTAATTTCTCGATTCCGGCATATATTATCTGCTGAAATTAATTTACCGTTTGCTAATTCGAGTAAAAATTTACTATCCAACGGCGTCAATGGACAACTTAATTTAGCACAAAAATCTCTACTCATATAGCTTCTATCCACGCCCGAATCAAATAAAACGTATGCAGATTTATTGTCAATAAGAAACGTACCCGTAACAATATTGAAAACTCTTCAGTGGCCTTGTCCATTCGTGTTCTCCTGGCTTGGGCAATTTCTAATAATGTGGCCCGGTTTTCCACATTTATAACAAACTACATTGGCATAACTTGCTCCGACACTACTTGCTCCGCCATTACTCGTTCCGACACCATTTGTTCCTTTTGTTCTGTTAACCCCTGGTCCGTAGACCTCACACTTTGCCGCGTTATGACCATTTCTTTTACACTTGTTGCAAAATTTAGTGCAGAACCCCGAGTGATACTTTTCACACCTTTGACATAGCTGCTTCTGATTGTTGTTGTTGTTGCGGTTGTTATTGTTGTTGGGATGATTGTTGTAGTTGATGTTGTTGTTGTTGTTGTTGTTGTTGTTGGGCCGTTTGTTGTAGTTGTGATTGATGTTGCGATTGTTGGGATAATTGTTGCGATTATTATTGTAATTGCTGTTGTTGTTGTATTGGTGATTCTTATCACCGTTTTCCTCCCACTTTCTTTTGACTTGCTTCAAATTGGCCTCTTCAGCCGTCTGTTCTTTAATTCTTTCCTCAATCTGGTTCACTAGTTTGTGAGCCATTCTACATGCCTGTTGTATGGAGGAGGGCTCGTGTGAATTTATATCTTCTTGGATTCTTTCCGGTAATCCTTTCACAAACGCGTCGATCTTCTCTTCCTCATCTTCGAACGCTCCCGAACACAATAGGCACAATTTTGTGAATCGTCTTTTGTACGTGGTAATATCAAATCCTTGGGTTCGTAACCCTCTAAGTTCTGTCTTGAGCTTATTGTCCTCGGTTCTGGGACGGTAATTCTCGTTCATCAAGTGCTTGAATGCTGACCACGGTAGTGCGTACGCATCATCTTGTCCCACTTGCTCTAGATAGGTATTCCACCATGTTAATGCAGAACTTGTGAAGGTATGCGTAGCGTACTTTACTTTGTCCTCTTCAGTACACTTACTTATGGCAAACACCGATTCGACCTTCTCGGTCCACCGTTTCAATCTGATAGGTCCTTCGGTTCCATCAAATTCCAAAGGTTTGCAGGCAGTGAATTCTTTGTAGGTGCATCCTACACGATTTCCTGTACTACTAGATCCAAGGTTATTGTTGGTATGTAGCGCAGCCTGTACTGCGGCTATGTTTGAAGCTATAAAAGTACGGAATTCCTCTTCATTCATATTCACGGTGTGTCGAGTAGTCGGTGCCATTTCCTTCAAAATAGTCAAATGGAACAAGTTAATCATACAGAATATTAAGAGTAGTTAATAGTATTTTGTAGCATAATATGAACTCATTTATAAAAGCTTTTTCTTCATATTAGCGTTTTATAAGTTTAAATTCGGGTAGTACCTACCCGTTAAGTTCATACTTAGTAGCTAATATACAATTCAACTACTACAATTCTATATGAAAAACTGATTATAATAATATTTCGCGTTCAAACTTTTATACAATATTTTACAAACTTACAATACCGCTTATTTTACATAAAGCATGAAATATAGCACACAATAACTTTGATACAAGATAGTTGTGAAGATAATTCTAGCTAGTACACAATTCGTTCAGCAAAGGCAATAAAGATACGTAATTCATACGTCCAGAAACAATTCATGCATTCTGGTTTTACTAGGACTACTTCCCATCCTTGGTCTTGTGGAACATAACCGTTATGGCCGTTGATAAGATAGCGTGTTGTAACGTCGTCAAAGGGACGAGGGTTACGTAATGTCCAACAGTCCCGTAACAATCTAAAAACCTCATTTCTTACCCCAATTACCGACTCCGTCACTTGTGGGAACGTTTTGTTTAATAGTTGTAGCCCGATGTTCTTGTTCTCACTTTGGTGAGAAGCGAACATTACTAATCCGTAAGCATAACATGCTTCTTTATGTTGCATGTTAGCCGCTTATTCTAAATCACGAAGTCCTATATTCGGATATATTGAGTCAAAATAATTTCTTAACCCATTGCGTAAAATAGCATTTGGGTTCCCCGCAATATATGCGTCAAAGTAAACACATCGTAACTTATGGATTTCCCAATGTGATATCCCCCATCTTTCGAACGAAAGCCTTTTATAAACCAAGGCATTCTTGGAACGTTCTTCGAATGTCTTACAAACTGATCTCGAATTAAATAGTTGTGCCGAAGAATTCTGACCGACTCTAGACAAGATTTCATCAATCATGTCTCCGGGTAGGTCTCTTAAAATATTGGGTTGTCTATCCATTTTGTGTTTTTAAACTGTAAAATATACAAGAGTTAGATTCATAAAAAAAATACTTATTAATACAAGCAATTTTTACATATATCATAAAGCATAAGCACACTATATTACATATATTACACCACACGAATACAACTATCTTATTCCGACTCGCTCGTTTCTTCTTCTTCGGTTTTGGTTCATTTTGCCAAGTTTCTAGGGATATATGATGTTCCCCTAATACGAGCCGTCGTTTTCCACATTGGTTTAGAAAAACCTGGTGGTTTAGAGGTTCCCGGGTCATTGTTACAACTTAAGGACTTCGGGGGTTGACGATACATATAAAGTTCATCGGGGTTGGAATTAGATTTCTCTATTTTTATGCCCTTTCCCTTATTATTTTCTTTTGCCTTTTTAAATTCAGTTGGGGTAATTTCTATAACATCATCGGAATTCTCGTCGGAATCCGATTCATCGGAGAATTGGTAATCCTCCCAATATTTTGCTTCCTTGGCGGAAACACCATTGACCATAATTAACCTTGGTCGGTTGGTTGAGGATTTTCTTTTACTTAACCGTTTTATTATTTCCCCCACCGGTTCTATTTCCTCCTCCGGTTCCTCCTCTTCCGGTTCTGATTCTTCTTTCGGTTCTGATTCTTCTTCCGGTTCTTCTTCGGGAACTTGTGAATCAGTCCAATATATATTCGACTCTTCGTTATTATTAGGTGAGTCAATGGGATTTGTGCTAGAGGTAGACATCTATCACACAATATCAAACATGTTAAGAGATTAATATATCACATAATATATACATGTTAATAATATATAGTTTCCAACAAAAATGTTAAGCAATCATTTTTAAAGAAAACACGGTCGAAGTCCAGACTCACTAATGCATCCTAACAAACTTGATAAGACACACTAATGCAAATTTTCTGGTTCTCTAAGACCAACGCTCGGATACCAACTGAAATGTCCCGTTTTTATTGATTAAAAACGTTCCATATTAATTGATTTCGTTGCGAGGTTTTGACCTCTATATGAGACGTTTTTCAAAGACTGCATTCATTTTAAAACAAACCATAACCTTTATTTCATAAATAAAGGTTTAAAAAGCTTTACGTAGATTATCAAATAATGATAATCTAAAATATCCTGTTTACACACGACCATTACATAATGGTTTACAATACAAATATGTTACATCGAAATTAGTTTCTTGAATGCAGTTTTTACACAATATCATACAAACATGGACTCCAAATCTTGTCCTTATTTTAGTATGCAACAGCGGAAGCTCTTAGTATTCACCTGAGAATAAACATGCTTTAAACGTCAACAAAAATGTTGGTGAGTTATAGGTTTAACCTATATATATCAAATCGTAACAATAGACCACAAGATTTCATATTTCAATACACATCCCATACATAGAGATAAAAATCATTCATATGGTGAATACCTGGTAACCGACATTAACAAGATGCATATATAAGAATATCCCCATCATTCTGGGACACCCTTCGGATATGATATAAATTTCGAAGTACTAAAGCATCTGGTACTTTGGATGGGGTTTGTTAGGCCCAATAGATCTATCTTTAGGATTTACGTCAATTAAGGTGTCTGTTCCCTAATTCTTAGATTACCAGACTTAATAAAAAGGGGCATATTCGATTTCGATAATTCAACCATAGAATGTAGTTTCACGTACTTGTGTCTATTTTGTAAATCATTTATAAAACCTGCATGTATTCTCATCCCAAAAATATTAGATTTAATAAGTGGGACTATAACTCACTTTCACAGATTTTTACTTCGTCGGGAAGTAAGACTTAGCCACTGGTTGATTCACGAACCTATAACAATATATACATATATATCAAAGTATGTTCAAAATATATTTACAACACTTTTAATATATTTTGATGTTTTAAGTTTATTAAGTCAGCTGTCCTCGTTAGTAACCTATAACTAGTTGTCCACAGTTAGATGTGCAGAAATAAATCGATAAATATTATCTTGAATCAATCCACGACCCAGTGTATACGTATCTCAGTATTGATCACAACTCAAACTATATATATTTTGGAATCAACCTCAACCCTGTATAGCTAACTCCAACATTCACATATAGAGTGTCTATGG
The DNA here is from genome assembly GCF_046630445.1 of Rutidosis leptorrhynchoides. NCBI lineage: Eukaryota > Viridiplantae > Streptophyta > Magnoliopsida > Asterales > Asteraceae > Rutidosis > Rutidosis leptorrhynchoides. Next base: position 364,017,127 of record NC_092335.1, on the reverse strand, counting down.
TTGTTCCGAAATATATATAGATGTGTCGACATGATAGGTCGAAACATTGTATATGTGTCTATGGTATCTCAAGATTACATAATATACAATACAAGTTGATTAAGTTATGGTTGGAATAGATTTGTTACCAATTTTCACGTAGCTAAAATGAGAAAAATTATCCAATCTTGTTTTACCCATAACTTCTTCATTTTAAATCCGTTTTGAGTGAATAAAATTGCTATGATTTCATATTGAACTGTATTTTATGAATATAAACAGAAAAAGTATAGGTTTATAGTCAGAAAAATAAGTTACAAGTCGTTTTTGTAAAGGTAGTCATTTCAGTCGAAAGAACGACGTCTAGATGACCATTTTAGAAAACATACTTCCACTTTGACTTTAACCTTAATTTTTGGATATAGTTTCATGTTCATAATAAAAATCATTTTCCCAGAATAACAACTTTTAAATCAAAGTTTATCATAGTTTTTAATTAACTAACCCAACACAGCCCGCGGTGTTACTACGACGGCGTAAATCCGGTTTTACGGTGTTTTTCGTGTTTCCAGGTTTTAAATCATTAAGTTAGCATATCATATAGATATAGAATATGTGTTTAGTTGATTTTAAAAGTCAAGTTAGAAGGATTAACTTTTGTTTGCGAATAAGTTTAGAATTAACTAAACTATGTTCTAGTGATTACAAGTTTAAACCTTCGAATAAGATTGCTTTATATGTATGAATCGAATGATGTTATGAACATCATTACTACCTTAAGTTCCTTGGATAAACCTACTGGAAAAGAAAAAAATGGATCTAGCTTCAACGGATCCTTGGATGGCTCGAAGTTCTTGAAGCAGAATCATGACTCGAAAACAAGTTCAAGTAAGATCATCACTTGAAATAAGATTGTTATAGTTATAAAAATTGAACCAAAGTTTGAATATGATTATTACCTTGTATTAGAATGATAACCTACTGTAAGAAACAAAGATTTCTTGAGGTTGGATGATCACCTTACAAGATTGGAAGTGAGCTAGCAAACTTGAAAGTATTCTTGATTTTATGTAACTAGAACTTGTAGAATTTATGAAGAACACTTAGAACTTGAAGATAGAACTTGAGAGAGATCAATTAGATGAAGAAAATTGAAGAATTAAAGTGTTTGTAGGTATTTTTGGTCGTTGGTGTATGGATTAGATATAAAGGATATGTAGTTTTGTTTTCATGTAAATAAGTCATGAATGATTACTCATATTTTTGTAATTTTATGAGATATTTCATGCTAGTTGCCAAATGATGGTTCCCACATGTGTTAGGTGACTCACATGGGCTACTAAGATCTGATCATTGGAGTGTATATACCAATAGTACATATATCTAAAAGCTGTGTATTGTACGAGTACGAATACGGGTGCATACGAGTAGAATTATTGACGAAACTGAACGAGGATGTAATTGTAAGCATTTTTGTTAAGTAGAAGTATTTTGATAAGTTTATTGAAGTCTTTAAAAAGTGTATGAATACATATTAAAACACTACATGTATATACATTTTAACTGAGTCGTTAAGTCATCGTTAGTCGTTACATGTAAATGTTGTTTTGAAACCTTTAGGTTAACGATCTTTTTAAGTGTTGTTAACCCAATGTTTATAATATCAAATGAGATTTTAAATTATTATATTATCATGATATTATTATGTATAAATATCTCTTAATATTATATATATACATTAAATGTCGTTACAACGATAATCGTTACATATATGTCTCGTTTCAAAATCATTAAGTTAGTAGTCTTGTTTTTACATATGTAGTTCATTGTTAATATACTTAATGATATGTTTACTTATCATAATATCATGTTAACTATATATATATCCATATATATGTCATCATATAGTTTTTACAAGTTTAAACGTTCGTGAATCACCGGTCAACTTGGGTGGTCAATTGTCTATATGAAACCTATTTCAATTAATCAAGTCTTAACAAGTTTGATTGCTTAACATGTTGGAAACACTTAATCATGTAAATAACAATTTCATTTAATATATATATAAACATGGAAAAGTTCGGGTCACTACACGTGGTAATATAAAATCCTTGGGTTCGTAACCCTCTAAGTTCTGTCTTGAGCTTATTGATCTCGGTTCTGGGACGGTACTTCTCGTTCATCAAGTGCTTGAATGCTGACCACGATAGTGCGTAAGCATCATCTTGTCCCACTTGCTCTAGATAGGTATTCCACCATGTTAACACAGTATATGTGAAGGTATGCATAGCGTACTTCACTTTGTCCTCTTCAGTACACTTACTTATGGCAAACACCGATTCGACCTTCTCAGTCCACCGTTTCAATCCGATCGGTCCTTCGGTTCCATCAAATTCCAAAGGTTTGCAGGCAGTGAATTCTTTGTAGGTGTATCCTACACGATTTCCTGTACTGCTAGATCCAAGGTTATTATTGGTATGTAGCGCAGCCTGTACTGCGGCTATGTTTGAAGCAAGAAAGGCACGAAATTCCTCTTCGCTCATATTCAAGGTGTGTCAAGTAGTTGGTGCCATTTCCTTCAAAATAGTCAAATGAAACAAGTTAATCATACAGAATATTAAGAGTAGTCAATAGTATCTCGTAAAATAATATGAACTCATTTATAAAAGCTTTTTCTTCATATTAGCGTTTTATAAGTTTAAATTCGGGTAGTACCTACCCGTTAAGTTCATACTTAGTAGCTAATATACAATTCAACTACTACAATTCTATATGAAAAACTGATTATAATAATATTTCGCGTTCAAACTTTTACACAATATTTTACAAACTTACAATACCGCTTATTTTACATATAGCATGAAATATAGCACACAATAAATTTGATACAAGATGGTTGTGAAGATAATTCTAGCTAGTACACAAGTCATTCAGCAAAGGCAATAAAGACACGTAATTCATACGTCCAGAAATAAGTCATGCATTCTGGTTTTACTAGGACTACTTCCCATCCTTGGTCTTGTGGAACATAACCATTATGGCCATTGATAAGACAGCGTGTTGTAACGTCGTCAAAGGGACGAGGGTTACATAATGTCCAACAGTCCTGTAACAATCTAAAAACCTCATTTCTTACCCCAATTACCGACTCCGTCACTTGTGGGAACGTTTTGTTTAATAGTTGTAGCCCGATGTTCTTGTTCTCACTTTGGTGAGAAGCGAACATTACTAACCCGTAAGCATAACATGCTTCTTTATGTTGCATGTTAGCAACTTTTTCTAAATCACGAAGTCCTATATTCGGATATATTGAGTCAAAATAATTTCTTAACCCCTTGCGTAAAATAGCATTTGGGTTCCCCGCAATATATGCGTCAAAGTAAACATATCGTAACTTATGGATTTCCCAATGTGATATCCCCCATCTTTCGAACGAAAGCCTTTTATAAACCAACGCATTCTTGGAACGTTCTTCGAATGTCTTACAAACTGATCTCGCCTTAAATAGTTGTGCCGAGGAATTCTGACCGACTCTAGACAAGATTTCATCAATCATGTCTCCGGGTAGGTCTCTTAAAATATTGGGTTGTCTATCCATTTTGTGTTTTTATACTGTAAAATAGACAAGAGTTAGATTCATAAAAAAAAATACTTATTAATACAAGCAATTTTTACATATATCATAAAGCATAAGCACACTATATTACATATATTACACCACATGAATACGACTATCTTATTCCGACTCGCTCGTTTCTTCTTCTTCGGTTTTGGTTCGTTTTGCCAAGTTTCTAGGGATATATGATGTTCCCCTAATACGAGCCGTCGTTTTCCACATTAGTTTAGAAAAACCTGGTGGTTTAGAGGTTCCCGGGTTATTGTCACAACTTAAGAAATACGGGTGTTGACGATACATATAAAGTTCATCGGGTTTGGAATCAAATTTCTCTATTTTTATGCCCTTTCTCTTATTGTTCTCTTTTGCCTTATTAAATTGTGTTGGGGTAATTTCTATAACATCATCGGAATCCTTGTCGGGATCCGATTCATCGGAGAATTGGTAATCCTCCCAATACTTTGCTTCCTTGGCGGAAACACCATTGACCACTGGTAATCCTCCCAATACTTCTACTTAACCGTTTTATTATTTCCCCCACTGGTTCTATTTCTTCTTCCGGTTCCGACTCTTCTTCTGGTTCCGACTCTTCTTCCGGTTCCTCTTCGGGAACTTGTGAATCAGTCCACGAATCATTCCAATTTACATTTGACTCTTAATTATTATTAGGTGAGTCAATGGGACTTGTTCTAGAGGTAGACATCTATCACATAATATCAAACACGTTAAGAGATAAATATTTCACATAATATTTACATGTTAAAAATATATAGTTTCCAACAAAATTTGTTAAGCAATCATTTTTCAAGTAAACACGATCGAAGTCCAGACTCACTAATGCATCCTAACAAACTCGATAAGACACACTAATGCAAAATTCTGGTTCTCTAAGACCAACGCTTGGATACCAACTGAAATGTCCCGTTCTTATTGATTAAAAACGTTCCATATTAATTGATTTCGTTGCGAGGTTTTGACCTCTATATGAGACGTTTTTCAAAGACTGCATTCATTTTAAAACAAACCATAACCTTTATTTCATCAATAAAGGTTTAAAAAGCTTTACGTAGATTATCAAATAATGATAATCTAAAATATCCTGTTTACACGCGACCATTACATAATAGTTTACAATACAATTATGTTACAACGAAATAAGTTTCTTGAATGCAGTTTTTACACAATATCATACAAGCATGGACTCCAAATCTCGTCCTTATTTAAGTATGCGACATCGGAAGCTCTTAATAATCACCTGAGAATAAACATGCTTAAAACGTCAACAAAAATGTTGGTGAGTTATAGGTTTAACCTATATATTATCAAATCATAATAATAGACCACAAGATTTCATATTTCAATACACATCCCATACATAGAGATAAAAATCATTCATATGGTGAACATCTGGTAACCGACATTAACAAGATGCATATTTAAGAATATCCCCATCATTCCGAGACACCCTTCGGATATGATATAAATTTCGAAGTACTAAAGCATCCGGTACTTTGGATGGGGTTTGTTAGGCCCAATAGATATATCTTTAGGATTCGCGTCAATTAGGGTGTCTGTTCCCTAATTCTTAGATTACCAGACTTAATAAAAAGGGGCATATTCGATTTCGATAATTCAACCATAGAATGTAGTTTCACGTACTTGTGTCTATTTTGTAAATCATTTATAAAACCTGCATGTATTCTCATCCCAAAAATATTAGATTTTAAAAGTGGGACTATAACTCACTTTCACAGATTTTTTACTTCGTCGGGAAGTAAGACTTGGCCACTGGTCGATTCACGAACCTATAACAATATATGTACATATATATCAAAGTATGTTCAAAATATATTTACAACAATTTTAATACATTTTGATGTTTTAAGTTTATTAAGTCAGCTATCCTCGTTAGTAACCTACAACTAGTTGTCCACAGTTAGATGTACAGAAATAAATCGATATATATTATCTTGAATCAATCCACGACCCAGTGTATACATATCTCAGTATTGATCACAACTCAAACTATATATATTTTGGAATCAACCTCAACCCTGTATAGCTAACTCCAACATTCACATATAGAGTGTCTATGGTTGTTCCGAAATATATATAGATGTGTCGACATGATAGGTCGAAACATTATATACGTGTCTACGGTATCTCAAGATTACATAATATACAATACAAGTTGATTAAGTTATGGTTGGAATAGATTTGTTACCAATTTTCATAGTTTTTACCAATTTTGTTTTGCTCGCCATTTCTTCGTTTCTAATCCGTTTTGAGTGATTTAAGCGGCCACGATTTCGTATTGAACTTGACTTTATGAAACTAAATATAAAAGGTATAGGTTTATAGTCGGAAATACAAGTTACAAGTTATTTTTAAAAGAGGTAGTCATTTCCGTCGAAAGAACGACATCTTGATGACTGTTTTGAAAAACATACTTTCAGTTTGAGTTTAACCATGATTTTTGGATATGGTTTCATGTTCATAAGAAAAATCATTTTCCCAGAAGTGTAGCTTTTAAATCAAAGTTTTTCATAGTTTTTAATTATCCAAACCAAAACAGCCCCCGGTTGTAACTACGACGGCGTAAATCCGGTTTTATGGTGTTTATCGTGTTTTCGGGTTTTAAATCATTAAGTTAGTATATCATATAGATATAGATCATGTGTATAGTTGATTTTAAAGGTGTAGTTAGAAGGATTAACTTTATTTGCGAACAAGTTTAGAATTAACTAAACTATGTTCTAGTGATTACTAGTTTACCACTTCGAATATGATAGCTTTTTATGTATGAATCGAATGATGTTATGAACATTATTACTATCTTAAGTTCCTTGGATAAACCTACTGGAAAAGAGAAAAATGGATCTAGCTTCAATGGATCCTTGGATGGCTCGAAGTTCTTGAAGCAGAATCATGACACGAAAATAAGTTCAAGTAAGATCATCACTTGAAATAAGATTGTTACAGTTATAGAAATTGAACCAAAGTTTGAATATGATTATTACCTTGTATTAGAATGATAACCTACTGTAAGAAACAAAAATTTCTTGAGGTTGGATGATCACCTTACAAGATTGGAAGTGAGCTAGCAAACTTGAAAGTATTCTTGATTTAATGTAACTAGAACTTGTAGAATTTATGAAGAACACTTAGAACTTGAAGTTAGAACTTGAGAGAGATCAATTAGATGAAGAAAATTGAAGAATTAAAGTGTTTGTAGGTATTTTTGGTCGTTGGTGTATGGATTAGATATAAAGGATATGTAATTTTGTTTTCATGTAAATAAGTCATGAATGATTACTCATATTTTTGTAATTTTATGAGATATTTCATGCTAGTTGCCAAATGATGGTTCCCAAATGTGTTAGGTGACTCACATGGGCTGCTAAGAGCTGATCATTGGAGTGTATATACCAATAGTACATACATCTAAAAGCTGTGTATCGTACGAGTAGAATTGTTGATGAAACTGAACGAGGATGTAATTGTAAGCATTTTTGTTAAGTAGAAGTATTTTGATAAGTGTCTTGAAGTCTTTCAAAAGTGTATGAATACATATTAAAACACTACATGTATATACATTTTAACTGAGTCGTTAAGTCATCGTTAGTCGTTACATGTAAGTGTTTTTTTGAGACCTTTAGGTTAACGATCTTGTTAAATGTTGTTAACCCAAAGTTTATATTATCAAATGAGATTTTAAATTATTATATTATCATGATATTATGATATATTAATATATCTTAATATGATATATACATTTAAATGTCGTTACAACGATAATCGTTACATATATGTCTCGTTTCGAAATCCTTAAGTTAGTAGTCTTGTTTTTACTTATGTAGTTCATTGTTAATACACTTAATGATATATTTAATTATCATATTATCATGTTATATATAATATAACAATGTATTAATATGCTTCATATATATTTAGTAAGACGTGGTTATAACGATAATCGTTATATGTATCGTTTCGAGTTTCATACGTCAATAGTCTCCTTTTTAAGTATATAACTTATTGTTACTATTTTTAATGAGATACTTGATGATCATTATATCATGTTAAACATATATTTATTCATTTATGTATCATCATGTCATATACAACTTATAGCGTTCGTGAATCATTGGTCAAACTGGGTAATCAGACGTTTACAAAATTTCCGTTTCAATTAACCAAGTCTTAACAAGTTTGATTGCTTAACATGTTGGAAATATTTAATCATGTAAATATAGTTTTCATTAAACATATAATCATAGAAAGGTTCGGAAAAGTTCGGGTCACTACACCCATCACCTCCTCATTAATCTTGACTTGTTCCCTAAGTAAAACTTAACCTAAACCTAATTCTAGAATTCTCTAATCACTCCTATAAATAGAGACCTAGGCTAAACCATTTTCTTGTACCAAATTAAAATCACAAATATCTCTCAAGTCTCTCTCCCTCTCTCGTATTTTTGGCCAACAACCAAAAATCACCACCACCACCATCAAAAATTATCATCATCTTCAAGGTTTTTCAAGTGATCTTCAAGCTCGTTCTTCGCGTTCTTCAAAGATCTTCAAGGTGTTCTTGATTATTGGAGTGCTTTGATCTTCATCATCAAGTGTTTCTTCTTTTCTTTTGTTAATCATCTTCAAATCTTCAAGGTATAACATAAACCCTAAACTTATTTACATAACCTTTGATCTTTGTTCATATTCATGTTATAATCTTGTTAATTCATATACATATACATTAAATAAATGTACACGCATAGATATATATATACATGAAAAAAAAAATTAAATATATATGTATATGTAGTCGACCGAAAAAAAAAAAGATAAGGGTGTTTGATCTTTAAAACCTAGAAGATTTGATAAAAGATTTGTTTGTGTTTAAATAAGGAAACAAAGTATATACATATATACATATGCATATTCGATACATATATATATACATATAAAAAAAATATTTTTATATATATGCATATACATAAGGTTTATAAAAAAATAAATAAAAATACTATATATATATATATATATATATATATATATATATATATATATACATACACACGATATATATATATATATATATATATATATATATATATATATATATATATATATATATATATATTAAATAACTAAAACCCTAATTAAACCTAAACCCTAAAACATTAATTAAACCCTAATCATTTATTATTAAAACCCTAATCATTAAATACTACTTTAATTAATTAACCCTAATCATTAATTATTATTACTACATTAATTTACTAAAACCCAAATACTATTATATAACACTTATACACTTATATTATTACTAACACATAATATACTACTACTTATATTATATTATACGATTATGATAGTCATTTACGATAACGTGTGATTACTCGAACGTCAACGCTACTTAAGGCCTAGGGTGATCCTTGGTACCACTATGGGACGCTTGTGGATTACGAATACCAAACTTAGATTTTGGTCAAGAAATCCTGGGCCAACCGGTAACAATTGGTCATTCTAGTGACTCGGCGGTGGAATAGATGTTTGGGTATGGTGCATAATGTCAACCCGACTATAGTAATCATACACTTAGATACTTTCACACTTAATAGGTGGTATGCTTGTTAAGGACAACTCACTAGTGTTCGACACTAAATTACTAAAAGTGGAAACTACTAAAAGTGGAAACTTGCTAAAAGTAGAAACTTACTAGGAATGGAACTTAGTAAAATGAACTATACTTAAAACACTTGCATACTTAAACTTAAATTTGGGCAAAACATTTAACTACTCTTAAAATGTCATTAGGTTGACTTTCTGCTCACGTTCATCCAAACTTTCTATTCCGAGGAATAACTCTCTCTCTCCTACTTACTAAGGTGAATTCATAGCCCCACTCTTTATTGCTAGCAAATTTATTTAACTTATTTGAGGTGAGGCACATGCTACTTTTACTATTTACAATTTAGACACAAGTACCAACTGTTAAACTATGCTATACCCGGCTATGTCCGACTAAGTCCCTACAGTGATATTTTTAATTACTTGTTAAATGCATTCTTAATTATTGGGGGTAGGCCTATCGGGAGTAACGTCCCCGATACATTTGACCAAGTCATTGTATTACTTAATTATGAAATTAAACGGATAAGTATAGACACAACTTGTCATTGGGGCAAACTTTGAATGTTTAGTCTAAATATCACGAATTGGCATAACTTTTTGATCCCTGCGAGATCAACTTTATAAACTAAATCTTGTGGTCTAAAACAATGGTCAAACATTTTTGTTAAACCTATGAACTTCACTCAACCTTTTTGGTTGACACTTTAGCATGTTTGTCTCAGGTGCTGATTGATCAAGCTTACTTACTTACTGCTTATGTGATGCTACTTGGACTTATGATCAAGAGATATCGCATTTATTATTCTTTCATTTGAAACAATTACTTTATTGTAATTTCCATTATTGTAACGACATTCATTTTCTGATGCATACTCAATAAAGTTTGTTTTATCATTTAGTATTGTGCTCATATATTATAATATGTTGGTTTATTTGATATTAAGTCACATTTCACCCAGGCCCTAACTTGGGGGTGTGATAGATTGATATCAGAGCATAACCAGGCAATTATAGAGAACCAGGATTGCATCTTTATGTGTGCCTTACTTGCTAGCTAGGGTGCCTTAGCAATCTAGGAAACTATAACCTTTCCTACCTTAGACTTTAAAGCACTTAGGATTGCCTTATAATCTTAACAATTATGCTTTAATAAACTTGACTTAAAGATTCTAATCAAAGTCTCTTTCCTAATGTTAGGATGTCAAGCTCAAGCGTTAATCAACCCAACAAAATGACTCTCTTCAAATCTTCTGAAGAAATGGCTCGCTTCAACCCTACCACCGAAGTAGGTGTTGGACACTCTTCAACTTCGAGACGAGTCCAAAGCCCACCTTATGGTCTTGGTGGTCCTCCCTCACTAAACTATAGTTCGAATACTTTACCTAAGTCTCCCGACTACTATCCAACCCCAAGAATTGAAGACAAGGGGAAACGCCATGCTGATTTTAAAGAAGATGGCCCGTCTAAGAAGAGGGCCCAATCTCCTTCTTATGATAACCATAACGCCATGTGTGAAATCATGAATCTGCGAACAACTACTGAGAAGAACTTCGATGGTTTGCTTCGCCATGTTGCAAGGATTGAGGTTCGAATGGATGAAAAGGACCTAGTGATCAAGAAACTTTTGGAGGAAAACACGGAGTTATAGAAAGAGATAAAGTTGGTGAAGTATGAGGAAGAACGTAACACCCGTTGGGGAAAACAATTGCTTGCTCATCTCAAGGAGGATGTTGATTTCTGGATGGATATGGAAAGAAATCGAGTCAATAAGCAGCTTGCTCTCAAGGGGTACGATAACAACGCAGTCAACAGTCGCGTTACTAACCTCTACGATAATCTCGAGTATCTCTATAAGAAGCAAAAGGCGAGGAACGAGAAAGTTGATGAGTTTATGAAGAAGGTTGAGGATGAGACGAAGAAATATGAAGATTACTTCAATCTTAATATTTCCTAGTTTATTTTCCAATTTCTTATCTATGTAAAGGCTATGACTTAAACTATTTCTATTTCCGAATCGTATATTAAAAAGGCTTATTAATGCCTCGTTCTAATAATATAAAGTGTTCTATTAATATCATGTGATATCAATGCTTTATTTTATTCATACTTGTAATTGCTCAAACTTATAACTTGTCAGCTTACCAAACTTATGTTCACTTTTATGTAGTAACATCATGGTTCGTCCAGCTGCACCTACTGTTAACAACATCGTGTTGACCACTGAGCAATTCCAACAGTTGCTTGCTGCCGCCCAAGGCAACGCTCAAGCTATTCATGCTAACACCCAATCGAAACCTTGTTCTTACAAGGACTTTGCATACTACCACCCTCCCACTTTCGAGGGAAATGAAGAAGCTGTTGAACTAGTTCGATGGTTCGAGAAGCTCGAGTCTATCTTCCGTGTTTGCAACTGCGGGGATAACGATCGGGTCAAATATGCCACTAGCTCATTAGCTGGTAATGCTTTGACTTGGTGGACTGCTCATGCTTAGTGCGTGTGAATTAACAATGCTAATGCAATTCCATGGGATGAACTCAAAAGCATGATGGTTAATAAATTCTGTCCTAGAAGTCAGGTACAAAAACTTGAAGCCAAGTTCTGGGAACTCAAGGTGAAGGGTACCGACATAGAAAGCTACACCAATCGTTTTCTCAAGCTTTCTACTTTGTGCCCCGAGATGTTTTCTACTGAAGCTAGAAGGATTGAAAGGTATATTGAAGGTCTCCCCGAGGATGTTTAGGGGAATGTTATTGCTGCCGAGAAGGTTACTCTTGATGCTGTGATGCTCATGGCACAAAATCTAATGTTGGCCAAGAGAAGAAGAGTGTCGGCTAATAAGCAGGTTGATACTAAGGGTAATGAAGGTAAAAGGAAGTTTGAGCCGTCTTAAGATTCGACTCAGAATGTTAGTAAGAAGCCTGAGGATAGTACAAGGATGAATTATAAGGGTACCTATCCTTTTTGTATTCGTTGTGAAAGGCATCACCCGGGGCGGTGTACTGCTACTTGTTCGTTGTGTAAGAAAGTGGGACACGTTGCTAAGACGCGTAAGACTCCTCCAAAGGATAAAGCTATTGTTCCTGCCAAAGCTCCTCCTACTTGTTACACTTGTGGGGAAAAGGGACACATTAGTCCAAATTGTCCTAAGAAGAAAGATAATCCCGCTACTGGAGCCAATACTACTGCTGCAAAGGGTCATGCATTTGTTCTTACTACTGCTGAAGCCTGAGATTAAGATGAGGTCATCACGGGTACGTATCTTGTCAATAATTGTTATGCAACTATTTTATTCGATACGGGTGCTGACAGAAGTTACGTGTCTAGTGAATTTTGTACCCTATTTACTGAAAAGCCTCAACGCTTAGAAACTAAACGATTAGTAGAAGTAGCCAATGGAAAGATCATGAAAGTAGATAAAATCTATAAAAACTGCAACCTAATCTTAGCCAATAAAGAATTCAAGATAGACCTTTTGCCGGTCGAGCTCGAAAGTTTTGATGTCGTAGTTGGAATGGATTGGTTACGTCCATTACATGCTGCAATCTTGTATTTTGATAAAACCGTTAACATTCCGTTGGGAAATGGAGAGACTCTAGTCATTCAAGGCGACAAGAGTGGTTCTAATCTCAACATTATCTCCTGTATTAAAACCCGCAAATACCTTATGAAAGGTTATCCAGCTATTCTAGCCCACGTTAAGATGATTGAAACGAAAGAGAAGTGTATTGAAGATGTACCAGTGGTTAAAGACTTTCCCGATGTATTTCTCGAAGATCTTCCTGGTCTTCCACCTCCTTGACAAGTTGAATTCCAAATTGATTTATGAAATGTCCCGTTCATATTGATTATAAACGTTCCATATTAATTGATTTCGTTGCGAGGTTTTGACCTCTATATGAGACGTTTTTCAAAGACTGCATTCATTTTTAAAACAACCATAACCTTTATTTTATCAATAAAGGTTTTAAAAGTATTATGTAGATTATCAAATAATGATAATCTAAAATATACTGTTTACACATGACCATTACATAATGGTTTACAATAGAAATATATTACATCGACATATGTTTCTTGAATGTAGTTTTTACACAATATCATACAAACATGGACTCCAAATCTTGTCCTTATTTTAGTATGCAACAGCGGAAGCTCTTAGTGTTCACATGAGAATAAACATGCTTTAAACGTCAACAAAAATGTTGGTGAGTTATAGGTTTAACCTATATATATCAAATCGTAACAATAGACCACAAGATTTCATATTTCAATACACATCCCATACATAGAGATAAAAATCATTCATATGGTGAACACCTGGTAACCGACATTAACAAGATGCATATATAAGAATATCCCCATCATTCCGGGACACCCTCCGGATATGATATAAATTTTGAAGTACTAAAGCATCCGGTACTTTGGATGGGGTTTGTTAGGCCCAATAGATCTATCTTTAGGATTCGCGTCAATTAGGGTGTCTGTTCCCTAATTCTTAGATTACCAGACTTAATAAAAAGGGGCATATTCGATTTCGATAATTCAACCATAGAATGTAGTTTCACGTACTTGTGTCTATTTTGTAAATCATTTATAAAACCTGCATGTATTCTCATCCCAAAAATATTAGATTTTAAAAGTGGGACTATAACTCACTTTCACAGATATTTCCTTCCTCGAAAATAAGACTTGGCCACGGATCGATTCACGAACCTATACAAATATGTACATATATATCAAAGTATGATCAAAATATAATTACAACTATTTTTATTATGTTTTAAAGATTTGAGTGTATTAAGTCAGCTGTCCTCGTTAATAACCTACAACTAGTTGTCCACAGTTAGATGTACAGAAATAAATCGATATATATTATCTTGAATCAATCCACGACCCAGTGTATACACGTCTCAGGCTAGATCACAACTCAAAGTATATATATTTTTGGAATCAACCTCAACCCTGTATAGCTAACTCCAACATTACTGCATATAGAGTGTCTATGGTTGTTCCAAATAATATATATACATGGGTCGATATGATATGTCAAAACATTTGTATACGTGTCTATGGTATCCCAAGATTACATAATATATTAGAATACATGTATAATACAATATAAGTTATCTAGGATATAATTTGTATAGATTTGTTAAACATTTCCCGTAGCTAAAAAGATCAAAAATATCCAATCTTGTTTTACCCATAACTTCTTCATTTTAAATCCGTTTTGAGTGAATCAAATTGCTATGGTTTCATATTGAACTCTAATTTAAGAATCCAAACAGAAAAATTATAGGTTTATGGTCGGAAATTTAAGTTACATGTCAATTACTAAAGAGGTAGTCATTTCCGTCGAAAGAACGACATCTTGATGACCATTTTGAAAAACATACTTTCACTTTGAGTTTAACCAAGATTTTTGGATATAGTTTCATGTTCATATGAAAAATCATTTTCCCAGAAGAACAACTTTTAAATCAAAGTTTATCATAGTTTTTAATTATCCAAACCAAAACAGCCCCCGGTTTCACTACGACGGCGTATATCCGATTTTATGGTGTTCATCGTGTTTCCAAGTTTTAAATCATTAAGTTAGCATATCATATAGATATAGAACATGTGTTTAGTTGATTTTAAAAGTCAAGTTAGAAGGATTAACTTTTGTTTGCGAACAAGTTTAGAATTAACTAAACTATGTTCTAGTGATTACAAGTTTAAACCTTCGAATAAGATAGCTTTATATGTATGAATCGAATGATGTTATGAACATCATTACTACCTTAAGTTCCTTGGATAAACCTACTGGAAATGAGAAAAATGGATCTAGCTTCAAAGGATCTTTGGATGGCTTGAAAGTTCTTGAAGCAGAATCATGACACGAAAACAGTTCAAGTGAGATGTTCACTCGAAATAAGATTGTTATAGTTGTAGAAATTGAATCAAAGTTTGAATATGAATATTACCTTGAATTAGAAAGATAACCTACTGTAAATAACAAAGGTTCCTTGATCTTATATGATTACTTGGAATGGATTAGAAAGCTTGGAAGTAGACTTGCAAACTTGGAAGTATTCTTGATTTTTATGAAACTATACTTATGGAATTTATGAAGAACACTTAGAACTTGAAGATAGAACTTGAGTGAGATCAATTAGATGAAGAAAATTTAAGAATGAAAGTGTTTGTAGGTATTTTTGGTCATTGGTATATGGATTAGATATAAAGGATATGTAATTTTGTTTTCATGTAAATAAGTCATGAATGATTACTAATATTTTTGTAATTTTATGAGATATTTCATGCTAGTTGCCAAATGATGGTTCCCACATGTGTTAGGTGACTCACATGGGCTTCTAAGAGCTGATCATTGGAGTGTATATACCAATAGTACATACATCTAAAAGCTGTGTATTGTACGAGTACGAATACGGATGCATACGAGTAGAATTGTTGATGAAACTGAACGAGGATGTAATTGTAAGCATTTTTTGTTAAGTAGAAGTACTTTGATATGTGTCTTGAAGTTTTTCAAAAGTGTAAGAATACATATCAAAACACAACATGTATATACATTCTAATGGAGTCGTTAAGTCTTCGTTAGTCGTTACATGTAAGTTTTGTTTTGAAACCTTTAAGTTAACGATCTCAATTAATGTCGTTAACCCAATGTTTATTATATAAAATGAGATGTTAAATTATTATGTTATCTTGATATTATGAGTTATGAATATCTCTTAATATTATATATACATTAAAATATCGTTACAACGATAATCGTTACATATAAGTCTCGTTTCGTAATTCTTGAGTTAGTAGTCTTGTTTTTACATATGTAGTTCATTGTTAACACACTTAATGATATATTTAAATATCATTTTATCATGTTAAATATAGTGTATCAATATCTTAATATGATACATATGTATTTAGTAGACGTTATCATAACGATAATCCTTATATATATCATTTCGAGTTTCTTAACTTAGTAATCTCATTTCTTATATATATCACACATTGTTAATATACTTAGTGAGATACTTACTCATCATAATCTCATGTCAACCATATATATATATGTCTATATATACCACAACATGTAGTTTTTACAAATTTGTAACGTTCGTGAATTGCCGGTCAACTTGGGTGATATCAAGTCTTAACAAGTTTGATTGCTTAACACGTTGAAAACATTTAGTCATGTAAATATCAATCTTAATTAATATATATAAACATGGAAAAGTTCGGGTCACTACAGTACCTACCCGTTAAATAAATTTCGTCCCGAAATTTTAAGCTGTTGAAGGTGTTGACGAATCTTCTGGAAATAGATGCGGGTATTTCTTCTTCATCTGATCTTCACGCTCCCAGGTGAACTCGGGTCCTCTAGAGCATTCCATCGAACCTTAACAATCGGTATCTTGTTTTGCTTAAGTCTCTTAACCTCACGATCCATTATTTCGACGGGTTCTTCAATGAATTGAAGTTTTTCATTGATTTGTATTTCGTCCAATGGAATAGTGAGATCTTCTTTAGCAAAACATTTCTTCAAATTCGAGACATGGAAAGTGTTATGTACAGCCGCGAGTTGTTGAGGTAGCTCCAGTTGGTAAGCTACTGGTCCGACACGATCTATAATCTTGAATGGTCCAATGTACCTTGGATTTAGTTTCCCCCGTTTACCAAATCGAACAACGCCTTTCCAAGGTGAAACCTTAAGCATGACCATTTCTCCAATTTCAAACTCTATATCTTTTCTTTTACTGTCCGCGTAGCTCTTTTGTCGACTCTGGGTGGTTTTCAATCGTTGTTGAATTTGGATGATTTTCTCGGTAGTTTCTTGTATTATCTCCGGACCCGTAATCTGTCTATCCCCCACTTCATTCCAACAAATTGGAGACCTACACTTTCTACCATAAAGTGCCTCAAACGGCGCCATCTCAATACTAGAATGATAACTGTTGTTGTAGGAAAATTCTGCTAACGGTAGGTGTCGATCCCAACTATTTCCGAAATCAATAATACATGCTTGTAGCATGTCTTCAAGCATTTGTATCGTCCTTTCGCTCTGCTCATTAGTTTGTGGATGATAGGCAGTACTCATGTCTAGACGAGTCCTCAATGCTTGTTGCAACGTCTGCCAGAACCTTGAAACAAATCTACCATCCCTATCAGAGATAATAGAGACGGGTATTCCATGTCTGGAGACAACCTCCTTCAAATACAATCACGCCAACTTCTCCATTTTGTCATCTTCTCTCATTGGCAGGAAGTGTGCTGACTTGGTGAGACGATCAACTATTACCCAAATAGTATCATAACCACTTGCAGTCCTTGGCAATTTAGTAATGAAATCCATGGTAATGTTTTCCCATTTCCATTTCGGGATTTCAGGTTGTTGTCGTAGACCTGATTTATTCTGATGTTCAGCTTTGACCTTAGAATACGTCAAACATTCTCCTACATATTTAGCAATATCGGCTTTCATACCCGGCCACCAAAAGTGTTTCTTGAGATCTTTATACATCTTCCCCACTCCGGGATGTATTGAATATATGGTTTTATGTGCTTCCTTAAGTACCATTTCTCTCACATCTCCAAACCTTGGTACCCAAATTCTATCAGTCCTATGTCGGGTTCTGTCTTCTCGAATATTAAGATGTTTCTCTGATCCTTTGGGTATCTCATTCTTCAACTTTCCTTTTATTACAACCCCCTGTTGCGCCTCCTTTATTTGAGTAGTAAGGTTAGTACGAATAATTATATTCATAGCTTTTACCCGTATAGGTTCTCTGTCCTTTCTACTCAAAGCGTCAGCTACCACATTCGCCTTCCCCGGGTGGTATCGAATCTCAAAATCATAATCATTCAACAGTTCAATCCACCTGCGTTGTCTCATATTCAGTTGCTTCTGATTAAATATATGTTGGAGACTTTTGTGGTCGGTATATATAACACTTTTGACCCCATATAAATAATGCCTCCAAGTCTTTAATGCAAAAACAACAGCACCCAATTCCAAATCGTGAGTCGTATAATTTTGCTCGTGAATCTTCAATTGTCTAGACGCATAAGCAATCACCTTCGTTCGTTGCATTAATACACAACCGAGACTTTGCTTTGATGCATCACAATAAATCACAAAATCATCATTCCCTTCAGGCAATGACAATATAGGTGCCGTAGTTAGCTTTTTCTTCAATAACTGAAACGCCTTCTCTTGTTCATCCTTCCATTCAAATTTCTTCCCTTTATGCGTTAATGCAGTCAAGGGTTTTGCTATTTTGGAGAAATCTTGGATGAATCTTCTGTAGTAACCAGCCAATCCTAAAAATTGACGTATATGCTTAGAAGTTTTTGGGGTTTCCCACTTTTCAACTGTTTCGATCTTTTCCAGGTCCACCTGGATACCTTCTTTGTTCACTATGTGACCGAGGAATTGAACTTCTTCCAACTAAAATGCACACTTTGAAAACTTAGCGTACAGTTTTTCTTTCCTCAATACTTCTAGCACTTTTCTCAAATGTTCTTCGTGCTCTTAATCATTCTTTGAGTAAATAAGTATGTCATCGATGAAAACAATGACAAACTTGTCAAGATATGGCCCACACACTCGGTTCATAAGGTCTATGAACACAGCTGGTGCGTTAGTCAATCCAAACGGCATAACCATTAACTCGTAATGACCATAACGCGTCCTAAAAGTAGTTTTTGGAATATCATCCTCCTTTACTCGCATTTGATGATATCCAGAACGTAAATCGATTTTTGAATAAACCGACGAGCCTTGTAGTTGATCAAATAAGTCGTCAATTCTCGGCAGTGGATAACAGTTTTTGATGGTAAGTTTATTCAACTCTCTGTAGTCAATACACAACCTAAATGTATCATCCTTCTTCTTGACAAACAAAACAGGAGCTCTCCATGGTGATGTGCTTGGTCGAACGAAACCACGTTCTAATAGTTCTTGCAGTTGGCTTTGCAGTTCTTTCATCTCGCTGGGTGCGAGTTTGTAAGGAGCACGAGCTATTGGTACAGCTCCTGGTACAAGATCTATTTGAAATTCAACAGATCGATGTGGAGGTAGTCCCGGTAATTCTTTCGGAAATACATCGGGAAATTCTTTTGCGACGGGAACATCATTGATGCTCTTTTCTTCAGTTTTTACTTTCTCGATGTGTGCTAGAACAACATAGCAACCTTTTCTTATTAGTTTTTGTGCCTTCAAATTACTAATAAGATGTAGCTTCGTGTTGCCCTTTTCTTCATACACCATTAAGGGTTCTCCTTCTTTTCGTACAATGCGAATTGCATTTTTATAACATACGATCTCTGCTTTCATCTCCTTTAGCAAGTCCATACCAACTATTACATCAAAACTCCCTAACTCTACTGGTATCAAATCAATCTTAAATATTTCGCTACCCAGTTTAATTTCTCGATTCTGGCATATATAATCTGATGAAATTAATTTACCGTTTGCTAATTCGAGTAAAAATTTACTATCCAACGGCGTCAATGGACAACTTAATTTAGCACAAAAATCTCTACTCATATAGCTTCTATCCGCACCCGAATCAAATAAAACGTAAGCAAATTTATTGTCAATAAGAAACGTACCTGTAACAAGTTACGGGTCTTCCTGTGCCTCTGCCGCATTAATATTGAAAACTCTTCCACGGCCTTTTCCATTTGTGTTCTCCTGGTTCGGGAAATTTCTAATAATGTGGCCCGGTTTTCCACATTTATAACAAACTACATTGGCATAACTTGCTCCGACATTACTTGCTCTGCCATTACTCGTTCCGACACCATTTGTTCCTTTCGTTCTGTTAACCCCTGGTCCGTAGACCTCACACTTCGCCGCGCTATGACCATTTCTTTTACACTTGTTGCAAAATTTGGTGCAGAACCCCAAGTGATACTTTTCACACCTTTGGCATAGCTGCTTCTGATTGTTGTTGTTGTTGCGGTTGTTATTGTTGTTGGGATGATTGTTGTAGTTGTTGTTGTTGTACCGTTTGTTGTAGTTGCGATTGATGTTGCGATTGTTGGGATAGTTGTTGTTGTATTGGTGACTCTTATCACCGTTTTCCTCCCACTTTCTTTTGACTAGCTTCACGTTGGCCTCTTCGACCGCCTGTTCTTTAATTCTTCCCTCAATCTGGTTCACTAGTTTGTGAGCCATTCTACATGCCTTTTGTATGGAGGCAGGCTCGTGTGAACTTATATCTTCTTGGATTCTCTCCGGTAACCCTTTCACAAACGCGTCGATCTTCTCTTCCTCATCTTCGAACGCTCTCGGACACAATAGGCACAATTCTGTTAATCGTCTTTCGTACGAAGTAATATCGAATCCCTATGTTCGTAACCCTCTAAGTTCTGACTTGAGCTTATTGACCTCGGTTCTGGGACGATACTTCTCGTTCATCAAGTGCTTGAATGCTGACCACGGTAGCGCGTAAGAAGCATCTTGTCCCACTTGCTCTAGATAGGTATTCCACCATGTTAACGCAATACCTGTGAAGGTATGCGTAGCGTCACTTTGTCTCCTTCAGCACACTTACTTATGGCAAACACCGATTCAACTTTCTCGGTCCACCATTTCAATCTGATTGGTCCTTCGGTCCCATAAAATTCTGAAGGTTTGCAGGCAGTGAATTCCTTGTAGGAGCATCCTACACGATTTCTTGCACCGTTAGCTGTATTGCTAGATTCAGAGTTATTGTTGGTATGTAGCGCGGCCTGTACTACGGCTATGTTTGAAGCAATAAAGGCACGAAATTCCTCTTCGCTCATATTCAAGGTGTGTCGAGTAGTCGGTGCCATTTCCTTCAAAATAGTCAAATGAAACAAGTTAATCATACAGAATATTAAGAGTAGTCAATAGTATCTCGTAACATAATATGAACTCATTTATAAAAGATTTTTCTTCATATTAGCGTTTTATAAGTTTAAATTTGGGTACTACCTACCCGTTAAGTTCATACTTAGTAGCTAATATACAATTCAACTACTACAATTCCATATGAAAAACTGATTATAATAATATATCACATACAAATATTCTTCAAACTTACAACTTCGCCATATTACATATAACATGAAATATAGTACACTATGATACAAGACAGTTTTGAAGATAAATCTAGTTAATACGCAAGTTGTTCAGCAAAGGAAATAAAGATACGTAATTCATAAGTCCAGAAACAAGTCATGCATTCTGGTTTTACTAAGACGACTTTCCATCCTTGGTCTTGTGGAAAATAACCGTTATGACCATTAGCTAGGCAGCATGTTGTAATGTCGTCAAAAGGACGAGGGTTTCGTAATGTCCAACAGCCCCATAATAATCTAAAAACCTTGTTTCTCACCCCAACTACTGAATTCGTCACTTGTGGAAATGTTTTATTTAAAAGCTGCAATCCGATGTTCTTTTTCTCACTTTGATAAGAAGCGAACACCACTAACCCGTAAGCATAACATGCTTCTTTATGTTGCATGTTAGAAGCTCTTTCTAATTCACGAAATCCTATGTTGGGATATGTTGAGTCAAAATAGGTTCTTAACCCGTAGCATAAAATTGCATTTGGGTTCCCCGCATTTAACGCTTTAAAGAAAACACGGCGTAACTTAAAGTCTCCCCAATGTGATATACCCCACCTATCAAAGGAAAGCCTTTTATAAACTAAGGCATTTCTAGAAAGTCTTTCAAATGTTTGACAAGTTAATTTCACCATAACTAAATGTGATGATGAATTCTGACCGACTCTAGACAAGATTTCCTCAATCATATCCTCTGGTAGGTCTTCTAAAATATTCGGTTGTCTACCCTTAACGTCCATTTTGTTTTTATACTGTAAAATAGACAAGGATTAGATTCGTAATAACAAACAATACAAACAATTTTTACATAGAACATAAAAGTACAAGCACACTACAATACATTTATTACACAACATGCTTACACCCCTCTAATCTGAATCACTGGTTTCTTCTTCTTCGGACTTGGTTCTTTTTCCTAATTTTCTAGGGATATATGATGTTCCTCTAATACGAGCCATCGTTTTCCACATGGGTTTAGAAAAACCTGGTGGTTTAGAGGTTCCCGGGTTATTGTCACGATATTGAAAATACGAGTGTTGACGGTACATATAAAGTTCATCGGGGTCGGAATCAGATTTCTCTATTTTGATGCATTTTCCCTTATTATTTTCTTTTGCCTCATTAAATTGGGTCGGGGTAATTTCTATAACATCATCGGAATCCTCATCAGGATCCGATTCATCGGAAAATTGGTAATTTTCTCAATATTTTGCTTCCTTAGCGGAAACACCATTGACCATTATTAACTTTGGTCCATTGGTTGAGGATTTTCTTTTATTTGACCGGTTTTTTGTGGTTCCTACTATTCCCCTCTCCGGAACCTCTTCTTCTTTTGGTTCCTCTTCTTCTGGTTCCTCTTCTTCCGGTTCCTCTTCTTCCGGTTCCATTTTCTCTTCTTCCGGTTCTTCGGGAACTTGTGAATCTTGCCAATATATATTCGACTCTTCGTTATTATTAGGTGAGTCAATGGGATTTGTGCTAGAGGTAGACATCTATCACACAATATCAAACATGTTAAGAGATTAATATATCACATAATATTTACATGTTAATAATATATAGTTTCCAACAAAAATGTTAAGCAATCATTTTTAAAGAAAACACGGTCGAAGTCCAGACTCACTAATGCATCCTAACAAACTCGATAAGATACACTAATACAAATTTTCTGGTTCTCTAAGACCAACACTCGGATACCAACTGAAATGTCCCGTTCATATTGATTATAAACGTTCCATATTAATTGATTTTGTTTCGAGGTTTTGACCTCTATATGAGACGTTTTTCAAAGACTGCATTCATTTTTAAAACAACCATAACCTTTATTTTATCAATAAAGGTTTTAAAAGCATTACGTAGATTATCAAATAATGATAATCTAAAATATACTGTTTACACATGACCATTACATAATGGTTTACAATAGAAATATATTACATCGACATATGTTTCTTGAATGTAGTTTTTACACAATATCATACAAACATGGACTCCAAATCTTGCCCTTATTTTAGTATGCAACAGCGGAAGCTCTTAGTATTCACATGAGAATAAACATGCTTTAAACGTCAACAAAAATGTTGGTGAGTTATAGGTTTAACCTATATATATCAAATCGTAACAATAGACCATAAGATTTCATATTTCAATACACATCCCATACATAGAGATAAAAATCATTCATATGGTGAACACCTGGTAACCGACATTAACAAGATGCATATATAAGAATATCCCCATCATTCCGGGACACCCTTCAGATATGATATAAATTTTGAAGTACTAAAGCATCCGGTACTTTGGATGGGGTTTGTTAGGCCCAATAGATCTATCTTTAGGATTCGTGTCAATTAGGGTGTATGTTCCCTAATTCTTAGATTACCAGACTTAATAAAAAGGGGCATATTCGATTTCGATAATTGAACCATAGAATGTAGTTTCACGTACTTGTGTCTGTTTTGTAAATCATTTATAAAACCTGCATGTATTCTCATCCCAAAAATATTAGATTTTAAAAGTGGGACTATAACTCACTTTCACAGATATTTCCTTCCTCGGAAATAAGACTTGGCCACGGATCGATTCACGAACCTATACAAATATGTACATATATATCAAAGTATGATCAAAATATAATTACAACCATTTTTATTATGTTTTAAAGATTTGAGTGTATTAAGTCAGCTGTCCTCGTTAATAACCTACAACTAGTTGTCCACAGTTAGATGTACAGAAATAAATCGATATATATTATCTTGAATCAATCCACGACCCAGTGTATACATGTTTCAGGCTAGATCACAACTCAAAGTATATATATTTTTAGAATCAACCTCAACCCTGCATAGCTAACTCCAACATTACTACATATAGAGTGTCTATGGTTGTTCCAAATAATATATATACATGGGTCGATATGATATGTCAAAACATTTGTATACGTGTCTATGGTATCCCAAGATTACATAATATATTAGAATATATGTATAATACAATATAAGTTAGCTAGGATATGATTTGTATAGATTTGTTAAACATTTCCCGTAGCTAAAAAGATCAAAAATATCCAATCTTGTTTTACCCATAACTTCTTCATTTTAAATCTGTTTTGAGTGAATCAAATTGCTATGGTTTCATATTGAACTATAATTTAAGAATCCAAACATAAAAAGTATAGGTTTATAGTCAGAAATTTAAGTTACATGTCAATTACTAAAGAGGTAGTCATTTCCGTTGAAAGAACGACATCTTGATGACCATTTTGAAAAACATACTTTCACTTTGAGTTTAACCAAGATTTTTGGATATAGTTTCATGTTCATGTGAAAAATCATTTTCCCAGAAGAACAACTTTTAAATCAAAGTTTATCATAGTTTTTAATTATCCAAACCAAAACAGCCCCCGGTTTCACTACGACGGCGTATATCCGATTTTATGGTGTTCATCGTGTTTCTAGGTTTTAAATCATTAAGTTAGCATAACATATAGATATAGAACATGTGTTTAGTTGATTTTAAAAGTCAAGTTAGAAGGATTAACTTTTGTTTGCGAACAAGTTTAGAATTAACTAAACTATGTTCTAGTGATTACAAGTTTAAACCTTCGAATAAGATAACTTTATATGTATGAATCGAATGATGTTATGAACATCATTACTACCTCAAGTTTTCTGGATAAAACTACTAGAAATGAGAAAAATGGATCTAGCTTCAAAGGATCCTTGGATGGCTTGAAAGTTCTTGAAGCAGAATCATGACACGAAAACAGTTCAAGTAAGATTTTCACTCGAAATAAGATTGTTATAGTTGTAGAAATTGAATCAAAGTTTGAATATGAATATTACCTTGAATTAAAAAGATAACCTACTGTAAATAACAAAGGTTCCTTGATCTTATATGATTACTTGAAATGGATTAGAAAGCTTGGAAGTAGACTTACAAACTTGGAAGTATTCTTGATTTTTATGAAACTATACTTATGGAATTTATGAAGAACACTTAGAACTTGAAGATGGAACTTGAGAGAGATCAATTAGATGAAAAAAATTGAAGAATGGAAGTGTTTGTAGGTGTTTTTGGTCGTTGGTATACGGATTAGATATAAAGGATATGTAATTTTGTTTTCATGTAAATAAGTCATGAATGATTACTAATATTTTTGTAATTTTATGAGATATTTCATGCTAGTTGCCAAATAATGGTTCCTACATGTGTTAGGTGACTCACATGGGCTGCTAAGAGCTGATCATTGGAGTGTATATACCAATAGTACGTACATCTAAAAGTTGTGTATTGTACGAGTACGAATACGGGTGCATACGAGTAGAATTATTGATGAAACTGAACGAGGATGTAATTGTAAGCATTTTTGTTAAGTAGAAGTACTTTGATATGTGTCTTGAAGTCTTTCAAAAGTGTCAGAATACATATCAAAACACAACATGTATATACATTCTAATGGAGTCGTTAAGTCTTCGTTAGTCGTTACATGTAAGTGTTGTTTTGAAACCTTTAAGTTAACGATCTCAATTAATGTTGTTAACCCAATGTTTATTATATCAAATGAGATGTTAAATTATTATGTTATCATGATATTATGATGTATGAATATCTCTTAATATGATATATATAAACATTAAAATATTGTTACAACGATAATCGTTACATATAAGTCTCGTTTCGTAATTCTTGAGTTAGTAGTCTTGTTTTTACATATGTAGTTCATTGTTAACACACTTAATGATATATTTAAATATCATTTTATCATGTTAAATATAGTGTATCAATATCTTAATATGATACATATGTATTAAGTAGACGTTATCATAACGATAATCGTTATATATATCATTTCGAGTTTCTTAACTTAGTAATCTCATTTCTTATGTATATCACACATTGTTAATATACTTAGTGAGATACTTACTCATCATAATCTCATGTCAACCATATATATATGTCTATATATACCACAACATGTAGTTTTTACAAATTTGTAACGTTCGTGAATCGCCGGTCAACTTGGGTGATCAATTGTCTATATGAAACTTATTTCATTTAATCAAGTCTTAACAAGTTTGATTGCTTAACACGTTGGAAACATTTAGTCATGTAAATATCAATCTCAATTAATATATATAAACATGGAAAAGTTCGGGTCACTACAATTTTGCTCCCGGTGCTGCTCCTATTGCTAAAGCGCCATACCGTTTAGCACCGTCTGAAATGAAGGAATTATCCAACCAACTCCAAGACCTAATGGATAAAGCTTTCATTCGTCCAAGCTTGTCTCTATGGGGAGCTCATATTCTATTCGTTAAGAAGAAGGATGGTACGTTGAGGATGTGCATTGATTACCGCGAACTCAACAAGCTTACTATCAAGAACTGTTATCTGTTGCCACGTATTGATGATCTATTCAACCAACTTCAAGGGTCAAGTGTTTATTCAAAGATTGATTTGAGGTCCAGTTATCACCAACTTAGGGTCAAGGAATCCGATATTCCTAAGACTGCTTTTCGCACTCGTTATGGGCACTATGAATTCTGTGTCATGCTTTTTGGTTTGACCAACGCTCCTGCCGTGTTCATGGATCTTATGAATCGTGTCTGCAAGCCATATCTCGACAAATTTGTCATTGTATTCATTGACGACATCTTGATCTACTCAAAGAGTGATAAAGAACATGAGCAGTATTTGAGGATGATTCTTGAACTCTTACGAAAGGAACAACTCTACGCTAAATTTTCAAAGTGCGAGTTTTGGCTCAAAACCGTACAATTTCTTGGACATGTTGTTGATAGTAACGGAATACATGTCGATCCAGCTAAGATTACCGCTATTCAGAACTGGGAGACACCAAAGACTGTGAAGCATATTCGTCAATTTTTGGGACTTGTCGGTTATTATCGAAGGTTCATAAAAGATTTTTCTCTTCTTGCTAAACCCCTTACGAAATTAACTCACAAAGGGAAGAAGTTTGAGTGGTCTGAAGAACAGGAATCTGCTTTCAAGGTTCTGAAGGATAAATTGACCACAGCTCTGATTCTATCTTTACCTGAAGGTACTGATGATTTTGTTGTTTACTGTGATGCCTCAAAGCAAGGCTTTGGTTGTGTTTTAATGCAACGTGAAAAAGTTATTGCCTATGCATCTAGACAGTTGAAGAAACATGAGGAGAACTATACGACACATGACCTTGAGTTAGGTGCCGTGGTATTTGCATTAAAGATAAGGAGACATTATCTATATGGTACCCAATTTACGGTGTACACTGATCATAAAAGTCTTCGACACATTTTTGATCAGAAACAGCTGAATATGAAGAAAAGCCGATGGCTCGAGTTATTGAACGATTATCACTGTGAGCTGAAATATCATACTGGCAAGGCAAATGTAGTTGCCGATGCTCTTAGTCAAAAAGACGATGTTAAACGTGTTCGTGCTTTAAACCTGAAAATCAAATCAAATCTTATATCACGAATCGGTGAAGCTCAATTGGAAGCTATTAAACCAACACTTATTGAAGGTGAAGGACCTATCGATTTCGAGAACCAACTTCAAGTGAAAGCTAATGGTACACGGTACTTTGGCAACAGAATTTGGGTTCCTCGATTCGGTAATCTCAGTGAACTAGTCTTGGATGAAGCACATAAGACTAGGTACTCTATTCATCCCGGTTCCAGTAAGATGTATCACGATGTGAAGGAATTCTACTGGTGGCCTAACATGAAAGTCGACATTGCTACTTATGTTAGTAAGTGTCTCACTTGTCTGAAAGTCAAGGCTGAACATCAAAAGCCTTCTGGTCTGTTAACACAACCCGATATCCCGCAGTGGAAGTGGGAATGCATCACTATGGACTTCGTTACTAAGTTGCCTAAGACTTCAAATGGTAACGATACTATTTGGGTCATAGTTGATCATCTTACTAAATCTGCACATTTCATACCGATCAAGGAAACTGAAAAGATGGAGAAATTATCACAGCTTTATATTAAAGAAATTGTCTCGCGTCATGGAGTTCCTATCTTGATTATTTCTGATCGCGATGGTCGATTCGTTTCGCGATTCTGGAAAACTTTGCAATCTGCTCTTGGAACTCAACTCGACATGAGTATAGCCTATCATCCGCAAACCGATGTTCAAAGTGAACGAACTATTCAAACCTTGGAAGATATGCTACGTGCTTGTGTAGTCGATTTCGGCAAAGGTTGGGATAGACACTTGCCTTTGGTTGAATTTTCTTACAACAACAGTTATCACTCTAGCATTAAAGCTGCACCTTTTGAAGCTTTATATGGCCGAAAATGTAGATCCCCTTTATGTTGGGACGAACTCGAGGACAGACATTTAACTGGTCCTGAAAGCATCCATGAAACTACCGAAAAGATTGTTCAGATTAAGCAACGATTAGAAACTGCCCGTAGCAGACAAAGAGCTATGTCGATAGAAAGCGAAAGGACATAGAATACCAAGTTGGAGATAAAGTAATGTTGAAAGTATCCCCTTGGAAAGGCGTTGTCCGTTTCGGTAAACGAAGCAAACTCAGTCCATGATATGTTGGACCTTTCACAGTCACTCAAAGAGTCGGTCCCGTGGCGTACCGATTAGAACTACCAACTGAACTCAGTCAAGTACATGATGTGATTCATGTCTCGAATATTAAAAGGTGTCTTGCTGATGACACACTTGTTATTCCTTTGGATGATATCCGCATTGATGAGCAAATGCACTTCGTTGAAGAACCTATAGAAATCATGGAAGGAGAGGTCAAACAAAAGCGTAAAAGCAACATACCTATCGTTAAAGTCCGTTGGAATTTGCGTAGAGGCCCCAAATATACCTGGGAACGCAAAGACCACATGATACGGAAATATCCCCATCTCTTCTCAACTGCTGATGCAAACAAGGAATCTGCTTAAACTTCGGGACGAAGTTTCTAATAACGGGGAGGTACTATAACGACCCTCATTTTTTCATTCTATATTTTTTCAATAATAAATGCCCAACAATATAATTAAACTTAATGATTTAACTTGAATCAATAAATTGTTAAGCGTTAAGAATTATAAAATATAAAAATTAACTTTGTGTAATAAACGACAAGTTAATAAAAGATAAAAATAATGAGCTAATAAACTTTTGTGAACAAAATAAATAACCTTAAACCTTGAACACTTAAATAATTAAACTTGGATAATTAAGGAACCATTTAAGCTAATTTAAAGTACAAGGACTAAAGTGAAAAATCCCAAACTCCTCCCTTAAAAAGCCCTAGCCGAAATTTTAAAAAAATAATAATAAAGGAAATGCCCAAAATACCCCTCCAAATTTCGGCCTAAGCAACCCCCATCACCTCCTCATTAATCTTGACTTGTTCCCTAAGTAAAACTTAACCTAAACCTAATTCTAGAATTCTCTAATCACTCCTATAAATAGAGACCTAGGCTAAACCATTTTCTTGTACCAAATTAAAATCACAAATCTCTCTCAAGTCTCTCTCCCTCTCTCTTATTTTCGGCCAACAACCGAAAATCACCACCACCACCATCGAAAATCATCATCATCTTCAAGGTTTTTCAAGTGATCTTTAAGCTCGTTCTTTGCGTTCTTCAAAGATCTTCAAGGTGTTCTTGATTATTGGAGTGCTTTGATCTTCATCATCAAGTGTTTCTTCTTTTCTTTTGTTAATCATCTTCAAATCTTCAAGGTATAACATAAACCCTAAACTTATTTACATAACCTTTGATCTTTGTTCATATTCATGTTACAATCTTGTTAATTCATATACATATACATTAAATACATGTACACGCATAGATATATATATACATGAAAAAAATAATTAAATATGTATGTATATGTACTCAATCGAAAAAAAAGATAAGGGTGTTTGATCTTTAAAACCTAGAAGATTTGATAAAAGATTTGTTTGTGTTTAAATAAGGAAACAAAGTATATACATATATACATATGCATATTCGATACATATATATATACATATAAAAAAGATATTTTTATATATATACATATACATACGGTTTATAAAAAAAATAAAAATACTATATATATATATATATATATATATATATATATATATATACGATATATATACATATATATATATTAAATAACTAAAACCCTAATTAAACCTAAACCCTAAAACATTAATTAAACCCTAATCATTTAGTATATATAGTACTCGTGTCAACATAAAAGCATTTGAAAATGTAAGTACAACAGCGTGTATTCTCATCCCTGAAAACATGTAAAAAATGAGACTGTAGACTCACCTTTGAATAGCTCTTGTGTAAAAAGTAGACAAATAACTTGTACGGATTATAGCCGAGTAATGCAACCTAAGTATACGTATTTAGGTTGGTCAACATATATGTTTTAAACAAGTGTGGTTTCATAGAGTAAGTTGTCTTATTGCTCTACTCGACGCATTTCAAAGTAAAGGTTAACATATAGTCAACTAGTTCATGCAAGTCAACAAAGTCAACCAAGGTCAAACATGTAGTGACCCAAACTTTTCCATGTTTATATATATTAAATGAATTGATTATTTAAATGATTAAGTGTTTCCAACATGTTAAGCAATCAAACTTGTTAAGACTTGATTAATTGAAATAGTTTTCATATAGTCAATTGACCACCCAAGTTGACCGGTGATTCACGAACGTTAAAACTTGTAAAAACTATATGATGACATATATATGGATATATATATATATATAGTTAACATGATATTATGATAAGTAAGTATCTCATTAGGTATTTTAACAATGAGTTATATACATAAAAATGAGACTATTGAATCAAGAAACTTGAAAACGATATATATAACGATTATCGTTATAACAATGTTTTACTAATTACATATGAATCATTTTAAGATATTGTTACACTATATATAAACATGATAATGATAAGTAAACATATCATTAACTATATTAACAATTAACTACATATGTAAAAACAAGACTACTAACTTAATGATTTCGAAACGAGACATATATGTAACGATTATCGTTGTAACGACATTTAAATATA
Source organism: Rutidosis leptorrhynchoides (assembly GCF_046630445.1). NCBI lineage: Eukaryota > Viridiplantae > Streptophyta > Magnoliopsida > Asterales > Asteraceae > Rutidosis > Rutidosis leptorrhynchoides. Next base: position 363,985,727 of record NC_092335.1, on the reverse strand, counting down.
TATATATCATATTAATATATATTAATATATCATAATATCATGATAATATAATAATTTAACATCTCATTATATATAATAAACATTGGGTTAACAACATTTAACAAGATCGTTAACCTAAAGGTTTCAAATCAACATTTACATGTAACGACTAACGATGACTTAACGACTCAGCTAAAATGTATATACATGTAGTGTTTTAATATGTATTCATACACTTTTAAAAGACTTCAAGACACTTATAAAAATGCTTCTACTTAACAAAAATGCTTACAATTACATCCTCATTCAGTTTCATCAACAATTCTACTCGTATGCACCCGTATTCGTACTCGTACAATACACAGCTTTTAGATGTATGTACTATTTGTATATACACTCCAATTGTAGTACCCCGTCCTAATCCATCTGGACGAAGTCTTCAACAGTTGGTCCCATTGCGAGGTTCTGACCTCTATATGCCATAAACAACTCCATGTAATATGAGCAAATGCACATCAGAAGATTTCTTTCATACCTGAGAATAAACATGCTTTCAAGTGTCAACCAAAAGGTTGGTGAGTTCATAGGTTTATCTTAAAACAAAAAAATTCATCATTTTGATAGACCACAAAATTTAAATGCTGCATGGTACAAATGGGCCCAAATCCTATACCCACCTGTAATGTACATGCGATATCTTATAAATACAGTACACCTTTCTCGTGTACGAAACCATTTTAACAAATCTTTGTAACCGTACACATATCTCATGTACAAAATATCATACACATAACCTGTGTATAAAATCATTCTCTCGATATATAACATTCACTTCAATTGGTGGCAATTATCATGTCCACATAATTCAATGGTGGCATTTATCATATCCACATAATTCAATGGTGGCAATTATCATGTCCACATAATTCAATGGTGGCAATTATCATGTCCACATAATTCAATAATAATCCACAGAACTTCTGTCTGCATAATAATTCATTCGAGAAATGTTTTGCTTGTGTCTATCTCGTCAAACATTTATAAAAGCATTTCATGTATTCGTAGTTCAAAATATATTTCAAAAGCATTTAATAAAGCAGTTGTAAAAACAACGCATGTATTCTCAGTCCCAAAAATGTAAAGAGTAAAAGGGATCAAATGAAACTCACCAAATGTATTTTGTAGTAAAAATACATATGATAATATTGAACAATGCAGGGTTGGCCTCGGATTCACGAACCTATATTATTCATATATTTATTAAAGCATATACTTTTAATCGAATAAATTTATATATTATTAGTGATATAGTTGTTATATTTAACAACTTATAGGTTTTATTAATTAATTAAGTACATTATATATATATATATATATATATATATATATATATATATATATATATATATATATATATATATATACTTTAAATAAATAATTATCATTTATTATAAACATATTAATATATTTATGATATATGTATTAAATATAGTTTTATATAACTTAATAGTTATTTGATAATATAATATTAATGATAATAATTATAAGGTTAAAAATACTAATAATGATATTAATAATAAAAATGATAAAATAACCATACTTCTAATAATAATAATAATAATAATAATAATAATAATAATAATAATAATAATAATAATAATAATAATAATAATAATAATAATAAATAAATAAATAAATAAAAATTCTACCTCAAAACGAAAAAGGCTTAAAATAATGCCCCAGCCCGGGCTCGAACCCGCGACCTCCCGCTAACCCACTAAAACGCCTTTAGCAAACGATCTGTACCATTTTTCTCTAACTTAATTGCCTCAATTTATTTATGTAATCTATACCTATTAGTTGATATTGGGCCGCAATATACATCAGCCCACCTCAGTTTCCAAACCCAACCACATATTCATGGCCAAACACTTAGCCCGTTTGATTATTTGAAAAAAAAAATTAAACGCAGCAACCAGGATTCGAACTCCAGACCATTCGTTACCCCAACACAACTCCAAACCATTCTGTTATTTCAGCTTTTCTGATTTAATTACTATCCTAATCCTTATATTCGAAGTCTCCTGCTACCTCTTCTTCTTCATAACCAACTCAGTCGATTAAAAAAAATACTCCCAATAATTATAACACTAACCCTAATCATAATCATCACTTGTTTATTCGTGATTTTATGTATCACATAGCATCATCTTCAACATCTAGAGCATCATCGACTAATCTATTATTATCATCTAATATATCACCATTGCCACATCATCATACGTTCATCATTTATCATCATCATGATCATCATTATATTCATCACAACAATAATCAAACCCCTATCTTCGTTAATATTCTGTATCAAGCATAATAGATGAAGAACATGGAAAACGTATTTCACAGGAGGAATGCTTTGCAGTAGAGGATTTTGGGTATTGATTAACATAGAAAAATGAATGGGTATTTGCACCGACCCAATCATAATGGTCCATTACTAGCCTAGTCACCTTATTAATTGCTAGTCCAAATCACACAGCCCAATCCGTATATATATCAAACGAATAGTAGGGACCTTGGTAGCGTGTTTTAGAATAGGAAACAAAAAGGAAATCGCAGAATACGGTATTTACAAACCGTAATTATCCATATAGCTTTATCCTCACCTTTTTCAAGTGGTGTTATATAATATTGAAAGGAATTATGATTTTTTGCAAGTGGATGATAGGATTACAAGTAACAAGAAAAAAATATATAATGGGATTACAGCACATCGCATTTTAGGTTCAAGTGACATTGGGTTTTAAAAAGTTGTCGCCATTATTGAATTATTGAACTAAAAGGTTTTCTTCCAAAAGTTGTGGTCCTAACTTTTGTTTAAAGTAGTGGGTGTGGGTGAAGTGGGGTTAACTACTTTGGTATATGTCGGCTAACTAGAAAAAGATCACTCAATAGTAGTCTCAAAATTTCAAATCAGTTTTACTCCAAGACAATATCGTGGGTCTTGGTGTTTGATTACAGCCATGAATAAGAATATAGCAGCAGTAGGAATCAAGCTGAAACAGAAAGAAGGAAAAAGATAGCGAGTAGTTGCAGTGTTTGATGATGGTTTTGCAGTGGGTTTCGATGGTGAATAGAAAACATAAACAGTCGAGTAATTGTTGGATTTGTGATGGTGATCATCGATGAAGATGATGATGGTGATGAATGATGATTGATGAAGATGATTATCGTATAAAAGTAAGATGGTTTGATGATTATGGTTTTGTGTTGGTGATCGAAAGGTGAAGGTGTTCATGGTTTAATGGCCGGCGATGGTTGGTGATTAAATGGATCGTGTTCGAGTAGTATTAAGAAACGAGCAGTAGCAGGTATCAAATTGAATATGGTGTTTAGTTTTGGGTTGCAAGAATGTTAGTTGATGGTCTGTAGGAAAAGAGAGATGTGTTTGTTGTTAAGGTGGTTCGTGATCAAGGAGATGGGATGGATAATTGTGTTCAAGTGCATGAATGTGTCATTGAATAATTTAACAAATGGTATTACTTATAATCAATTATCATTGTTGTGTAGTGATCAATTTTGTCGACAATGAATCCTGGCTACACAGAAAAATCAGAAGAAAGTAAAAAGAAAGAAGTTGATGTGTAACTACTTTTGTTTACATCTGTGATTGATTCCGTGATTGGTGCGATTTTTAAGATAGAAAACAAACCTCCTACAGATTGATAAGGATGTAAAACAAATTGAGTATTTATTTATTTATTTAACTGTATTCATGTATCTATCTATATATCCAATCTGTATATGTTTATATATATATATATATATATATATATATATATATATATATATATATATATATATTTGTTTATGTATATCTCTAATTCATATATTTTGATATTGCTAATGTTATTAATAATCAAATATTAATACTAGTAATAAATTAAAAATATTTAAGGATAACCATAATGGTAATAATGCTAATTATAATACTAATAATTTTAATGATAATGGTAATGATAAAATAACAATAACAAATTTTATGTATCAAATTCCATATCTATATACCATATTTTGAAAATAAATAATATTACTAATACTGATAATAATATTAATATTTATAATAATAATGAAGGTAATAATAATAATAATAATAGTAACAATTATATTTTAACTTGTAATTAAATTTAATACATTAATATTACATATGTCTTTTTTTAACAATTATATAATATATATAATAACATTTTTTATTTACAACAATTGCTCGTGAATCGTCGGGAATAGTCAAAGGTTAACTGAATCTATAAAAGTAGTTCAGGAATTTCTTAAGACTCAACAATACATACTTTGCTTATCGTATCGAAATCATATAAATATTAAGTTTAAATTTAGTCGGAAATTCCCGGGTCATCACAGTACCTACCCGTTAAAGAAATTTCGTCCTGAAATTTGAGTGGGATGGTCATGAATAATAATAAGTATGTTTTCATGACTCATATAAGTTGATAATTAGAGTTTTATTATCGTTGAGTAATAAGGATAAAATAATCCGATTATTTGAAGAGTACGAATGAAGCTATCACAAAAGAGTGAAAATGAATACATGAAGATTTGACCTAACTGGTGTTGTAGTCACGGTTGTTTTCAGGAAATCAAGGAATTTAAAGAAAATCTTGAAAATCTAAAAGATTTGATTCTTCGGTGAGTAAGGAAATTAGATCTCTATAATTAAATACGGTGATCTACCTCGATTACTCTGTCTGATATTTCCATTATAAATTAAGCTCTTACGTTCCATTATTCTCACCATTCCTATACTTTCTTTCTTAGTTCTTACATCCAAAAGATTGTGAAAATGCTTAATCCCGTTCTAATCCTTGTCCTTACCCTTACTATCACAACAATCATTCTCCTTTTCCAACTTCCACCAGAGGAATCTGTTTTCTTCTACTTTGCCCTTGGGGTTATAGTGTTTTTAATTCTCCCGTGTCTTTATGTTGCGATAAACATTGATATACACGGTTTGTAGTTTATGTGTTGTTATCGGGCTTTATATCTTCCCTTATACTTCGAAGTCCTTGCTCCTGCTTTCTATAATCATTGTCATCCCCAGTTAATACTCTCCCTATTTGCTGTGATTTATACTCCAATTTTTATTTCGGAGCTTTGTTCCTTCGTTTCCTCTTCTTGCGATTGGGCATCTCTTGTAATGGTCCAGAATTCGTAGATATAAGTTTCAGAATGAACATTGTTAATGTCCTAAGAAAGATACGGTAATAGCACAATTTGACTTGTCAAATTACTAGAATTCAAGGAAAGATAGGACTATCATGAAAAATATTTTCTTGATATGTTTATAGATTAGACAGAACGTAAGAGTCGTGTAACATGGCACATGATGACGTTATGATCTGTGAATCATCACATTCCATTAGAAACTCAGCATGACTTACTGTAATATAATCACGTTGATCAAGTGTCATTATATTATACTAACTCATGCATCAGTTCCCAACATTACTTCAATAACATTCCTATTTTAAGCTCGAAAGTTTACAGAATATAGAAACTAACAGTTTCTATATGATGTAACACTGATAGCACGAAGAGATTAATGATTTCAGATAAGAATAGTTATGAAAATATCTTCAGAAATATGGAGGATATTTATAATGAAAGATACGATGATATCTTGGAATTTCTAATATCGAAGGATGGTGAAGAAAATTTGTCCGCAAGAGTTTGGAGTCAGAAGCAAGGTATTCGTAAATGACGTCAGCAGTTACTGAATCATTTGGTTTCTTTGAAGGTAGGTTTAGTCCTTGTGATTTGTCCATAGCCTCCTTCATACTTTGCTCAATTCGTTTTCCAATTTCAAACTTTTGACTGTTACGGTTGTCTATAGTTTCTGCCGCTTCATTCAGCCTTTTCAACATTTAGAGTATTGATTCGCAGACTAGGTACTTTTTAGAATTTCATAATGGAAGATCATAATTCTAAGAGATAAATGTTATATGTATACATATAACTTTTGATGTAGAAACATTGCGAGACTCAAAATACAGATTTGCTGATTCCCGGTAATTGGTATGGAAATTCTTGTTACAAGATGCGGATGAGTACATGATGAGACTTCAATAGATAAATTTAGTGATTTGTCGGAGAGATTTAAACCAAGGAGCGACGAGGTTGCTAGTACATCTACTGGTAATATGGTGGAATATATTAAAAGGTTCCCCGGTAACAATAAAAGAGCACACATATAAATCAAGGTTATAATAAGGTTGTTTCGAACGAAAAGTCAAAATTGACTTGCTGGAGCTGTGACAAAATTTGCTACTTTGAAAGGAATTACCAAGTTATTTTCGGTAATAATAATACTAAAGGAATTTTCACAGATGCGTGTTAATTACTCAGGTTTCGAGAGTTTTCAAGTGCATAACTATATGCATCAATCTCTTCTTATGTAGATGAAGTGCGGTTGGTTCATCCTCTCGATTGAGGTGTTTTTCAAGAATTACGAAAGGTTTGAACGCAGATTGTAATCGTCAAGATACAAATGAGGTTTAAGATGAAATCAAGTGGCAAACTTGAAGAATTGTTTAGTTTCATATGTTATAATCAATATTTTAATTCATTTTAATTGTCCAATCTTGGTAGTCCACAGTTAGCAGTCCACAGTCACTAACTCAATAATTCATATATAGTTTAATATACAATATTCGAATTAATTAATACTTATCGTTACCCGTGTACATGTCTCAGACTCGATCACAACTCAAATTATATATATTATTATAGAATCAACCTCAACCCTGTATAGCGAACTCGATCATTACAGCATATAGTGTCTATGGTTATTCCAAATAATATATATAGATGCGTCGATATGATATGTCAAAACCTTGTATACGTGTCCCGATTTTTAAAGTACGTAAAAATAAATAACATAATTTAAATGACGATAAATAAAATTGCGAGAATGTAAATTGAAATAATTAATTTACGATAAATAAAATGTAATCAGTTAACTAGGAACAATTAGCTAGGAACAGTTAGCGTGGATTCTTAACAAAATTTCTCATAGTTAATTTGTTTGTTTCTAACAAATTTTATTTTGTCAAATGTTTTCTTCATTGTGCCACTTGTTGGATCCTGATAAGTCAAAATCCAAATATGAAATTGAAAGAAAACGGTTGTATTGTGGTGAACGGATTCGTATATCTTGTGGATGTAAGTAGGATAGTAAATGACTGTTGAGTTAGATTTGAAAGAATGTACAGTGTACTTATTAATGTGAAATTTAAATATTCCTCGGGTATTACCTACCCGTTAAAATATTTTCACCATTAACAGTTTGTACGAAAGAATTTTTAATTACAATCTTTGTGAAAATATACTTACATATATATTTTCTTCAGATGTAATCATGGCTTTAATGAGTTAATATAGTATTAAACTCATTTGGTTTTTGGTTAGAACAAGAATATATAATCTCTAAAACATTAGAGATTACATAATTGTCATGTCGAATAAAGATAAATGATGTAGAACGATTCGCAGATTGATGATTATGCTCGAGGTACATAATGAGATATTGAGGCATGGATTATTGATGATACTGGTGCTGTTACTGATGGTACTGTTGGTGCTAGTGATGTTGCTGAAGCTGGTAAATTTTGCACCATATTCTCCAAATTGATTACTCGAGTGCGAAGTTCGTTGACTTTTTCTATTATTCCAGGATAATTGTCGGTCGGAACGAGCGGATGAATAAGGTTTAAAATTTTAGATAGAATATAATCGTTGCGAGGTCTTCCGGAAATGAGGGTGAAAATGGTGTTTTGGACTGGTTCGTCGGTAAGTGCTTTGGGTTCTCCGTCAAGTGGTGAATTCGGTTGGTGGAAAGGATCGCCTTCTTCTCATCCTCATTGATTAAGTCGACTACTAACCCATCGGATGAATTGGTTGATTCATTCTGGTGACGCTGCTTTTGGAGCTTAGGTGATCATCCATGTAGGAATAGCTGTCGGAATAACTATCGGAATAGCTATCGAAATCTGAGGGACTCGAACTGGTTGAGGGATTCATCTTGTACGATCAGATAAAGGATTTTTGATATGAAATAGATTATAGGATGTAGACTAGTATCCTGCAATACATAATTTACATATGCATATATAATACTAAAATTCCATAAGTTACGGAGGAATCTACGGAAGCTGTCAGGCAAAGGTAACAATAACGGATACGCAAATATATGAATTTATCTATACACTGTCTATGCAATAGAGGTAGTAAGACATGTCTAGACTAAGAATGATAAGCATGTAATTTCCTAATGATGATAAGCAGATGATTTCCGACACGAAATGATAAGCAAAACTTTTGACATGCAGACACGGTCGAAGTCCAGACTCACTAATGCATCCTAACGATTATCAATTAGACACACTAATGCAAGACCTGGTTCGCTAAGACCACTGCTCTGATACCACCTGTAGTACCCCGTCCTAATCCATCTGGACGAAGTCTTCAACAGTTGGTCCCATTGCGAGGTTCTGACCTCTATATGCCATAAACGACTCCATGTAATATGAGCAAATACGCAGCAGAAGATTTCTTTCATACCTGAGAATAAACATGCTTTCAAGTGTCAACCAAAAGGTTGGTGAGTTCATAGGTTTATCTTAAAACAAAAAAATTCATCATTTTAATAGACCACAAAATTTAAATGCTGCATGGTACAAATCGGCACGAATCCTATACCCACCTGTAATGTACATGCGATATCTTATAAATACAGTACACCTTTCTCGTGTACGAAACCATTTTAACAAATCTTTGTAACCGTACACATATCTCATGTACAAAATATCATACACATAACCTGCGTATAAAATCATTCTCTCGATATATAACATTCACTTCAATTGGTGGCAATTATCATGTCCACATAATTCAATGGTGGCATTTATCATATCCACATAATTCAATGGTGGCAATTATCATGTCCACATAATTCAATGGTTGCAATTATCATGTCCACATAATTCAATAATAATCCACAGAACTTCTGTCTGCATAATAATTCATTCGAGGAATGTTTTGCTTGTGTCTATCTCGTCAAACATTTATAAAAGCATTTCATGTATTCGCAGTTCAAAATATATTTCAAAAGCATTTAATAAAGCAGTTGTAAAAACAGCGCATGTATTCTCAGTCCCAAAAATGTAAAGAGTAAAAGGGATCAAATGAAACTCATCTAATGTATTTTGTAGTAAAAATACATATGACAATATTGAACAATGTTGGGTTGGCCTCAGATTCACGAACCTATATTATTCATATATTTATTAAAGCATATACTTGTAATCGAACAAATTTATATATTATTAGTGATATAGTTGTTATATTTAACAACTTATAGGTTTTATTAATTAATTAAGTACATTTATTATATATATATACTTTAAATAAATAATTATCATTTATTATAAACATATTAATATATTTATGTTATATGTATTAAATATAGTTTTATATAACTTAATAGTTATTTGATAATATAATATTAATGATAATAATTATAAGGTTAAAAATACTAATAATGATATTAATAATAAAAATGATAAAATAACCCTACTTCTAATAATAATAATAATAATAATAATAATAATAATAATAATAATAATAATAATAATAATAATAATAATAATAATAATAATAAATAAATAAATAAAAATTCTACCTCAAAACAAAAAAGGCTTAAAATAATGCCCCAGCCCGGGCTCGAACCCGCGACCTCCCGCTAACCCACTAACACGCCTTTAGCAAACGATCTGTACCATTTTTCTTTAACTTAATTGCCCCGATTTATTTATGTAATCTATACTTATTAGTTGATATTGGGCCGCAATATACATCAGCCCACCTCAGTTTCCAAACCCAACCACATATTCATGGCCCAACACTTAGCCCGTTTGATTATTTGAAAAAAAAAATTAAACGCAGCAACCAGGATTCGAACTCCAGACCATTCGTTACCCCAACACCACTCCAAACCATTCTGTTATTTTAGCTTTTCTGATTTAATTACTATCCTAATCCTTATATTCGAAGTCTCCTGCTACCTCCTCTTCTTCATAACCAACTCAGTGGATTAAAAAAAATACTCCCAATAATTATAACACAAACCCTAATCATAATCATCACTTGTTTATTCGTGATTTTATGTATCACATACCATCATCTTCAACATCTAGAGCATCATCGACTAATCTATTATTATCATCTAATATATCACCATCGCCACATCATCATACGTTCATCATTTATCATCATCATAATCATCATTATATTCATCACAACAATAATCAAACCCCCATCTTCGTTAATATTCTGTATCAAGCATAATAGATGAAGAACGTGGAAAACGTATTTCACAGGAGGAATGGTTTGCAGTAGAGGATTTTGGGTATTGATAAACATAGAAAAATGAATGGGTATTTGCACCGACCCAATCATAATGGTCCATTACTACCCTAGTCACCTTATTAATTGCTAGTCCAAATCACACAGCCCAATCCGTATATATATCAAACGAATAGTAGGGACCTTGGTAGCGTGTTTTAGAATAGGAAACAAAAAGGAAATGGCAAAATACGGTATTTACAAACCGTAATTATCCATATAGCTTTATCCTCACCTTTTTCAAGTGGTGTTATATAATATTGAAAGGAATTATGGTTTTTTGCAAGTGGATGATAGGATTACAAGTAACAAGAAAAAAAAATATAATGGGATTACAGCACATCGCATTTTAGGTTCAAGTGACATTGGGTTTTAAAAAGTTGTCGCCATTATTGAATTATTGAACTAAAAGGTTTTCTTCCAAAAGTTGTGGTCCTAACTTTTGTTTAAAGTAGTGGGTGTGGGTGAAGTGGGGTTAACTACTTTGGTATATGTCGGCCAACTAGAAAAAGATCACTCAATACCAGTTTCAAAATTTCAAATCAGTTTTACTCCAAGACAATATCGTGGGTCTTGGTGTTCGATTACATCCATGAATAAGAATATAGCAGCAGTAGGAATCAAGCTGAAATAGAAAGAAGGAAAAAGATAACGAGTAGTTGCAGTGTTTGATGATGGTTTTGCAGTGGGTTTCGATGGTGAATAGAAAACAGAAACAGTCGAGTAAATGTTGGATTTGTGATGGTGATCATCGATGAAGATGATGATGGTGATGAATGATGATTGATGAAGATGATTATCTTATAAAAGTAAGATGGTTTGATGATTATGGTGTTGTGTTGGTGATCGAAAGGTGAAGGTGTTCATGGTTTAATGGCCGGTGATGGTTGGTGATTAAATGGATCGTGTTAGAGTAGTATTAAGAAACGAGCAGTAGCAGGTATCAAATTGAATATGGGGTTGAGTTTTGGGTTGCAAGAATGTTAGTTGATGGTCTGTAGAAAAAGAGAGATGTGTTTGTTGTTAAGGTGGTTCGTGATCAAGGAGATGGGATGGATAATTGTGTTCAAGTGCATGAATGTGTCTTTGAATAATTTAACAAATGGTATTACTTATAATCAATTATCATTGTTGTGTAGTGATCAATTTTGTCGACAATGAATCCTGGTTACACAGAAAAATTAGAAGAAAGTAAAAAGAAAGAAGTTGATGTGTAACTACTTTTGTTTACATCTGTGATTGATTCCGTGATTGGTGCGATTTTTAAGATAGAAAATAAACCTCCTACAGATTGATAAGGATTTAAAACAAATTGAGTATTTATTTATTTATTTAACTGTATTCATGTATCTATCTATATATCCGATCTGTATATGTATTTCTATATATATATATATATATATATATATCTGTTTTATATATTTGTTTATGTATATCTCTAATTCATATATTTTGATATTGTTAATGTTATTAATAATCAAATATTAATACTAGTAATAAATTAATAATATTTAAGGATAACCATAATGGTAATAATGCTAATTATAATACTAATAATTTTAATGATAATGGTAATGATAAAATAACAATAACAAATTTTATGTATCAAATTCCATATCTATATACCATATTTTGAACATAAATAATATTACTAATACTGATAATAATATTAATATTTATAATAATAATGAAGGTAATAATAATAATAATAGTAACAATTATATTTTAACTTGTAATTAAATTTAATACATTAATATTACATATGTCTTTTTTTAACAATTATATAATATATATAATAACATTTTTTTATTTACAACAATTGTTCGTGAATCGTCGAGAATAGTCAAAGGTTAACTGAATCTATAAAAGTAGTTCAGAAATTTCTTAAGACTCAACAATACATACTTTGCTTATCGTATCGAAATCATATATAGATTAAGTTTAAATTTAGTCGGAAATTCCCGGGTCATCACACCAATGATCAGCTCTTAGCAGCCCATGTGAGTCACCTAACACATGTGGGAACCATCGTTTGGCAACAAGCATGAAATATCTCATAAAATTACAAAAATATTAGTAATCATTCATGACTTATTTACATGTAAACAAAATTACACATCCTTTATATCTAATCCATATACCAACGACCAAAAACACCTACAAATACTTTCATTCTTCAATTTTCTTTATCTAATTGATCTCTCTCAAGTTCTATCTTCAAATTCTAAGTGTTCTTCATAAATTCTATAAGTTCTAGTTTCATAAAATCAAGAATACTTCCAAGTTTGCTAGCTTACTTCCAATCTTGTAAAGTGATCATCCAACCTCAAGAAATCTTTCTTATTTACAGTAAGATATCTTTCTAATACAAGGTAATACTCATATTCAAACTTTGATTCAATTTCTATAACTATAATAATCTTATTTCGAGTGAAAATCTTACCTGAACTTGTTTTCGTGTCATGATTCTGCTTCAAGAACTTTCAAGCCATCCAAGGATCCTTTGAAGCTAGATCTATTTTTCTCATTTTCAGTAGGTTTATCCACAAAACTTGAGGTAGTAATGATGTTCATAACATCATTCGATTAATATATATATAGCTACCTTATTCGAAGGTTTAAACTTGAAATCACTATAACATAGTTTAGTTAATTCTAAACTTGTTCGCAAACAAAAGTTAATCCTTATAACTTGACTTTTAAAATCAACTAAACACATGTTCTATATCTATATGATATGCTAACTTAATGATTTAAAACCTGAAAACACGAAAAACACCTTAAAACCTGATATACGCCGTCGTAGTAACACCGCGGGCTGTTTTGGGTTAGTTAATTAAAAACTATGATAAACTTTGATTTAAAAGTTATTCTTCTGGGAAAATAATTTTTCTTATTAACATGAAACTATATCCAAAAATCATGGTTAAACTCAAAGTGGAAGTATGTTTTTCAAAATGGTCATCAAGACGTTCTTTCGACTGAAATGACTACCTCTTACAAAAATGACTTGTAACTTATATTTCCGACTATAAACCTATACTTTTTCTGTTTAGATTCATAAAATAGAATTCAATATGAAACCATAGCAATTTGATTCACTCAAAACGGATTTAAAACGAAGAAGTTATGGGTAAAACAAGATTGGATATTTTTTTGATTGTTGTAGCTACGAGAAATATTGTAACAATTCTATACAAATCATATCCTAGCTAAATTATATTGTATTATACATGTATTCTAATATATTATGTAATCTTGGGATACCATAGACACGTATGCAAATGTTTTGACATATCATATCGACCCATGTATATATATTATTTGGAAAAACCATAGACACTCTATATGCAGTAATGTTTGAGTTAGATATACAGGGTTGAGGTTGATTCCAAAAATATATATACTTTGAGTTGTGATCTAGCCTGAGACGTGTATACACTGGGTCGTGGATTGGGTCAAGATAATATATATCAATTTATTTTCTATACATCTAACTATGGACAACTATTTGTAGGTCACTAACGAGGACAGCTGACTGAATAAACTTAAAACAGCAAAACGTATTAAAAATGTTGTAGATATATTTTGATCATACTTTGATATATATGTACATATTTGTTATAGGTTCGTGAATCGACCAGTGGCCAAGTCTTACTTCCCGACGAAGTAAAAATCTGTGAAAGTGAGTTATAGTCCCACTTTTAAAATCTAATATTTTGGGATGAGAATACATGCAGTTTTATAAATGTTTTACAAAATAGACACAAGTAAATGAAACTACATTCTATGGCTGGATTATTAAACCGAATATGCCCCTTTTTAGTCTGGTAATCTAAGAATTAGGGAACAAACACCCTAATTAACGCGAATCCTAAAGATAGATCTATCGGGCCCAACGAGCCCCATCCAAAGTACCGGATGCTTTAGTACTTCGAATTCATCATGTCCGAAGGGAGTCCCGGAATGATAGGGGATATTCTATATGCATCTTGTTAAGGTCGGTTACCATATGTTCACCATATGAATGATTTTTATCTCTATGTATGGGATGTATATTGAAATATGAAATCTTGTGGTCTATTATTACGATTTGATAAATATATAGGTTAAATCTATAACTCACCAACATTTTTATTGACGTTTAAAGCATGTTTATTCTCAGGTGATTATTAAGAGCTTCCGCTGTTGCATGCTATTATATGGACAAGATTTGGTGTCAGCATGCTTGTATAATATTGTTTAAAACTGCATTCGAGATTTATTTTATTGTAACATATTAATATTTGTAAACCAATTTGTATTGGTAGTGTGTAAGTGTGATATTTGTTAGATTATCATTTCTGGATAATCTAAGTGGTGACTTTTTAACCTTGTTGATAAAATAAAGGTTATGGTTTGTTTTAAAAACGAATGCAGTCTTTGAAAAATGTCTCATATAGAGGTCAAAACCTCGCAACGAAATCAATTAATATGGAGCGTTTATAATCAATATGAACGGGACATTTCAGTTGGTATCCGAGCGTTGGTCTTAGAGAACAAGAATTTTTGCATTAGTGTGTCTTACCGAGTTTGTTAGGATACATTAGTGAGTCTGGACTTCGACCGTGTTTTTCTTCAAAAACGATTGCTTAACATTTTTTTGTTGGAAACTATATATTATTAACATGTAAATATTATGTGATATATTAATCTCTTAACGTGTTTGATATTGTGTGATAGGTGTTTAACTCTAGTACAAATCTCATCGACTCACCTAATAATAATGAAGAGTCGAATATACTTTGGGAAGATTCACAAATTCCCGAAGAAGAGGAACCGGAAGAGGAGGAACAGGAAGAAGAGGAACCGGAAGAGGAGGAACCGGAAGAGGAAGAACCGGAAGAAGAAGAGGTTTCGAAGGAAGAAATATTGATACCTACAGTAAATCGGTTTAATAAAAGAAAATCCCCAACCAACGGACCAAAGTCAATAATGGTCAATGGTGTTTCCGCCAAGGAAGCAAAATATTGGGAAGATTACCAATTTTCCGATGAATCGGATCCCGATGAGGATTCCGATGATGTTATAGAAATTACCTCGACCCAATTTAATAAAGCAAAAGAAAATAATAAGGGAAAAGGTATAAAAATAGAGAAACCCAATTCCAACCCCGATGAACTTTATATGTATCGGCAACGTCCGTATTTCCTAAAATGTAACAATAACCCGGGAACCTCTAAACCACCAGGTTTTTCTAAACCATTTTGAAAAATGACGGCTCGTATTAGAGGACCACCATATATCCCTAGAAAATTAAGAAAACGAACCAAGTCCGAAGAAGAAGAAACCAGTGATTCAGATTAGAGGGTTGTAATCATGTTGTGTATTATATGTATTGTAGTGTGCTTGTACTTTTATGTTCTATGTAAAAATTGCTTGTATTGTTTGTTAATTATCTTTTACAAATCTAATCCTTGTCTGTTTTACAGTATAAAAACAAAATGGACGTTAAGGGTAGACAACCGAATATTTTAGAAGACCTACCAGAGGATATGATTAAGGAAATCTTGTCTAGAGTCGATCAGAATTCATCAGCACAATTAGTTATGGCGAAATTAACTTGTCAAACATTTGAAAGACTTTCCAGAAATGCCTTAGTTTATAAAAGGCTTTCCTTTGATAGGTGGGGTATATCACATTGGGGAGACTGTAAGTTACGCCGTGTTTTCTTTAAAGCATTAAATGCGGGGAACCCAAACGCAATTTTTCGCTACGGGTTAAGAACCTATTTTGGCTCAACATATCCCAACATAGGATTTCGTGAATTAGAAAGAGCTTCTAACATACAACATAAAGAAGCATGTTATGCTTACGGGTTAGTGATGTTCGCTTCTCACCAAAGTGAGAAAAAGAACATCGGATTACAACTATTAAATGAAACATTCCCACAAGTGACGGACTCAGTAGTTGGCTTAAGAAACAAGGTTTTTAAATTGCTACGAGGCTGTTGGGCATTACGAAACCCTCGTCCTTTTGACGACATCACAACATGCTGCCTAGCCAATGGTCATAACGGTTACTTTCCACAAGACCAAGGATGGGAAGTCGTTTTAGTAAAACCAGAATGCATGACCTGTTTCTGGACTTATGAATTAAGTGTCTTTATTACCCTTGCTGAACAACCTGCGTATTAATTAGAATTACCTTTATAGCTGCCGTGTAGCAAGTTATTATGTGCTATATTTCATCCTATATGTATAATAGTGGTATTGTAAGTTTGTAAAATTTTGTATAAAATTTGAACGCGAAATTTTATTATAATCAGTTTTTTCATATAGAATTGTAGTAGTTGAATTGTATATTAGCTACTAAATATGAACTTAACGGGTAGGTACTACCCGAATTAAAACTATAAAATGCTAATATGAAGATAAAGCTTTTATAAATGAGTTCATACTATGCTACGAAATACTATTGACTACTCTTAAAATTCTATATGATTAACTTAATTCTTTTGGCTATTTGAAGGAAATGGCACCCACGACTCGTCAGAACTTGAACATGAGCGAGGAAGACTTCCGTGTTTTCCTTGCTGCGAACATAGCCGCAGTGCAGACCGCAATGCAAAATAACAACAATAACTCTGGTTCTAGTAGTGGAACTAATTCCACAAGAAATCGTGTAGGATGCTCCTACAAAGAATTCACTGCCTGCAAACCTTTGGAATTTGATGGAACCGAAGGACCAATTGGATTTAAACGGTGGACCGAGAAGGTCGAATCGGTGTTTGCCATAAGTAAGTGTACTGAAGAGGACACAGTTAAGTACACTACGCATACCTTCACAGGTACTGCGTTAACGTGGTGGAACACCTATCTTGAACAGGTAGGACAAAATGCTGCTTACGCACTACCGTGATCGGCATTCAAGCAATTGATGAATGAGCAGTACCGTCCTAGAAACGAAGTCAATAAGCTCAAGGTAGAGCTTAGAGAGTTACGAACACAAGGGTTCGACATTACCACGTATGAACGACGATTCACAGAGTTGTGCCTATTGTGTCCGGGAGCGTTCGAAGATGAAGAAGAAAAGATCAACGCGTTTGTAAAAGGGTTACCAGTAAGAATTCAAGAAGATGTGAGTTCACACGAGCCCGCTTCCATACAGAAGGCAAGTCGAATGGCTCATAAACTCATAAATCAGATTGAGGGGAGAATTAAAGAACAGGCGGCCGAAGAAGCCAACACGAAATAACTCAAGAGGAAGTGGGAGGAAAACGGTGACAAGAGTCACCAGTACAACAACAATAACAATTACAACCACAACCGCAACAACAATCGCAACAATAACCGCAATCCTAACAATAACTACAACAAACGTCCCAACAACAACAACAACAACAACTACAACAACCGTTTCAACAACAATAACAATCTCAATAATAACAACAAATAACAGAAACAACCATGCTTCAGGTGTGCAGAGTACCATCCGAATGCGTTTTGCACAACATTTTGCACCAAGTGTAAGAGAAGTGGTCATGGCGCGGCAAAATGTGAGGTTTACGGACTAAAGAACAACAAAAATAAAGAAACAAATAAGGTCGGAACAAATAATGTCGACGTAGTTTGTTATAAATGTGAAAAACCGGGCCACATTATTAGAAATTACACAAACCAAGGGAATACTAATGGGCAAGGCCGCGGAAGAGTTTTCAATATTAATGCAGCAGAAGCGCAGGAAGACCCGGAGCTTGTTACGGGTACGTTTCTTATTGACAATACATCTGCTTATGTTTTATTTGATTCGGGTGCGGATAGAAGCTATATGAATAGAGATTTTTGTACTAAATTAAGTTGCCTATTGACGCCTTTGGATAGTAAATTTTTACTCGAATTAGCAAACGGTAAATTAATTTCAGCAGATAATATATGTCGGGATAGAGAAATTAAACTGGGGGATGAAATGTTTAAAATTGATTTAATACCAGTCGAGTTAGGGAGTTTTGATGTAATAATTGGCATGGACTGGTTGAAAAAGGTGAGAGCAGAGGTCGTTTGTTACAAAAATATGATTCGCATTATACGTGAAAAAGGAAAACCTTTAATGGTGTACGGAGAAAAGAACAACGCGAAATTAAATCTTATTAGTAGTTTAAAGGCGCAAAAACTAATAAGAAAAGGTTGTTACGTCATTCTAGCACACATCAAGGAAGTTAAACCTGAAGAAAAGAACATCAGTGATGTTCCCGTCGCAAAAGAATTTCCCGATGTATTTCCGAAAGAATTACCAGGATTACCCCCACATCGATCCGTTAAATTTCAAATAGATCTTGTACCAGGAGCTGCACCAATAGCTCGTGCTCCATACAGACTCGCACCCAGCGAAATGAAAGAATTACAAAGTCAGTTACAGGAACTTTTAGAACGTGGTTTCATTCGACCAAGTACATCACCATGGGGAGCTCCTATCCTGTTTGTCAAGAAGAAAGATGGTACATTCAGGTTGTGTATCGACTATCGAGAGTTTAACAAACTTACCATCAAGAACCGTTACCCATTACCGAGAATCGGCGACTTATTTGATCAACTACAAGGCTCGTCGGTTTATTCGAAGATCAATTTACGTTCTGAATATCATCAAATGCGGGTGAAGGAGGATGATATTCCAAAGACTGCTTTTAGGATGCGTTACGGTCATTACGAGTTTATGGTTATGTCGTTTGGATTGACTAACGCACCAGCTGTGTTCATGGATCTCATGAACTGAGTATGTGGGCAATAACTTGACAAGTTTGTCATTGTTTTCATCGATGACATACTTATTTACTCAAAGAATGACCAAGAGCACGAAGAGCATTTGAGAAAAGTGCTAGAGTTGTTAAGGAGAGAAAAACTGTACGCTAAGTTTTCAAAGTGTGCATTTTGGTTGGAAGAAGTTCAATTTCTCAGTCATATAGTGAACAAAGAAGGCATTCAGGTGGATCCGGCAAAGATTGAAACCGTTGAAAAGTGGGAAATCTCGAAAACTCCGAAGCATATACATCAATTTTTAGGATTGGCTGGTTACTACAGAAGATTCATCCAAGATTTTTCGAAAATAGAAAAACCCTTGACTGCATTAACGCATAAAGGGAAGAAATTTGAATGGAAGGATGAGCAGGAGAAAGCGTTTCAATTGTTGAAGAAAAAGTTAACTACGGCACCTATATTATCATTACCTGAAGGGAATGATGATTTTGTGATATATTGTGACGCCTCAAAGCAAGGTCTCGGTTGTGTATTAATGCAACGAACGAAGGTAATTGCTTATGCGTCTAGACAATTAAAGATTCACGAGCAGAATTATACGACGCATGATTTGGAATTAGGTGCGGTTGTTTTTACATTAAAGACTTGGAGGCACTACTTATATGGGGTCAAAAGTATTATATATACCGACCATAAAAGTCTTCAACACATATTTAATCAGAAACAACTGAACATGAGGCAGCGCAGGTGGATTGAATTGTTAAATGATTACGATTTTGAGATTCGTTACCACCCGGGGAAGGCAAATGTGGTAGCCGACGCCTTGAGCAGAAAGGACAGAGAATCCATTCGAGTAAAATCTATGAATATAATGATTCACAATAACCTTACTACCCAAATAAAGGAGGCGCAACAAGGAGTTTTAAAAGAAGGAAATTTAAAGGATGAAATACCCAAAGGATCGGAGAAGCATCTTAATATTCGGGAAGACAGAATCCGGTATAAGGCTGAAAGAATTTGGGTACCAAAATTTGGAGATATGAGAGAAATGGTACTTAGAGAAACTCATAAAACCAGATACTCAAAACATCTTGGAACGGGGAAGATGTACAAGGATCTCAAGAAATATTTTTGGTGGCCGGGTATGAAAGCCGATGTTGCTAAATATGTAGGAGAATTCTAAGGTCAAAGATGAGCATCAGAAACCATCAGGTCTACTTCAACAACCCGAAATCCCAGAATGGAAATGGAAAAACATTACCATGGATTTCATCACTAAATTGCCAAGGACTACAAGTGGTTTTGATACTATTTGGGTAATAGTTGATCGTCTCACCAAATCAGCACACTTCCTGCCAATAAGAGAAGATGACAAGATGGAGAAGTTAGCACGACTGTATTTGAAGGAAGTCATCTCCAGAAATGGAATACCAATCTCTATTATCTCTGATAGAGATGGCAGATTTATTTCAAGATTCTGGCAGACATTACAGCAAGCATTAGGAACTCGTCTAGACATGAGTACTGCCTATCATCCACAAACTGATGGTCAGAGCGAAAGGACGATACAAACACTTGAGGACATGCTACGAGCATGTGTTATTGATTTCGGAAACAGTTGGGATCGACATCTACCGTTAGCAGAATTTTCCTACAACAACAGCTACCATTCAAGCATTGAGATGGCACCATTTGAAGCACTTTATGGTAGAAAGTGCATGTCTCTGATTTGTTGGAGTGAAGTGGGGGATAGACAGATTACGGGTCCGGAGATAATACAAGAAACTACCGAGAAGATCATCCAAATTCAACAACGGTTGAAAACCGCCCAAAGTCGACAAAAGAGCTACGTGATAATGCTAAAAACGAACATATATTTCATAGCATTATTCCTCAAGAAAGACAAGCTTTTAGTTACAATTGTTCTATTTACAAGTGATATTCGTTTAAATAATAAAAGGTGAAGACAAAAGACAGATTCGACGAATTGAAGACGCAAACGACCAAAAAGCTCAAAAGTACAAAAGACAATCAAAGAGGTTCCAATTATTGATAAGAAACGTCTCGAAATTACAAGAGTACAAGATTCAAAATGCAAAGTACAAGATATTAAATTGTACGCAAGGAAGTTCGAAAATCTGGAACCGGGACCAGAGTCAACTCTCAACGCTCGACGCAACGGACTAAAAATTACAAGTCAACTATGCACATAAATATAATATAATATTTAAATAATTCTTATAATTATTTATATATTATAATAAATAATAAAAACCGTCGGCAAGAAAGACTCCAAAGGGACTGAGCTGTAATTTCATTCTCCGCGACTCGCGGAGTTTGAAGGCAAAAATGCCGTGAGTCGCGGAGCCCCAAAAGTCGACTTTTCCTATAAAAGCAACCGAATTCTGATCGCAAATCATCATCTTTTTCTTCTTCTTCTCATACGTAAAATATATATATATATATTTATAATTTATATTTTAATTTTAATTATAATTCTAATAATAAGGGTATGTTAGCGAATATTGTAAGGGTGTAAGTCGAAATTCTGTCCGTGTAACGCTACGCTATTTTTAATCATTGTAAGTTATGTTCAACCTTTTTACATTAATGTTTCGTAGCTAAGTTATTATTATGCTTATTTAAAACGAAATAATCATGATGTTGGGCTAATTACTAAAATTGGGTAATTGGGCTTTGTACCATAATTGGGGTTTGGACAAAAGAACGACACTTGTGGAAATTAGACTATGGGCTATTAATGGGCTTTATATTTGTTTAACTAAATGATAGTTTGTTAATGTTAATATAAAGATTTACAATTGGGCGTCCCTATAAATTACCATATACACTCGATCGGACACGATGGGCGGGGTATTTATACCAACGAATAATCGTTCATTTAACCGGACACGGGAATGGATTAATAGCCACTAGAATAATTAAAACAGGGGTGAAATTATGTACAAGGACACTTGGTATAATTGATAACAAAATATTAAAACCTTGGGTTACACTCAGTCGACATCCTGGTGTAATTATTAAACAAAGTATTAAAATCTTGTTGCAGTTTAAATCCCCAATTAGTTGGAATATTTAACTTCGGGTATAAGGATAATTTGACGAGGACACTCGCACTTTATATTTATGACTGATGGACTGTTATGGACAAAAACCAGACGGAGATATTAAATAATCCAGGACAAAGGACAATTAGCCCATGGGCATAAAACTAAAATCAACATGTCAAACATCATGATTACGGAAGTTTAAATAAGCATAATTCTTTTATTTCATATTTAATTTCCTTTATTTTATATTTAATTACACTTCTAATTATCGCATTTTTATTGTTATTGTATTTAATCGCACTTTTAATTATCGTACTTTTTAATTATCGCAAGTTTATTTTATCGCACTTTTATTATTCGCAATTTCATTTATCGTTATTTACTTCATGCTTTAATTTAAGTCTTGTATTTATTTTTAATATTTTACATTTGGTTTTAACTGCGACTAGAGTTTTAAAATCGACAAACCGGTCATTAAAAGGTAAAAACCCCCCTTTATAATAATAATATTACTTATATATATATTTGTATTTTTATAAAAGTAAACTAATATAGCGTTGAGCTTTGTTCAAAAAAGATTCCCTGTGGAACGAACCGGACTTACTAAAAACTACGCTACTGTACGATTAGGTACACTGCCTATAAGTGTTGTAGCAAGGTTTAAAGTATATCCATTCTATAAATAAATAAATATCTTGTGTAAAATTGTATCGTATTTAATAGTGTTTCGTTGTAAAATTTAATAGTATTATATACCACTCCGCTACCACATCAAGTATTTTTGGCGCCGCTGCCGGGGAACTTTCTAAACGCCGGAAGCGCAACGCTAATATAAAAAAAAAAGAGATTTTTAGTTTACTTCTATTAAAAGTCGCTTTTGTAAAAATACGTTTTAAATATTCGAAAATATAAAAAGAAAAAACAAAAATATAAGTATTTTTAGGAGTTTGATAAATATTTAAGTTTTACAAAGTTTCTTTGTTTTTATAAAAACATAAGTTTTATTTAAGTATTTTGTTTTTATTTAAAAACATATAAATATAAAAAATATATATATATATATAAATCTAGTTTTAAGATTTTTATTTATAAAATTATAAAGTGATTCTATTTTTATTTAAGTTTTAAATATAAAGTTTTATTAATACACATATTTAAAAACAGAAAATAAAATAAATAAATAAATAAAGAAAAACGCGTCGAAGATTAAACCTGTCATCTGAATTTCTGAACCCCGCGACTCGCGGGGTTTGATGCATTAAATACCGCAACTCGCGGAGGTATTCTGACACGCGACAGAAGCCCTAATCAGGCATTAATTACGGAGTTATTATTATTATTATTTATTAATTAAAACCCTAATTATGTTTTTAGTTTTTAATTAGTTTTTAGTTTTTATTATTATTTTGTATATTTTGTTTAAATTAGTTTAATTAATTTGTAAAATTAGTAGTTTTATTAAATAAATAATATAAAAATAATATTTTTATAAAAATTGTAATTTTTACAACTTTTTGTATATTTTTATATTTTGTCCCTTTTTAATCGCTTTAGCGTAATATTTGTATTTTTTCGCTCATATTTAATTTTAAACTTAGTTTTTGCCATAGTCATTTTTACTCCTAGATTTTTAGGCTTTGCCGTAAAATTCCTTAAGTGCTTTTTCTTTAGACTAAGATTTAGGTGCTTTAGAATTTTGCGACGCCTTTTTAAGTTTTAGTTTCTTTTTAAGTTATTTCCATTTGGGATTTAGTTTTTCCTGTAAGCTTTAATATTTTTAGACGACTTTTACCTATGTATCAATTATCATTCCAATTAGTAATTTCAATTTGCGATTATAATTTTAAGTTAGTTGTAGTAATAAGGTTAGGTTAGTCAAGTATTTTTAAGTTTTATAAGTTTCTTTTATTTTTTCGTCACCTTTTATTTTTCAACTATTTTTCTTTTTCGACCTTTTTCGACGAACTCTTTTTCTTTCTTATTTCTCGCTATTCTAGTTTTAGGACATAGATTTTTATTCTACTTCTTATCTAAATTTCTTAAAATTACGAAAATTTATTTTAAGTGGTTAAATTAATAGACATCAAAATTTTCTGGTTCGTAGTAATAGTTGGATTTGTACGTGGACCGGGTTATTGGAGCCAAACAGTCCTCAATTATATTGAGACCAAACGAATCCTGCCCCTCTGCTGCATCTTTTGGCTATTCGAAACGTGGGCAAAATCAGAAAAGTCTATTGGTTGGATAACTTATTATAATTTTTCTTTCCTTTTAAAAACTAATAGGATATTCAGTGAATGCACCGAGCAAGACGTTCACCACCTTTTGTACGTTCACCACCTGTAACTAGATCAAGACATTTAGCAAATATAACCGCCGTTGATTTTTCTTTAGAATCGTCATCCAGTCGACCAAGTACTTCAGTTCAAATTTCCGATAATCCATTTTTTGAACCCGACCTCACAATTGAGAATCCGGAGAATATTCAGGAACGGTTCGTAGATCCTGAACCACTAAACTTTCCTCCGGAGCCACCAATCATTCAAACAGAGATTGTTGAGGAACGAACCATTAAATCAGAATCATCTAGTGATACCGATTCAACAAATTCAATTATGGAGAATCTGGAACCTTTAAGTATGGAAGACCGAATGAGAGCTAAACGCACTGGCCAAGGTCACGCAATTACTCATCCAGACATTAATGCGCCAGATTATGAAATCAAAGGACAAATTCTACACATGGTGACTAATCAATGCCAATTTAGTGGTGCGCCGAAGGAAGATCCAAATGAACATCTACGTACCTTTAATAGGATCTGCACACTATTTAAAATCCGAGAAGTGGAGGATGAACAGATATATCTCATGTTATTTCCCTGGACTTTAAAGGGAGAAGCCAAAGATTGGTTGGAATCGTTACCTGAAGGGGCGATTGATACATGGGACGTTTTAGTTGAAAAATTTCTTAAACAATTCTTTCCTGCATCTAAAGCCGTAAGACTTCAAGCAGAAATTGTTACGTTCACACAGAAACCAAATGAAACTCTATATGAGGCGTGGACTAGATATGGAAAGTTGTTAAGAGGATGTCCGCAACATGGTTTAGACACCTGTCAAATAGTACAAATATTCTACCAAGGATGCGACATTACTACAAGAAAAGACATAGATATAGCAGCTGGTGGTTCTATTATGAAGAAAACCGAAACTGATGCTTACAAAATTATTGATAACACTGCTTCCCACTCACATGAGTGGCACCAAGAAAAAGACATCGTTAGATCATCTAAAGCAGCTAGAGCCGATTCTAGCCATGACTTAGATTCCATTTCCGCAAAGATAGATGCTGTGGAGAGACGAATGGAAAAGATGACTAAAGATATTCACTCAATACGAATTAGTTGTGAGCAGTGTGGAGGACCACATTTGACAAAAGATTGTCTCAGTATTGAATTAACAATGGAACAAAGAGAGAATATTTCATACATAAACCAAAGGCCTGGAAATAATTATCAGAATAATTATCAACCGCCAAGACCGATTTACAATCAAAACCAAAATTATAACCGAAATATTCCATACAACAACCAACAAGGTCCTAGCAATCAACAAGTATCCAATAATACTTACAATCAGCAAAGACCTAATTTTCAAAACAAACCACCACAACAAACCGATGATAAAAAGCCAAATTTAGAAGATATGATGACGAAGCTAGTTGAAACTCAAACGCAGTTTTTCACATCTCAAAAACAAACAAATGAACAAAATGCTCAAGCATTTAGAAATCAACAAGCTTCTATTCAAAATCTGGAACAAGAAGTGAGTAACCTAGCAAGGTTAATAGGTGAAAGAAAACCGGGAAGTCTGCCTAGTGATACAAATGCTAACCCCCGGAGTGAAACAGCTAAAGCCATTACCACAAGAAGTGGTACAACACTTAAACCACCTGAAATACCTGTAACTTCTGATGAACCCATTCTTACTCCACAAGAACCACAACCTGATCAAGATAAGGAAAAGGAACCGGTAGTTGAAAAGGTTAATGAAGATAACACAGTTAAGGATAAACCTTATGTTAAACCATACCAACCACCACTTCCTTACCCGAGTAAAATGAAGAAAGAGAAACTTGAAGCCGAGCAATCCAAATTCTTGGATATGTTTAAACAGATAAATGTAAATCTTCCTTTCATTGATGTGATTTCAGGAATGCCTAGATATGCTAAATTCTTGAAAGATCTAATCTCAAATAGAAAGAAAATGGAAGAACTCTCGGCTGTTACTATGAATGCTAATTGTTCAGCAGTGCTGTTGAATAAGATACCAGAAAAACTATCTGATCCAGGAAGTTTCACAATTCCATGTTTTCTGGGTAGTCTTAGTTCAATAGAAGCATTGGCAGACTTAGGTGCTAGTATAAATTTAATGCCGTATTCACTATACGCTAAACTAGACCTTGGAGAATTGAAACCAACCAGAATAAGCATACAACTAGCCGATAGATCAATAAAATATCCTAGAGGGATAATGGAGAACATGCTAGTTAAAGTTGGTACTTTAGTATTTCCAGTAGATTTTGTTGTTCTGGACATGGAAGAAGATTCTCAAGTTCCTCTCATATTAGGAAGACCATTCTTAAACACGGCTAAAGCAATGATAGACGTGTTCGGTAAGAAATTGACCCTAAGTATAGAGGATGAGAGTGTTACCTTTTCAGTTGATAGAGCAATGCAACAACCACAATCTGCAGATGATACATGTTATTATATTCAAACTATAGATGCACATGCAGAATTATTAGAAGATTTTCCAGAATTACAAGGAACAGGAGAATGTTCTTTAGGAGAAGGTAATGAACCAATTGATGAAGCTGAAATGTTAGCTACACTAATAGCTAATGGATATGAACCAACAACAGAAGAAATTCAAATGCTAAAAGAAGAAGACAGATATCGATATAAATCATCGATAGAAGAACCTCCGAAATTAGAATTAAAACCACTTCCAAACCATTTGGAATACGCTTATTTACATGGTGAATCTGAATTACCTGTAATAATATCGTCTTCTCTTACTGAAAATGAGAAATCACAACTCATTTCTGTGTTGAAAGCTCATAAACTAGCCATTGCATGGAAGATTCATGATATTAAAGGAATAAGTCCTTCGTATTGCACACATAAAATCCTTATGGAAGAAGGTCATAAAACGTATGTGCAACGCCAACGAAGACTAAATCCTAATATGCAAGATGTAGTTAAGAAAGAGATTATTAAACTGCTAGATGCAGGTTTGATATATCCAATCTCTGATAGTCCATGGGTAAGCCCAGTTTAATGCGTACCTAAGAAGGGTGGCATGACTGTCATTACAAATGAAAAAAATGAGCTTATTCCTACTAGGACTGTAACAGGATGGCGTGTATGTATTGATTATAGAAAATTAAATGACGCCACCAGAAAAGATCACTTTCCCTTACCTTTCATAGATCAAATGTTGGAAAGATTAGCCGGAAATAGTTACTATTGTTTTCTAGATGGATTTTCCGGATATTTTCAAATTCCAATAGCACCCGAAGATCAAGAGAAAACCACATTCACGTGCCCTTATGGTACTTTTGCTTACAAACGCATGCCATTTGGACTTTGCAACGCCCCTGCAACCTTTCAAAGGTGTATGATGGCGATTTTTCATGACATGATAGAAGAATGCATGGAAGTTTTCATGGATGACTTTTCAGTCTTCGGTGATACATTTGAATCATGTCTAGTTAATCTGGAACGAATGCTTCTTAGATGCGAACAATCAAATCTAGTACTTAATTGGGAGAAATGCCATTTCATGGTTAAAGAAGGCATCGTTCTTGGACATAAAATTTTAAAAGAAGGAATTGAAGTGGATAGAGCTAAAGTAGATGTAATTGCTAAACTTCCACATCCCACCAATGTTAGAGGAGTTAGGAGTTTTCTAGGGCATGCCAGTTTTTACCGACGTTTCATAAAAGATTTTTCTAAAATTGCCACTCCTATGAATAAACTCCTAGAAAAGGATGCTCCATTCATCTTTTCAGATGAGTGTATCAAATCTTTTAATATTCTTAAAGAAAAACTCACTAATGCACCGATCATGATAACACCAAATTGGAATCTACCATTTGAACTAATGTGCGATGCAAATGATTTTGCAATGGGAGCCGTTTTAGGACAAAGGATTGAAAAACGATTTCAACCTATATATTATGCTAGTAAGACGTTACAAGGAGCACAAACGAACTATACAACTACTGAAAAAGAACTCCTTGCTATTGTCTTTGCTTTTGACAAATTTCGATCATATCTCGTTCTAGCAAAAACGGTGTTCTATACCGACCATTCTGCTCTTAGATACCTATTTTCGAAACAAGATGCTAAACCAAGATTAATCCGTTGGATCTTACTCTTACAAGAATTTGATATTGAAATCCGAGATAAAAGAGGAGCAGAAAATCTCGCCGCTGATCATCTTTCTCGTCTTGAAAATCCTGAGTTAGAAGTTCTAAATGAATCAGCCATACAAGACAACTTTCCTGATGAATATCTATTGAAGATAGATTATAAAGAAATCCCATGGTTTGCAGACTATGCAAACTACTTGGTTTGTGGATTCCTTGAAAAAGGATTATCGTACCAAAGACGAAAGAAATTCTTCAGTGATATAAAATACTATTTTTGGGAAGATCCACATCTTTTTAAAAGTTGTCCCGATGGAATAATACGCCGATGTGTATTTGGAGATGAAGCTAGTAAAATATTAAACCATTGTCACACAGGACCAATAGGAGGGCATTATGGGCCTCAACTAATAGCAAGAAAAGTTTATGATGCTGGATTCTATTGGCCTACAATTTACAAAGACGCACACCTTCTTTGCAAATCCTGTGATGCTTGTCAAAGGGCCGGAAAAATAAGTCAACGTGATGAAATGCCACAAAATGTCATCCAAGTATGTGAAGTATTTGACATTTGGGGTATTGACTTTATGGGTCCATTTCCAAAATCTCATAATAATCTATATATACTCGTAGCCATTGATTATGTATCTAAATGGGCGGAAGCACAAGCTCTCCCAACTAACGATGCACGAGTTGTAGTCAACTTTTTAAAACGTCTTTTTGCAAGGTTTGGAACACCGAAAGCTTTAATAAGTGATCGGGGTACTCATTTCTGTAATAATCAACTTGAGAAAGTTCTTAAAAGATATGGAGTAACTCATAAAATCTCTACCGCATATCATCCACAAACAAGTGGACAAGTTGAAAATATCAACCGAGCTTTAAAACGTATTCTAGAGAAAACCGTAGGATCAAATCCGAAGGAATGGTCCATTAAATTGGAGGATGCACTCTGGGCTTTTAGAACAGCCTACAAAACTCCAATTGGAACCACACCTTTTAGACTTGTTTATGGAAAAGCATGTCATCTTCCAGTAGAAATTGAACACAAAGCATTTTGGGCTTTGAAGACATGTAATCTTGATTTACGTGAAGCTGGACGTCTACGATTAAGTCAACTAAACGAATTAGAAGAATTAAAACATGAAGCATACGAAAATTCGTTAATCTATAAAGAAAGAACGAAGAAATGGCATGATAAATGGGGCTTTGCCTCATTGGTCACCATGTTAACATGGTGTTCGAGGAGATCAAGGGTTCGAGTCTCGGGGGGGGGGGGGGGGGGGGGGGATTTTCGTGAATTAACTCTAACCACTAACATTGCCTTTCAAAAAAAAAAAAAAAAAAAAAAAAAAAAAAAAAAAAAAAAAAAAAAGAAATGGCATGATAAAAGAATCAGAAGTTCAAAAGAATTTAAAGAAGGAGACAGAGTTCTTCTTTTCAATTCACGATTCAAGCTATTTCCTGGAAAATTGAAATCAAGATGGTCTGGACCATTCATAGTCAAAAGAGTTTTCCCATACGGAACGATAGAATTAATAAATTCAAATGGGATTGAATTTAAAGTTAATGGTAACAGAGTTAAACATTACATACATGGTCCAATGGAAGTCGACAACGAAGTTAATCATAATTTCGACACCACAGCTAACTAAGTGTGGGGAGAATCAAGTCTTTAAAGGATAATATGTATTTCTGTTAGAATTAGATTGTCTGTTTTCGTGTAGTTCTCGAAAATGGAACCCGAATGGTCTTTCCCTAGCAGACCCTAAAGAACTAGTCTTCTCCCCCCATTCTGAATTTTTATTTTTTTAGGTTTTTACAAAATGAAGACTGCCTGTGAACTAAACCATGGTCTAATGCTACACGCTTTGATCACTAAACGTAATAATGACATACTACCGAGTGAAATAGTATCAGTAATCAGAGAAAGAATGGACGGAGTTAGAAAAGAATCCAGATGCGAAGATAATAAGTTACAATTTGGTAAAGGAAAATCAAAATCCGCAGTGAAAAGAAGAGCACGGCACCTAGAAAGATGTCACAAATGCGGAAAATGGTCACATGGAGGTAAATGTTCAAATAATCAAACCTATTCAAATACCGAATTTGTTACTTTATGTAGAGACGGACCGTTCATATGTTTAGAAGAAAAGACACTGAATGCTCGAGGTTACGCCTATGTAGCCATGGAAAACCAATTAAACCGACTATCTTATGAATGGGATAGATCATATAACTAAGAAATCTATTTCACAGGTAAGTCTGTACAGTTTTTATTTTATTTTTAACCTTTTGATAATAAACGCTAATTTGTTCGCTAAAAAGTATTAAATTGGTATTGAATAAAATTAGGTTTGGCGACCGAAATTATTGATATCATTCAAAAATTTATTACATCACTGCGAAATTTAACGTTTATTCTTAAGGTATAAATATCTTTAAACAATCAACCCAAAATATTTCAAAAATTCGTCATGAGTTAAATTAGGTCTTGGAACCGAAATTACTTTACCGAAAAGAGGGGCGCATATTTTTGATAATATTTGATTGATTAAAGTGGGATAAAAAGCCAAAAAGATTTTTAATTTTATTTTTACCATGTTTTTAAAATTAATATTTAAATCTTAAATTAATATTGTAAACTTTGTAAAAACAATATTTTTAAAATTGTAAATATTTGAAAAATTAATATAAGTTTGGTATGAATTTATAATATGAATTTTTAAATTAAGTTTGGTGTGAATTTTTAATTTTTAAAATATGAATTTTTAATTTTATGCATTTCAAATTTTTAAGTTTGGTGTGAATTTTTAATATTAATTTTGAATTTTATATTTAAGTTGTGTGAATTTAAAAACAAAAATTTACTTTATCTCATTAAGTTAAAATATAATTTTTAAAATTCGTCGTAAGTTGAAGACTAGGTCTTTGAACCGAAATTGCTTTACCCGAGGGAGGGACGAGAACTTTTATTATCATTATTTTTAATCTTATTGAATTAAAGTATGCCAAAAACATTAAAAAACAAAAAAAAATCTTAGCTTTTAAAACAATCGCTACAAAAAGACAAATTTTAAAATTTTGTCGAAGGACGGACTAGGACATCGATCCGAAACGACCTCGTCCTAAATAACAAGGGAAACAAAATTTTAAAAATTAAGTACTTAATTGTTTTATAAGTTAATGCTTTTGTAATTATTGATACGTTTAATACTTTTGTTAATATTGTAATCATTTTTATAATTATCTAACTTTTATTCTTAGATTTTAATAATTTTTGAATGTGGGGTAATATACCAAACTTCAAAAATATGTATATATGTTTGCAGTTTATCTTATGTACACAACAGGGTAAAACAACGCATTTTCAAAGACTGGCATTAAGTTCAGCAAAAGCAACTAATTTTGACGACAAGATGCAAAATATATGTGAAATAACAACAAGACGGAATGAACAAATGATGTGCACCATTTATCATTCAGCAAACAAACGCCAATATATTTGGAAACTTTGGTAAAAATTTAATCATTTTCACACAAATCACCCTCAATAATTCAAATTGTTACTGATTTCTTGCAAATGAGGGCATTGCAAGATCTTAAGTGTGGGAAGGGGTTAAATTCTTTCGGATTTTAAAATTTTTATCTTAAACACTTGGTTACCATTAAAAATACTAGTAAAGCAGTAGTTGTATTAGAATCTAGTGCTCTCTGATAATAAAGAATAGCCCTAGTCTTATATACTGACTACCCAATTCTAGTAAAATTTTTCAAAATTTTCAATTAAATGAATTCAAAATCATGTTTATACATATTTATGAACGATAAAACTAGGTTTTAACACCGAAATTATTGTTACCTCGGAAAGGACATAAATTGAGAAACAAACTAAAATGTTAAAATTCATTTAAAATGGAATAGAGGACGATAAAAAGGAAAATAAAAGCCAAGTGTGGGAAAATTTACCAAGTTATCTTAAACATATGTCACATATATCTGTAACAAATAACTGAAAATACTTTCGCTTTGGACTAAACTAAACTGTTTTACCAAATGAAAGAAAAGAAAAGATGGATCTACACGATGAAACAATTCCATCATTAAAAGGAAGTAAAGTCTTCCGAAAAAGAAACGCGCTTCTTGATCTAGGTCATGAAGTTGTCGTCCAGGCCAGCTGTAGGTTGACGAAAAATCCAGAAAAGTCATCACTAAAATCAGCAGGAAATCCACGGACCTCAGCATCAAACAGGGTCGCCAAGTGGTCAGATTTATCCTAACCATGAGAAGGATTTATCTCGTACAATGGGGGGGCACCATGCAAATTAGCTGGATAAGACTAATGAATCAGATCCCCAGAAAGGATAATCTCCTTAAAGATTAAAAATCAGCTTTTAAGACTGATATTACTCAATCCTAGAGATTGACCTTAAAGATTGAGAATTCAAACTCATGGAATTCAATGATATCTAAACTCGAGCTTGAACGAGAAAATATTTTGATCAAAATTATAAACTGATTTGTTTTCTGAAAACCCATTTTCAATGCGTTCATTACCATTGAACGTAAAATCCTAGGAATTCACCTGGAATTCATTAGGTCACCTGAACTAAATCGGGTGTCAACCGTAAGAACGGTGGTTGCATAGTGGTCAAAGACAGGACCTTGTGCCATACCGAAAAATCATAAGGGTGAACTTTACTATTGCTCCTACCAAGGATAGTAATTGCGTCCGACACGTTATAGACCATAATTAAAAGCATGTCAGGGGACATTGCCTTAACAGTTGCTTGTTCAACGCTTTCCTTTACAACCGGACGGTAGTTTACCGAAAGGTAATATACGGGACAAGTAAACTGGACGTGTTGCTTTCCAAATACAAGGTTAGCAAGTGGGTGACACAAAACCGCAAGTTTTGAGCTAAAATTTTCAAATCTAAAACCCACCAAACCCACAAAAATATTTTGCAAACACCGGTAAAGGGTTATTCCGGAAAACTTATCTAGGGTAAAAACTAGATTTAATTTTCAAAAGATCAAATGTTTTCATAAAGATCCAATTTCCTTAATGGATCTAAATTTTTATAGTCATGTGGGACTGTAAACCATATCGTTACTACCATTGTTTATACCGCCGTATAGAAATCACTGATGTACAAAGTGTGAAGAATAAAGAAGTGATTCTAGTATTTCAAGACGATATTGCTTGAGGACAAGCAACGCTCAAGTGTGGGAATATTTGATAATGCTAAAAACGAACATATATTTCATAGCATTATTCCTCAAGAAAGACAAGCTTTTAGTTACAATTGTTCTATTTACAAGTGATATTCGTTTAAATAATAAAAGGTGAAGACAAAAGACAGATTCGACGAATTGAATACGCAAATGACCAAAAAGCTCAAAAGTACAAAAGACAATCAAAGAGGTTCCAATTATTGATAAGAAACGTCTCGAAATTACAAGAGTACAAGATTCAAAACGCAAAGTACAAGATATTAAATTGTACGCAAGGACGTTCGAAAATCCGGAACCGGGACCAGAGTCAACTCTCAACGCTCGACGCAACGGACTAAAAATTACAAGTCAACTATGCACATAAATATAATATAATATTTAAATAATTCTTATAATTATTTATATATTATAATAAATAATAAAAACCGTCGGCAAGAAAGACTCCAAAGGGACTGAGCTGTAATTTCATTCTCCGCGACTCGCGGAGTTTGAAGGCAAAAATGCCGCGAGTCGCGGAGCCCCAAAAGTCGACTTTTCCTATAAAAGCAACCGAATTCTGATCGCAAATCATCATCTTTTTCTTCTTCTTCTCATACGTAAAATATATATATATATTTATAATTTATATTTTAATTTTAATTATAATTCTAATAATAAGGGTATGTTAGCGAATATTGTAAGGGTGTAAGTCGAAATTCTGTCCGTGTAACGCTACGCTATTTTTAATCATTGTAAGTTATGTTCAACCTTTTTACATTAATGTTTCGTAGCTAAGTTATTATTATGCTTATTTAAAACGAAGTAATCATGATGTTGGGCTAATTACTAAAATTGGGTAATTGGGCTTTGTAGCATAATTGGGGTTTGGACAAAAGAACGACACTTGTGGAAATTAGACTATGGGCTATTAATGGGCTTTATATTTGTTTAACTAAATGATAGTTTGTTAATGTTAATATAAAGATTTACAATTGGGCGTCCCTATAAATTACCATATACACTCGATCGGACACGATGGGCGGGGTATTTATACCAACGAATAATCGTTCATTTAACCGGACACGGGAATGGATTAATAGCCACTAGAATAATTAAAACAGGGGTGAAATTATGTACAAGGACACTTGGTATAATTGATAACAAAATATTAAAACCTTGGGTTACACTCAGTCGACATCCTGGTGTAATTATTAAACAAAGTATTAAAATCTTGTAACAGTTTAAATCCCCAATTAGTTGGAATATTTAACTTCGGGTATAAGGATAATTTGACGAGGACACTCGCACTTTATATTTATGACTGATGGACTGTTATGGACAAAAACCAGACGGACATATTAAATAATCCAGGACAAAGGACAATTAACCCATGGGCATAAAACTAAAATCAACACGTCAAACATCATGATTACGGAAGTTTAAATAAGCATAATTCTTTTATTTCATATTTAATTTCCTTTATTTTATATTTAATTACACTTCTAATTATCGCATTTTTATTGTTATTGTATTTAATCGCACTTTTAATTATCGTACTTTTTAATTATCGCAAGTTTATTTTATCGCACTTTTATTATTCGCAATTTCATTTATCGTTATTTACTTCATGCTTTAATTTAAGTCTTGTATTTATTTTTAATATTTTACATTTGGTTTTAACTGCGACTAAAGTTTTAAAATCGACAAACCGGTCATTAAAAGGTAAAAACCCCCCTTTATAATAATAATATTACTTATATATATATATATTTGTATTTTTATAAAAGTAAACTAATATAGCGTTGAGCTTTGTTTAAAAAAGATTCCCTATGGAACGAACCTGACTTACTAAAAACTACACTACTGTACGATTAGGTACACTTCCTATAAGTGTTGTAGCAAGGTTTAAAGTATATCCATTCTATAAATAAATAAATATCTTGTGTAAAATTGTATCGTATTTAATAGTGTTTCGTTGTAAAATTTAATAGTATTATATACCACTCCGCTACCACATCACTACGCTGACATTAAAAGAAAAGATATAGAATTTGAAATTGGAGAGATGGTCATGCTTAAAGTTGCACCTTGGAAAGGCGTTGTTCGATTTGGTAAACGAGGGAAATTAAATCCAAGGTATATTGGACCATTCAAGATTATTGATCGTGTCGGACCAGTAGCTTACCGACTTGAGTTACCTCAACAACTCGCGGCTGTACATAACACTTTCCACGTCTCGAATTTGAAGAAATGTTTTGCTAAAGAAGATCTCACTATTCCGTTAGATGAAATCCAAATCAACGAAAAACTTCAATTCATCGAAGAACCCGTCGAAATAATGGATCGTGAGGTTAAAAGACTTAAGCAAAACAAGATACCAATTGTTAAGGTTCGATGGAATGCTCGTAGAGGACCCGAATTCACCAGGGAACGAGAAGATCAGATGAAGAAGAAATACCCGCACTTATTTCCAGAAGATACGTCAACACCTCCAACTGCTTAAAATTTCGGGACGAAATTTATTTAACGGGTAGGTACTATAGTGACCCGAACTTTTCCATGTTTATATATATTAAATGAATTGGTTATTTACATGATTAAGTGTTTCCAACATGTTAAGCAATCAAACTTGTTAAGACTTGATTAATTGAAATAGGTTTCATATAGTCAATTGACCACCCAAGTTGACCGGTGATTCACGAACGTTAAAACTTGTAAAAACTATATGATGACATATATATATATATATATATATATATATATATATATATATATATATATATATATATATATATATATATATATATATATATAACATGATATTATGATAATTAAATATCTCATTAGGTATTTTAACAATGATTTATATACATAAAAATGAGACTATTGAATCAAGAAACTTGAAAACGATATATATAACGATTATCGTTATAACAATGTTTTACTAATTACATATGAATCATTTTAAGATATTGTTACACTATATATAAACATGATAATGATAAGTAAACATATCATTAAGTATATTAACAATGAACTACATATGTAAAAATAAGACTACTAACTTAATGATTTCGAAACGAGACATATATGTAACGATTATTGTTGTAACGACATTTAAATGTATATATATCATATTAAGATATATTAATATATCATAATATCATGATAATATAATAATTTAACATCTCATTAGATATAATAAACATTGGGTTAACAACATTTAACAAGATCGTTAACCTAAAGGTTTCAAATCAACATTTACATGTAACGACTAACAATGACTTAACGACTCAGTTAAAATGTATATACATGTAGTGTTTTAATATGTATTCATACACTTTTGAAAGACTTCAAGACACTTATCAAAATACTTCTACTTAACAAAAATGCTTACAATTACATCCTCGTTCAGTTTCATCAACAATTCTACTCGTATGCACCTGTATTCGTACTCGTACAATACACAGCTTTTAGATGTATGTACTATTGGTATATACACTCCAATGATTAGCTCTTAGTAGCCCGTGTGAGTCACCTAACACATGTGGGAACCATCATTTGGCAACAAGCATGAAATATCTCATAAAATTACAAAAATATTAGTAATCATTCATGACTTATTTACATGTAAACAAAATTACACATCCTTTATATCTAATCCATATACCAACGACCAAAAACACCTACAAACACTTTCATTCTTCAATTTTCTTTATCTAATTGATCTCTCTCAAGTTCTATCTTCAAGTTCTAAGTGTTCTTCATAAATTCTATAAGTTCTAATTTCATAAAATCAAGAATACTTCCAAGTTTACTACCTTACTTCCAATCTTGTAAAGTGATCATCCAACCTCAAGAAATCTTTCTTATTTACAATAAGATATCTTTCTAATACAAGGTAATACTCATATTCAAACTTTGATTCAATTTCTATAACTATAACAATCTTATTTCGAGCGGAAATCTTACTTGAACTTGTTTTCGTGTCATGATTCTGCTTCAAGAACTTTCAAGCCATCCAAGGATCCTTTGAAGCTAGATCTATTTTTCTCATTTCCAGTAGGTTTATCCACAAAACTTGAGGTAGTAATGATGTTCATAACATCATTCGATTCATATATATATAACTACCTTATTCGAAGGTTTAAACTTGAAATCACTAGAACATAGTTTAGTTAATTCTAAACTTGTTCGCAAACAAAAGTTAATCCTTCTAACTTGAATTTTAAAATCAACTAAACACATGTTCTATATCTATATGATATGCTAACTTAATGATTTAAAACCTGAAAATACGAAAAACACCGTAAAACCGGATATACGCCGTCGTAGTAACACCGCGGGCTGTTTTGGGTTAGTTAATTAAAAACTATGATAAACTTTGATTTAAAAGTTGTTCTTCTGGGAAAATGATTTTTATTATGAGCATGAAACTATATCCAAAAATTATGGTTAAACTCAAAGTGGAAGTATGTTTTTCAAAATGGTCATCAAGACGTCGTTCTTTCGACTGAAATGACTACCTCTTACAAAAACGACTTGTAAATTATATTTACGACTATAAACCTATACTTTTTCTATTTATATTCATAAAATAGAGTTCAATATGAAACCATAGCAATTTGATTCACTCAAAACGGATTTAAAACGAAGAAGTTATGGGTAAAACAAGATTGGATATTTTTTTGATTGTTGTAGCTACGAGAAATATTGTAACAATTCTATACAAATCATATCCTAGCTAACTTATATTTTATTATACATGTATTCTAATATATTATGTAATCTTGGGATACCATAGACACGTATGCAAATGTTTTGACATATCATATCGACCCATGTATATATATTATTTGGAACAACCATAGACACTCTATATGCAGTAATGTTTGAGTTAGCTATACAGGGTTGAGGTTGATTCCAAATATATATATACTTTGAGTTGTGATCTAGCCTGAGACGTGTATACACTGGGTCGTGGATTGGGTCAAGATAATATATATCAATTTATTTTCTATACATCTAACTATGGACAACTAGTTGTAGGTCACTAACGAGGACAGCTGACTGAATAAACTTAAAACAGCAAAACGTATTAAAAATGTTGTAGATATATTTTGATCATACTTTGATATATATGTACATATTTGTTATAGGTTCGTGAATCGACCAGTGGCCAAGTCTTACTTCCCGACGAAGTAAAAATCTGTGAAAGTGAGTTATAGTCCCACTTTTAAAATCTAATATTTTGGGATGAGAATACATGCAGTTTTATAAATGTTTTACAAAATAGACACAAGTAAATGAAACTACATTCTATGGCTGGATTATTAAACCGAATATGCCCCTTTTTAGTCTGGTAATCTAAAAATTAGGGAACAGACACCCTAATTGACGCGAATCCTAAAGATAGATCTATCAGGCCCAATGAGCCCCATCCAAAGTACCGGATGCTTTAGTACCTCGAATTCATCGTGTCCGAAGGGAGTTCCGGAATGATAGGGGATATTCTATATGCATCTTGTTAAGGTCGGTTACCAGGTGTTCACCATATGAATGATTTTTATCTCTATGTATGGGATGTATATTGAAA
The DNA here is from genome assembly GCF_046630445.1 of Rutidosis leptorrhynchoides. Classification (NCBI taxonomy): domain Eukaryota; kingdom Viridiplantae; phylum Streptophyta; class Magnoliopsida; order Asterales; family Asteraceae; genus Rutidosis; species Rutidosis leptorrhynchoides. The sequence goes on along the minus strand of NC_092335.1, from coordinate 363,946,222 downwards.
TATGAAATTTTGGGGTCTATTATTACGATTTGATAAATATATAGGTTAAACCTATAACTCACCAACATTTTTGTTGACGTTTAAAGCATGTTTATTCTCAGGTGATTATTAAGAGCTTCCGCTGTTGCATGCTATTATATGAACAAGATTTGGTGTCAGCATGCTTGTATAATATTGTTTAAAACTGCATTCGAGATTTATTTTGTTGTAACATATTAATATTTGTAAACCAATATGTATTGGTAGTGTGTAAGTGTGATATTTGTTAGATTATCATTTCTGGATAATCTAAGTGGTGACTTTTTAACCTCGTTGATAAAATAAAGGTTATGGTTTGTTTTAAAAATGAATGCAGTCTTTGAAAAATGTCTCATATAGAGGTCAAAACCTCGCAACGAAATCAATTAATATGGAACGTTTATAATCAATATGAACGGGACATTTCAAAACAGAAACTCAAACTTGGTCAAAGTAGTCAACTAAAGTCAACATCAGTAGGTTCATGTCAAATGTTGGTAAACATGTCAAACCTAAGTCAAACATCACATTTTAGATCATAAATGGTCAATTTCACGATCACAGTTTATCGTCATGCAGAACGTTTATGTACATGTAGCAAACTTCGCATAATAACTCATAGCACATATTTCATTATAACATGGAAAACTCCATATCATAATTAGACTCAAAATTGATTCCAGAAAGTCTGGCCAGGGTCTCATACGAGGTCTACAAGTTAGGAATCAGAAGGGGTACATTCATGGTTTGTCAAATCAGTTTCTGACCGCGCACTGATTTCGTATCGGCTATAACCGGAGCTAGGGACATGAAATTAATGCAAGGTCAGTGGATATGGTTCAAGGACAAGTCAAAATATCATATATCCAAAAATGGGAAACTTTGGTTAAGCCAATTAGTACAGTTTATTCAATCAAGTTGGATGTCCTGTTTTCAGCTCAATTCAGAAGTCATCAAAACTATGGCCCTAGTGTGCACAATGCATAAGGTTTTAGAGGTTCCAACAAACTAACCATATATCACATAACATATAAAGATTCATATCCCAGAAGAATTCATGTTAATTCACAAAACACAAACCACATAGTACAAATCAGAGAGCAAGTTGCAGATTCGATCTTAGTTTAGCTAGTCACTTTCGCATGCAATTATCCGAAGATCTAGATACAATTAAACCATGATATCTACATGAAAAGTGAAGTACTTTTTGTGTAGATTACAGATATGCAAAGCTCTAATCACAGAAATCAATACATTTTAGCATACAAGTGTGTTTTCATGCATGTGCTGGAAAAAACCACATTTTCATTCGTTTAGGAATATCTTAAGTTTTACTCAAGCAAATGACATGATATCCTAGTGTAAACTGAGTGTTTTTGAATTATATATCCAATGGTAATAAATTAACAAGCCAATTCATGACCTATCAATTTCAGATTTCTGATCAAGCAACAAAAACACAACGATAATTCAAATTGGCATAACTTGATCATACGGAAACGAAATCAAGCGAATCCAATGCCTAAAATCAATAGTTTTTCATGAGGATTCTAATTACATCATAATAATTAACATTTAGCAAAGTCAATTTTCTGTACACACAAAAATCAATTTCGGTTTTCATGGCAAACAATCAAATCGGACAAATTAACGCATCTAACATTAACCACACGTCAAGACTTGAGCAATAGAAAACAAAAACTATGAAACATTAATAAAATTCAGATTTTAAAAGTTAAGGTTTGCTATTTATACCTTTGATCGCGAAAAGAATTATATCAACGTGTAGAGGACAACGAGAATTACAAGTTTGATGTTCAAGGCTTGAGCAAAAAGTTAAATTTTGATGGTGGTATTTGTGATGGAAGTCGACGGCAGCAAGGGGGAGGGAGGGAGCCAAAAGTGTCGACTGTATGTATGTGTGTGTGTGTAGGGTTCTAATTTGCTTGCAAGTAATATAAATTAGGGCCTAAAATAGTATTAGTGGGTAATTAGTTAGTCATAAGCCCAAAATAGAAATTCAAGGGGGGGAGTGGGGTGGGTTTGGACGAACATGGCCCACCATGGTGCCCCGGGCTCTCGTTTTTCAAAAGCGCGGTATCATGGTCCTTTTCAAGTGCCGTTTAGACGTACCGAAGGCCCGAAACTCTAAACCGATCGTTAAAACGCAACCAAACGTTTAATTTATTAAAAATCCAATAAATTAAATATTTTTTAAAAAGTTAATATTTATTAAATTAATTATTAAAATAAACCCGAGCGTTTCGTTGCTCAAAAAGCAGTTATTCAGACCGTAACGTTTTTATTGTATTTCTTTATCCGAAATATATTTTCAAATTAATATTAACCCATATTAATTATCGTAACCCTCCAAGGATCAAGTATGCATTTATTACACATAAACACATAAACGTCAAGTAGTCGCCGTTAAATAAACTAACGAAAAGTTAACGGAAGTGACGGAAAAAGCAGGGTTGTTACAAACCAAGCCTAACGAACCATAGCAGAGAATTCCAAAAAATGATAGTCAATGTATCAAAACTCAAAACATTCTACCACAAACAATGAAAACTCAAAAAAGCAAACTCAACTTACTCCAAGCAAACACAACCAAGATTACAAACAGATTAACCGGCTTTGGGTAGCCAATTTTTTTTGTTTCTTTCGTCCGACCGATAAGTCATCCCATTCACCTTCTCGAAATGCACCCTTTACCTTTTCTCGAGTAATAGTTGAAGGAGCTAACGTCGGACGAACCACCATTAATAACCGAACCCAGAGCGCATGGAGGGATCAATCCACGATCCGCCAAACCTTGAAAAAAACCTATACCATTAACACTCGGCTTAACCTCTTACTCTTCATCCCTAAGCAAGTACGAACCTTTATCTTTCCTCGCCTTATTTTTTCCATTCTTTGCTCGGGAAGTCATTGGACGAAAGATAGTGGTGTGCTCTTCCAAAGAAGAAGCAACCGTCACCGTTTCAACATATTCAATAGGAGGGGCAGCAACATTTTCCATATGATATGCCTCGTTTTTCACATACAGACGTAGGCTGGATCCCTCCGGGGTCAGTTTGTCACATGGCTGGGGATCTAGGATAGGGAAGTTTCCCCGAGCTATTCCTTGTAGAGTGGACAATGGCTGGTGCCAAAGGTACACGGGATCAGGGTGTTCCCGCTAGTTTACACCTTATTTGCCATATATGATATGCCTCACATTTTAACCTAACCTACAACAATTTACAACTTACTTTGTTAATCTATTTTCTATTCAAATTCAAATTCAAATAATAATAATAATAATAATAATAATAATAATAATAATAATAATAATAATAATAATAATAATAATAATAATAATAATAATAATTGTAATTGTAATTGTAATTGTAATTGTAATTGTAATTGTAATTGTAATTGTAATTGTAATTGTAATTGTAGTAATAATAATAATAATAATAATAATAATAATAATAATAATAATAATAATAATAATAATAATAATAATAATAATAATAATAATAATAATAATAATAATAATAATAATAATAATATAATAATAATAATAATAATAATAATAATAATAATAATAATATTATTATTATTATTATTATTATTATTATTATTATTATTATTATATTATTATTATTATTATTATTATTATTATTATTATTATTATTATTATTATTATTATTATTATTATTATTATTATTATTATTATTATTACTACTACTACTACTACAATTACAATTACAATTACAATTACAATTACAATTACAATTACAATTACAATTACAATTACAATTACAATTATTATTATTATTATTATTATTATTATTATTATTATTATTATTATTATTATTATTATTATTATTATTATTATTATTATTATTTGAATTTGAATTTGAATTTGAATAGAAAATAGATTAACAAAGTAAGTTGTAAATTGTTGTAGGTTAGGTTAAAATGTGAGGCATATCATATATGGCAAATAAGGTGTAAACTAGCGGGAACACCCTGATCCCGTGTACCTTTGGCACCAGCCATTGTCCACTCTACAAGGAATAGCTCCGGGAAACTTCCCTATCCTAGATCCCCAGCCATGTGACAAACTGACCCCCGGAGGGATCCAGCCTACGTCTGTATGTGAAAAACGAGGCACAATTACAATTACAATTACAATTACAATTATTATTATTATTATTATTATTATTATTATTATTATTATTATTATGTTAATGTTAATAGTTGATAATTTAATAATACTATATGAAAGAAAACACATAGTAATTCTTTTGATGTGAAGTACTATCTTTTTAGTAAACTATGCGATTTTTTTAACTCAAGTTTTTTTTAACTATATGTTTACCCTCATGAAACAAAATCCTGAATCCACGAGTGCTTCTGAGACCATTCACTGAAATCATGATCATAAATCATAAGTTTTAATAATCAGTATATACAAACAATCAATAATCTGAATACGCGAACAACACACAAATCTATCTATATCATACTAACTAACTGTCTCAAATATATATAAAACCGGTAATACAAATGTATATCCATCCATAAAAGATATTCAGGTTTTTACTCGAACTTCTTGAACTGAAAATGAACGTATTGTTGTATTTGGGCTTACTCAATTCCAATTGGGCTCGGCCCATTGTTCAAACCGGTATTACACTGTCTGGGTAAGGCGGTCTTGCTTTTTCTATTCTTTCTCTTTTTTGAAATAAAATCAAGGGTTACAGCCAAAAATAGGCTACAATCTTACACAAATGTACCGATGTTGCTCACAAACTCATTTCCGTTCTACTGTCGCCTACAAACTTTCAAAAAGTGTACTAATATAAACAAAAACTTTCAAAAAGTGTACCAATGTAAACAAAAATGACTTGATACCGGCTAAACTGGTTAAAATCAACACGTGTCGTTCGTGGATTAGATCTTAATTCTTAAAAAAAAAATTATCAGGTCAAAATTAGTATGCAACAGGTCAAAACTATAAAATGTTAATATTAGCACATTTTTTGAAAGTTTATAGGCTACAGGAGAAAGGATTATTACTGCATCCGTATATTTATGTAGGTTTGTATACCTATTTTTGCTTTAACCCTAAAATCAAACCGAATCAAACCAAAAGAAAACAAAAACACAAATGGATAACGGTTTCAATGATCGAGTGAGTAAACTATTCGGGTCCATTACACCATCTTCATCAACAACCAACGCCCCATGGTCTCTAACTAACGCCCAAGTCGAAAGAAAGAGTGATGACTTATATAGATACAGAAATAAATATAGAGGAGATGACGATGAAACCCCTGTTTCTTCTTCATTTTTCAAAAATAATTTGTTTAATAATCGCCAAACTGATGGCGATGGTGATGGTGATGGTGAAGATGATTGCGATGACATTCGCTCTTCAATTGGATTGGATCCAACTCTTGATTACGAGGTTAGGTTTCTAATTTCAGTTATCATCCATGTTTTAATACGTATATGATTAATTAAATATATAATATAAATTATATTGGCATATTGCTTCTGTTTGATTATTGATGACTAGATTATAAGTTATACTGTAACTTATAGCAATTCTATGTTAGTCTTTCATTAGAAATGTCTAGGGTAAGAAGTTGCTACTAAAAATGTAAAATGAGGTAAAAGAACGTACAAATAGGACATCTAGGAAAATCAATAAGCTGATATAGGAAATATTGAAAATATACCCTTTCGGTTATTTCAATCTTCCGTTAAAAGCTAATTCGGGTATGTTTGACTAAGGTACTAGTAGTCAGTGGCGATTCCAGAATGCAAACTCAATGGGGTCCTAAAGTTTTTTTCGGGACTAATTATATTTAAATGCTATTTTTGTGGTTGTTTACTTTCAAAAAACTACAAGCTCGGAAAATATATTGAGTACCAGTAGTTAAATATAGTAGTGTCCTATACATTTTAAAGGAAAAACTATAAATTTCGAAAAAGATATGGGGTCCTCCAGTTAAATTTAGGGGTGTCCTAGACAATTTATAGGGTATTTTCAACTAATAATTTTTAAACTAGCGGTGTCCCCTGACCCCACAGGACATTAAGTAAACTCGCCACTGCCGGTAGTTTATAGTTGAAGTGAAAGCTTATATTTGAAGCGGGCAGCTGAAACTTATTATTCTATACAAGTCTACCAAACAAGGTTAATAAGCCTTATAAAACATAGGTTTAAGGGGTGTTTGGGTGGGCTTATTGTGTAAGCTTAGTGCTTATAAGCAAATAAGCTAGAAGTTTGAAGCTTATACTGAGCCTCCTCACAAATAAGCAAATAAGCTCCATAAAATGGGCTTTCTAAACACTAACTTTTTTTCATAAGCTAAGCATATAAGCACTAAGCTTCCATTAGCTCTCATAAGCTTTATTATGCCAAACATACCCCTCAACTTCTAACTTTTTTTAAATATCCTCATATATTCGTTAGGCGTGTTTTCATGCCAAACATATCCTTTGTCTATCAAATAATGCTAGTAGCATATTTTGCTTGTAAAAAGAACCTCAGGCAGTAACTTCATCTTGTGGTTTGGCATTTATAATCAGCGTTTTACTTATTTCTGTTATTTTGAGCTATTTATTTTTATTTGTATGTTATTTTATCTACCCGCCCACCAATGCCATTGGATAGTAAATGACTAATTCTCAAACATGCTTTTGCTTTTACACAAAACACTTAACTAGTAGTTAAGATACGATGTATATGCAGGTGCAAATCTACGTCAAGCCATGGTGGGTTTATAGACTTACCTTATGTTTCAATTTGATTTGTGGAATATATAATATATAGTACAAGTATATATAGTATTTTGCAATTGACTCGCCTAATTGTTAAGCTCGGACCATTTTAGTTGCTTGATTCAATGGAGACATGCTCTCTAATGTGTTATTTAAATCGAACATTCGGAAACTTTGTTTTGTTATTCATGATTGACATTGTTAAATTAAAGAAGATGAAGTTGTAACTGGTGGACTATAAGGGTTTAGTTCAAGAATAAATACATCAAACCTTGGGCTGCTATGTTTAGTACTCTGGGCAAATTTATTTTTGGTTGTTATAATTAATACTCTGGGCCCAATTCGTTTACATCGTTCCAGGTTAAGGTTTTTTTATTATTATTATTGTTATTGTTATTGTTATTGTTATGTTATTGTTATTGTTATTGTTAATTTTTTTTTTTTTTTTTTTTTTTTTTTTTGCAAAGTGACATTAACTAATAAAAACCCAAATCTGACCGATTAAACCTTATAAGGGCCCGGCCGATTAATCTTGATTAGCGATTTTTACAACCTTGTGTTTGATTCATAGGAGACAATCATTTCGATGTGAATATGTAATCAATCTAGTTAAGAAGTTAACATGATATTAGTTGGTTCTATGTTTTTTTAGCTCTACCATTTAAGTTTAAAATTTTAAATTCAGCATCCAACTTCCAACCAGACCCGAACCTATTCCCAACCCATTTGATTAGCACCCAACCCGTTACCAACCATCCGATTTACTAATTTCTGCGCCTCATGTAAAAGTGGATCCTCAGGAATATTTATTCTAGATTCGCCACTGTGTATATGCATATGCAACCCGATTTGATTAAATTTTGTAATCTAACGAACTTCATATGATTATAGGAAGAGGAAGATGCATATGATAAGATAGCAGAAGGTAGAGAAAATGGTGGCGATCGTCTATTTATGAAGGATGTTACTCATCACGGGCCTTATTTGAACTCTCATAATATTCTGCCTACCTCAACGTATGATGTGAAAAAGGATCCCCGCGCAAATCATGATGCTGCAAAAACAAGGCTGAAACAAGATGATGATGATGATGATGATGATGAACCCATGTTAAATGAAGAAGAATCTTTTGTGTCAGCTTCAGTACGTGATAATGGTATAACAATCAAGTCAATACTAAAAAGGAAAAACAATGACGTGGCACAACCACGAAAACTGGTTAGGTTTGACCCGAATTGTAAGAACCATGATGACCATTTAACAAATACTGCAATTCCAGTACCCGAAGTATCGGAAAACATGCGTAGCGTTCCTGATTACATTATGAATCCTTCAAAGTACACACGATACGAGCTTCACGATTCTTCTCACTACGGGTCAAATAGTGAAGCTTATTTGGAGTTTTTAGAGCAACTTAAAAACCCAAAACATGTAGAGTTAGAGCATAAATCTGGTGAACCGTCTGTTGTTTTGCCTATATCGGTAGCTTTTATTCCGAGAAAAATGAGAGGTGATGCGGGATCGGAAAACGAGAGGCGAGTTAAACAGTTGACTACTCAAGCGGGATCTAGTATTGGCATTGCTGTTGTAGAGGTACAACAAGGTGAAAGTGAGATGCAAGAAGACGAATTAATTGTAGATGATGTTTGTGTTAGAGATAAGTATCAGAAGCCAGGTCGTCGATATAGGTCTAAAATGGAGGAAGAAGATGACAATGTTTGTTAATTTTGTGCGTTTTACGGTATTATTTGTATCTTTGTTTAGACACTTATTTTTTGTTAATGTAGAATGTAGAATATAAGAACGCCTACTACATGTAGTTACATTATTTACGAAGTTAACCGTTTTCTTGTATTATCTCGTGTTTTTAAAAATATCTCATTGCTGCGCGTATGTTTTTCTCAGCTCCTGTTTCCTTGATGCACAAAGAAAAGTTTTTGGCAGCAGATAAATTTTCATCTGCAACAATTTAAAGCAAATGTGGTGATGCATATTTTCAAAGAAACCGAAGGTAGGAGTGTTCAATGTTTAGTTTCATAACCAATGGTATCCCCACACCTTGTGTGTGGGGCTTCGGGTTTAGGTCATGGGTTCGAGCCTCACTCTGCCCATCCTATTAATCAATTTGCCTGAAAGATGAAGCTCCAGATTGATTCCAGGGGGTTTTCTCCCGGATTCAAACTCGGTTCGCCTGCCCTTCGGGATGGTTTAAGGATCTGGTTCCTGCAATGTGATTCGGGTTTCCTCCCGAAAGCGCGTGCGTGCGTGGCAAATGAGAGTATTCGATGCCGACTACTTGCCTTTAAAAAAAAATTGTTTAGTTTCATACCGATTAAACCTGAAAATCGGTTTTACCTAAACAAATTTGAATTTGATTTTTGATTTGATTTTCAGTTCAGTCTTCACTTCTACTTTTTCGAATTCGGTTTAACCGAAAATCGAGTTCAACTCATAATGTATTAATTTATTCAGCTCAACTTGTCTTTCTGATGCATTTGGTTCTTTGAATTTGAAGAATCGGTCTCTCACCTGCTATCATTGCTGTTGGTCGCATAAAGTTTGGACGAGTCTATTTTCGTAGTAATATATTCGCTGGATAATCCCCTCCTCGTTGGCTAGTTTCTTGTACGATTGGTTCGTGGGTATTGGGATTGGGGATTAAAAATTTTGGAGTATTGTCGGACCCCTTACAATTTGGGTTTTTTGGACTGCTAGAAACAATGCTTTATTTATAGGGGAAGTCCTGTGTTGAATGACTTTGGTTCGTCTCAATCAGCTTAAAGTGTTTCAGTAGGCCTTGTCTTCAAAATTATGTCGTAGCCATTAATTTTACATTTGGGAGGCGCGCATGAGCTTTGGACCGTTTCTATGTAGTTTTGTTCACGATCATTCAATGTGTATTGAGTTAGGCTTCTTGTACTAGTGGTAGTATGATGTGGTACTGTGGTAGTGTATTTTTTTTTTTTTTTGTTGCTCTTGTATCTTTTGTTTTCGGAAAGAGGTTTACTCTTTACCTTGGATTGGATTTTATTTATTCTTCGTTTTTCTAAAATAATAATAATAAATAAATAAATAAAATAAACTTTTTTCTTTTGGCAAAAATAACGATAACTTAAATAGAGAACCGATGTAGTTTTCCAATGAAAAACGCCCTCAACAAGTTTTATAAAAAGCCGGGGGAAAACGGGCAAGCTCGTACAAAGCAACTATCTAATCGAAAACTGTCTATAACCGAGTCTCTCCTAACATTCCACAAACCTTAAAACAAACTAACCGAACAAAACCGATAACTACATAAAAACACGTAACAACATTGATTGATTAACATTAACACCACTACCTTATTTGTACTATATAACTTTTTTATGAAATGAAATTAATATGAATGAATCGAATTTTAAATGTATTTTTATTTGTATAACTTTTAAATATATAATCTATCTATCTATCTATCTATACATTATATAAAGCACGTGATAATAATCTTACGTGTCAACTTCTCCTTTATTCCTGCCACGTGTCAACTTATCCTTTATTCATGCCACATGTCAGTCTATCAGTTATTTTCATATATTAATTGAACTATTCGATATCCCAATTTAATTTAATATACAAATTTTATTACCTAAAATATCATATTCTAATACCATATAATATTATATTAATATTAACATATGTTATAATCATATTAATAATGGTAATATTATAAATTATATTATTATTATAAAATTATTTTAAATGATCATAAATAATATTATTGAAAACTATTTACAATTTTTTAATATAACATTTATATAAATGGTCATTATGGAAAACTATTTACAATTTTTTTTATTGTAATAAAAATTATAAAATAGATATTTCTTTATTAACATTATAATACTATTTATGACTGATAATTTATATAATATAAAATTAATATAGAGTTTCCATGATAGTGCTCCAAATGAACATATATTTAGGCACAATATCCTTTCAATATGTAAAGTTTTCAGTTGCAATTGTTCTATTTTCAAGTAATATTCATTTAAATAAATAAGTGCGAAGACTGAAGACGCAAATAAAGATTTGAAGACGCAAATGACCAAAAAGCTCAAATGTACAAGATACAATCCAAGTGGTTCAATTTATTGATGAATAACGTCTAAAAAATGACAAGAGTACAAGCCGCGAAATGCAAAGTACAAGATATCTAAGCGTACAAAAAGACGTTCGAAAAACTGGAACCGGGACATAAACCGAGTAACAACGTACAACTCAACAGAGCTAAAATTACAAGTCAACTATGCACAAGAATATAATATAATATATATAATTATATAAAATTATATATATTATATTATAAATATTAAAATATGTTGGCTGCCCACGTTTTGAAATCAATTGGAGCTGGAAACCAAGCCCATGCAAGTGCATGGCAAATACACTAAAACCTCATGCACTTGCATGGGGATCAATTTCACAAAATGTCCTATAAATAGCTCAGTATTTAGCCGAGTTCATTACACCTCTTCACACCCCTTTTTCTTTCTTTCTCTCTATGTAATATATATTTATAATTAAAATTTTAATTTTAATTTAAGTTTAATAATAATTGGGTTACTGCAAGAAATGTTTTACGGGTTTTAAAGTCGGAACTCTGTTCGTGTAACGCTACGCTATAAATAATCATTGTAAGCTATGTTCTTCCTTTTTAAATTAATGTCTCGTAACTAAGTTATTATTATGCTTATTTGAGCCGAAGTAATTGTGATGTTGGACTAAATATTAAGACGTGGTTATTGGATTTTGTACCATAATTAGGGTTTGGACAAAAGACCGACACTTGTGGACATTGGACTATGGACTATTAATAGATGGGGGCAGGGGCGGTTTTTAATGGGGACAGGCGGGGGCAGCCGCCCCCGGTGAATTTACAATTTTCAGTGTAAATTTTTTGAATTTTTCGACTTTGCCCCACTGGATTTTTTTTTTGGCCCCAAAACCTACATATTTTGCCCCAAAACCTTTAAATCTTGCCCAAAAATATCCAAATTTTACCCAAAAACCTTCAAATTTTGTCCACAAATGTTAAAATTTTGTCCCAAAACCTCCATAATTTGCTTAAAAACCTCCATTTTTAGCCCCAAAATTTCCATATTTTGCCCAAAAAATTGCCACGGTTTTTAATTTTTTTTTGCCCCCGGTGACTTGGAATCCTGGTACCGCCACTGGATGGGGGTATTGTCTAATCGAATGACAACTCATTAGAATCTGTCGAACCTATCTTCAATCTAATAATTATTAAATGATTATGAATGTCCTATTTAGTGACGTTTATACGACATCCTTTACAATCATTTAATTAATAATTCGGGTTGGGTAATTGATTATTCAAACTGATCAAGTGGGTAAATTAATATTCATATATTCATATCTCATTAAAACAGGGGTGAATTACATACAAGGGTAATTGGTGTAATTGTTAACAAAGTATTAAAACCTTGGATTACAAGCAGTCGATAACCTGATGTAATTATTAACAAAGTATTAAAACCTTGTTACAGTTTGAATCCTTAATTAGTTGGACTATTTGACTTCGGGTATAAGGGTAATTTGACGAGGACACTCGCAATTTATATTTATGACCGATGGACTATTATGGACAAAAACCAGATAAACGTATCAAACAATCCAGGACAAATGACAATTAACCCAGAGTAATAAATTAAAATCAAAACGTCAAACATCATGATTACGGAAGTTTAAATAAGCATAATTCTTTTATTTCATATTCTATCGCAATTTTATTTACTGTTATTTTATTCATCGTCATTTATTTATCGTTATTTATTTTACGCACTTTAATTATTGTCATTATCTTTACGTTTAAAATATAAAATCGACAAACCGGTCATTAAACGGTAAAACTCCCCTTTTTATAATAATAATAAACACTTATATATATATATATATATATATATATATATATATATATATATATATATATATATATATATATATATATATATATATATATATATATATATATATATATATATATATATATATAGTTGTTAAAAATATAGTACGTAATCAACCAGCTCCCTGTGGAACGAACCGGACTTACTAAAAACTACACTACTCTACGATTAGGTACACTGCCTATAGTGTTGTAGCAAGGTTTAGGTATATCCCTTCTGTAAATAAATAATAAAACTTGTGTAATTTGTATCGTATTTAGTAATAAAAATAATAATATATTTTGTACACCTCCGCTTTAACATCATTCCGCATAATTTAAAAAATTACGTTAATATAATATTTGTAGAATATAAACGAACGGGTTCATGTTTGTCAATTGAAATAAAAATGATTATTTGATAATCCTTATAGGTATTTAGATGTATGTATGTCCTACTTCGTTTGAGATTTTGATATAATGAAATTAGTTTGTACTAAAACATACTCCATGTACAATTAGAGATATACATAAAATATTATTCTTAACGATCGGTTTTGAAGCAACTTTTTAGAAGCTCATGTTTGGTGTTTAAGCAATTATTTGTCAATTGGAGTTAAAATGATTCCAATGGACCGACTCATAGTCTATGTGTTATTATTCAATACTAATGTATTCGATACAAATGTTATCAGTAATAAAGGATTTTTTATTGTAATTGTATTATAGATTTGATACGTATCAATATTAACGTTATCGATTACCAGTTTATACAAATGTCGTGCAACGCACGAGCTCATAAAACTAGTATTATATAAAACAAAAGTTTTTTAAAAAGAAAGACTTCTAAAAATCAAATATGACTAAGTATGACTGTAAAATGACCCCTCTTACATTGTCGCTCCTTGCACTCTTTTTTTAGATTACGACTGAAACCGAATAAAAGTTTTCCTATTCAGAGAAGTGAAATGTTTTAATAGTTGTTGATATTCAACCTGATACATATATGGTTTGTTGGTTGCCTTGCATACCCTTGAAAGTCAACATATTTATTTGGCAACTAAACCTTAATAAGATAGATACGAGGTGCAACCTTCTAAATCGTGGGTTAGATATTTACCCATCTTGTCCAATCTGTGATGAGGTGGATGAAAACTTGACACATTTATTCGTCAACTGCAGGTGCATCTTTGCATTATGAAGAAAACTGTTTACTTGGTTGCATGCCCCAACTCTCATTTCGAATGGGGTTAAGTGGTTAACAATGCAATTGTTGCATTGACCTACAACATTGGTCGGGAGAATGATAATAACATTTCGAAACATTTTCAACTAACAACCAATTAAAATGATGGTAGTAAGGGTTAAACCTGAGACCTCACATGTGAGGATATCAAGACCCAACAGATGATTTTTTAAGGACAAAAAAAATCATAATCATAATTGGGTTTTAATTAAAGTCTAAATTTATGGTTCCAAAAGAGAAGGTTAAATTCCAAAACATACTACTAGATATATTCTAATCTTCACACCAAAACTGATGAAAATGCTCACATTATCATCTTATCTTATCTTTCTTTTCTATTTTATTTTTCCTCTTTCAGAAGGGATACTAAAAGGAGGTACTGAACAGTTCATAGTAGAGTCGCAGAGACGTAAACTAGTACAATCTCTTACGACATTCTGATGTCCCGCAATTGCATGGCAGCGTCCTTACATTGCCATTCTTATCTACAACACTATCAAGTGCATAACCGTAGTCATACGTAAGTTCCTGATTCACACAAACAAACCAATTGTTCTCGTTAACCCGCTATTCAAACCAGTCACAAACATGGAATCCTAAAAAAAAAAAAAAAAAAAAAAGATAAAAACCTGAAAGGGGAGTATGTTGTCAGATGCAAAAAGGACTATTCGTGCGAATCTTGGGTCACGATGCGAACTTAAAACACACTGAACAAAAAGGTTTGGCTCACAACTGTGGTTGATAAACCTTGCAACGTTACCAACATGACCAGCATCGATACAAAACTCCGGCTCGTTTTCATCTGCGTTTCCCAATCTTTTACATACAGACAAAGACACATCTCCCAACCTCCTCTGCACATGTTATCAAATACAAAAGCAATTTTTTTAAAAGGTGGATGATTTCATATATATATATATATATACTCCCTACGTCCCAAAATAATTGTCTTGTTTGACTTTTTAAACTCTTTCTTCTTTAATTTTGACTTTAAATATTTGTATTTGTGCTATATAATATTTGATGAAATTTATATGAATAAATTCAGTTTTAAAATGTGTTTTAAAATGTGTTTTAATTGGTATAACTTTCATCAAATATTATATAACGCAAATTAAAGTCAAACGTAAGTTGTATTAAAAAGACCTAAAAAGTCAAAGAGAGACACTAATTTTGTGATGGAGTGAGTATATTAGAATAAAATGGGTCAATTATACTGACCTCTCTTCCTTCAACCCCATTCATTGTTTGCCAACAATCAATTTCAAATATATAATCATTATCAGCAACATTGTCCAGCTCATTGTTCCTCCTAAGCTCTCCAATATATTCACATACAGGTGCGCCAGAAGGGATAAAGTCTTTGGTCTTCACAGCCCACCCTTTATCAGAGGTACGAAAAATCTGTTCCAACAACAATTTAACTAAATTTTATATGCTGCATACAAATGGCGGCAAATTTTTAAACGTTACCTATGTTTTCATGTATAAATTAGTTTTATCTAATTTACTGTATTATACTTGATGGAACAAATTGATCCAAAAACTTTTGATGCGATACATTTTGCCACCATTGGATGTTTTCTGGTACCAACACTGTGCATATTTCCCCCATCCCAAAATAACTGACCCATTTTGACTTTTGAAGTTTTTCAATATCAACTTTGATTTATATAATTCTTGATAAAAATTATTCCAATGAAAACGCGTTTTTAACCCATTCCATTCATACAAATTTCATCAGATATTATATAACATAAACAAATGTAAGGTCAAAGTTGAGAAAGAAAGACTTTTAAAAGTCAAATGAGACAGTTACTTTGGGACAGAGAGAGTAGTAAATAAAAAATAATATTCAAGTGCGGATGTAGTAAAAACCTCAAGGCGATATTTTAGCCCTCGCTGAGATGTGCGGTTGATGCAACCAGGTCCACATCTACACCCTGGTCCACATTCAAAAACAACATCCTTCGGTTCGATCAACCTAAACATGAGAAACAAGCTTACTAATGAGAGATGAAGTAAATAAACTTAAAACGTAAAACATTTTAAGGTTTATTGTTTCAAAGTACACGGAACCTTGGGCCTTACTATTCTAAGGGACGAACTTTGAAAATTCCTATTGTATGTATTCTAGTTTTGAAAACGTTGTTTGTGTATCAAAACGCCATGTGTTAATTAAGGTTAGAGAGTAACCTGCCCCCTTGGATTCGCACATATGGAAATTCACCGTTGTTTAATTTAGCACAGGCACAATGTTTTGAGTTTGAGCAATAACCCTTGCAGTCGCACCCACTTGTATATGCAGGGAGTGTAAGCTTGCTGATAATATCTTTAGTATATGTAAACCCTGACAAATTTCATACAAATTGAGATGTTAGAAGACCAAAAAATATCTACAAATTAAGTTGTAAAAGTTACAATAAAGATTCAAAAACACAACTATAGAAAGCATTTATGTATTGTATTTTTACAAATTATAACAGCAACATAACATTCATATCAAATTGAAAAATGTATAGTATTGGAGAATTAGAATTAATGAAAGGAAAAAGAAAAGACAAAATGTTTTCATGAATAGAACATTTTGGTATTTTTTTTTTTGTTAGAAACTTACAAATTTAAGAGTCAACATTTCTATTTAAATTGTGTAATTCCCATTCCTTATCACAATAAAGCTTTATCATTTTACACTTTCACCTTTGTACCCCGAATCCTAAAATCTACATGCGATCATGCTGACCTTTATTTACTCACTATTTACAAAAGTAAAATAATTATGTTTTGCTGCATTGAGTAGGTATCATGCTGTTATCAAATTTGTGTATTTTGTAGAATTTATCTTTTTTCCTTTTGGCACCTTGGGTTTTATTAAAACTCGAGTGTGGTATGTTAACACCATAATAATAATAATAATAAAGGAGCTACCCTCACTCATCATACTAATCCAGGTTGAGAGGACTACAAATAAAATTAAGATGAATGTATAAGAGATTTAAACTCAAATCTCTTTGAGTTTACTAGGATAGGTTGACTAAACGGAAATACCTGTAATAGTAGTATCATCGATTGTATTAATGACAGGTATTTGCACTTCTTCTAGACCTTTAGCAATATCCGGGCACACCAACCTTGCAAATATAATCATGCAAATAAGTTAATCAGTTTCAGTTAAATGGATATTAACGGAAATAAACGGACAACATTTTCCGTGTTCAGGCCAACTCGACAAATTGCGTTTTACAAGATAGATTTTTTTTACAAAGATTCCAGATGCAAGGTTGTAAAAGTCGCGAGTAGCCACCCCAAGATTCGAACTTGGGACCTTTTGCAAAGATGTTAGGTTGCAACGTTGACCTTTAGTAAGAAAAAAATTAAACATATACTCCGGTATATATTACACATATAAACATATATAACATTAATCATAAATATTTCAAACATAGATATATGACAGAATCTAATTTTAAAAAATATAAAACTTTTGACCTAACTTTGACCCGACTCAGCCCGACTTAATTTGACATTGACCCGGCTATTAAGGCGTTTTTAGGCGACTCGGGACGGGCAAGTCCCCAAACCGACGCATCGGCCGACTCATCCAACTTTTACAACAGTGTTAGATGTACGCGGCCTAACCGGGTTCTCCCGTGACCGGTTCGACCCTTTACCAGAGTGTTGCAGAAATTGGCCAACTCGGCCGAGAACTCCCATCGGCCAACTCAGCTGAGAACTCGGGGAGTCCTGCGTTTCAAATGGTTGTCGAGTACTCGGGCCCAGACTCGGGCAACAAATGGTCAACGGCCAAGTCAACTCGGTCAACGGCAACAAAAAAAGGGAAAAATCGAGAAAAATAGGAAAATCGGTTAAAAAATAGAAAATCGGGGATAAACTCGGTCAACTGTCTCAGTTTTATTTAAATTTAACTTTCAACCCCCATATGCTTACCAAACACTATTTAAATACAATAACAACAACAACAAAACCCAATACCACCTGAGTGGTGTATGTGGGAGGTTGGATGTAGACAATCCTTCCCCTACCCGAGAATAAAAACAAGTCCTTTCTCCACCGAATGATCTCAAAAGTAGAGAAAGTCATCCCTCTCTTTATTCAGCGGATAAAGAGATTGCTTCCAAGTGGACCTCCGGCCAAAAAATAGAAAATTTTTTTTTTAATAAAAAATAGTAAAATAAAATTAAAGCGCCATGAAAATTGTAGAATCAGATTTTCATGGGTTTAAACACTGTTTAAATATATACTTTTAACCCTCTATGTTAATTTATTTAATGTTTTCATTAAATATATGCACTTTATACCATATATTTAAAATTTTATTATTTATATATTTAAAAGTCAACGTTAGTCAGCATCCAAGTTCTCCTCAGAAAACTCCTCGAGTTGCCAAGAAGACCTTCAAAAGTCTACGCTGCCTAGTTCTCCCCGAGAAGCGATTTCTTCAACCTTGCCCTTTACTATGGGCAACCCAAGATATATACTTCTAATAAGGTTTGAACATGTGACCTCATGTGAGGAAAAATCAATTTCAATTAAATAAAAATGTAATTACAAAGCTATTTTCCAAGTCATACCCGGGTGTTTTTACAGGAGCCTTTGAGGAACGCCCGTGGTTAAAATGGACCTGTATTATAAGACATAACAATATATAAAAAAAATCTATTTGTATTATGTTAAATCAAACTACGTACAAGACATTCATCCATGCAAAGATGAAAAATGTCAATTTAAAGATGTTTAGTGCTTTACCAGATTGCTTGTCAGTTTAGGTTGTCCTTGAAGACGCTTCAGAAGGTATTTAAAAACTGCAAATTTAGAGACACCTGCATCTTCCCGATATGCAGCCACCTGAAAACGAAATAATGCAACGTTGCGCAAACATATATGCCAAGATAAACCAACTAATTACAGCAAACATGTTATTCAGAAAAATCATCAAACATAGTTGTCCCTTTAGTTTTTATTGCTATGATATAATTCAGGTAGAGAAATGTAAGTTTCAACAATAACATACTAAAAAGATTAAAAAAAAAAAAAAAACTCATTAGAATTGTAGGTTGCAAAAAATAAGAATAATTTATCATGAACCCTTATTTAAAATTCTTGAAAGAAAATTTGCACTAGCAAAGCTCAATGGAGAACAAGATTGAACATTAAATGATAGTCATTTCACAGTATTCAGTCATCACCATGAAGAAAGTGTTTTATCCTTATAAAATATACAAAGATATTTTAATGACTAATTAATATTTGTTTGTAAACACAGTAGTATCAACACAAGCTAATTTACTTCGTTTAGTAAACAAAGAAGACGCTTTCAAGTTGTTAGTGTAAGTCAATGTTGTTACTAAACAAATTAACGTATTTACCTTGTACAACCCATCATACGTATACGTTTTGTGGGGACCTTTTGAGTGTCCTCGAATAACCCTTACAGGTATAGACTGTTCCATACTGTTCTGTATTCATACGAAAATAAAGAAATTTAAAGATCACGTTATATATATTTTTCTTCATTATATAACAGCGTATTGGAAAGCACCGACCTTTAAAGCCAAATTACCACGCTCCAGCCTTTGATTTCTGATTTGACGTTTATTACCCGTAAGATCATGCCCACCTTGACCAGTATATTCAATAGTATCCAAGTCATCCTTATCATCTTCATATACACCAGATAATACAATTGCTACAGCTATTGGCATTTTGTACCCTTTATACTTCTCCTACAAAATCAAATACACCAAGCTTGATACGTATTCAACAACTAGGTAAGTTAATGATATAAAGATATATAGCTAAATGTAGTTTTATTCTGACAATAATGTAGCATGAAGAGGTCACCGTCATGCTCTATATGTCATACCTTTTTAGCATAATCTTGACCCATATAATCAATGCCATTAAGCCAGTGACTATGAAGACCTATGGCCACCATTTCACATCGTGAACCGAATACATGATTAACATCAATACCTGCGATTTATGAACAAGAGTTTTATTTATTACCATTTGAACAAAGCACAATATAAGAAGCTATAAACCAATAAATAGAAAGATTGATATGTGCCAAAAACTACCTTGTTAGATATTAGTATAATAATCTTAGTTTGGAATATAAGATGCTATGTATCAAAAAGTAACAAACACAAAAAGCCCAGTGGTTGAAGCCTTGAGATCCTTGCAATAGATCTCATGTGCAAATCTAGTGGTGGCCAAGGAAGGGTTTGAAAACAGGCACAGATTAATCAAAGTTAGGCCCCGTGCCCTCTCGGGTAACCCGAATAAGAAGAAACGTTATTACCATCACTTATGGTTGGAAAATAATAACAAAAGTAAGCACGCATGCATAAACTAATGGAAGAAGTGTTTATGCATCCATAACGAAGTCTTGAGACGTTTCAAATAAAAATTAATGAAACTTTCTAGACATAGAACTTCCATATCACAATACAGGATAAACAATTTCTAATTATTCGAGTAGATGTTTCGTGAGTTGGTTCATACTTCGCAGGGAAAGAAGACTATGAAGCTACCTATATAGAAAAAAATAGAAAGTGGGAAATGGAAAAGTTATGAGGTCTATAACTGGATACCTTGTTGGGCCGAGTACATCTAAGACCTCAAATGGCATGGGCAAGCGAATAGAACCACTTATGTGCTTCAACTACTTATACCCCAAGCTTAAATGGTTGTACCCACAAGAACCAACACTAGGATTTTCCAACCTTGGTTAAAAGGAAAAAATGTAACTTCTTAAGGGGAAAATAGTAACTTTATACGGGTGTCAAAGGTTAACTTGGGGGGCCAAACGGTAACGTCTCTATTTTATAGAAAACCCCCACCTAAATTTTTGACGGGATTTATCTTTTTGTTCGACTCGTTCCTTTCAAAGTTAATAAAGGCATAAGAAAATAAGCTTTTAGTAGAAGCAAAAACCCAAAATCCGTTTACTCTTGTTACATATTCGTGGACATTTCTTTGTTTTCTTGGGTTTATCAGAGGCAAATCACATATTAAAAAAATATACCTTTGTTCAAAGTGAAGGCAGATATTACACTCAAAGAGATGGTACACGACCCTACTTGTATATGTCTAGCATGTCAATAATTTGCATTAAAAATACAATAATTTACCTACCAGGCAAGTGACCAAATCTTTTTTCGTGGTATAGGACTTCTTCACGTTCTAGCATCTGCATCATACATAGAAGTCAACTAAAGAACTAAATCAATAAAAAGGAGCCAAATGAGACATATTTAATGTACAAGACATATTTAAGAGTTGCACAAGGATAAGTGAAAGACCGGGAATCAATGATCTTCGATGACAAAAATCATTTACACATTGATCTCATCGAGATTGCGTTTGGTACTAATTCACTCCTATTACTAATGTACGCCCTTAAATTCGTGTAAATTTAATAAGTTTCCATAAATGATAATCATATACAATGTAAAGCAAATATATGATACCTCAGATATGGCTGTCAAATCAGGACGTTTTTTAGATTGCTTTCCATCAGATTTATCCACACCATCTTTCTGCATATGTTTGGGAGGTAGATGGTGATTCAACAAGCAATGTAAAGTAATCATTATAGTCACAAAATGAATTACTACCAAGCACAAAACAACTAATATTAAACACACCCCAATCCAATGCATTTAATATTACACAACAGTTGATATATTACCTTTGTATTAGGATGTTTTGCAAGTTGTTTATCATTTTGTTTACTTTCATCTTTTTCCTGCAACTGTTAGTGATGACAGTGCAATAAAGTATGAGGGGTCATAAAGTGGAAGATGAATCAAGCAAATCTCAAACACGCAAACAACAGCAGCAACAAAAATACCCAATCTCGCATATGCGAGGTAGGGAGAGGTGAGATGTATACAATCCTTCCTCTACCCTAGAATAAAAGATAAGTCGTTTCTCTAACCACGAGTCGAGAAAACATTCTCCACCCACAGGAAGAGAAAATCATCTCTCTCTATTCCAGGGTAGAGAGATTGCTTCCGTGAAAACCTCCGGCCAACAAAAAAAAGAAAAAGAAAAAAAAATTAGACGCCATGAAAATGGTAAAATCAAATTTTCATGAGTATTAAAGCTAGACTGAAGAATCAATTTAGGCTCTACGAGGCAGTCAACGCTTGTTGTTGCCTCATTTAATAGAGCCGAATGACATTGAGAACAGAACTCGAAATGCATGTCAGGTGAAAGTTGTTGCGCAAGCAAAGAGCCAACCACCCGCAAAGATAGCAAAATAGAAAAGATAATATTTAATGGATATAAATATAACCACAACCAACAGCTAAATTATGTGAAAACGAACCAAATAACTGAGCCGGCTCAGGTCATTTACACCGTACTAACACTTGTAATTTCAAAAATTCTCCAATGATATTGAATGGATTTCTGTATATCTCTCATTCACAAATACACATATTTATAGAGTTACAATAAGAGGGCCTTCATGGGCCAATATACAATGGACTACATATGGGCTAATCCTATAAAGCTATACATACACTAACACTAACATCCCCCCGCAGTTTTATCGGGAGGAGTATCCCGTACGTTCAAACTGGAACGAAAGTCGGTAAAGAGTGTGGAAGGTAGTCCTTTTGTGAAGATGTCCGCGTACTGAGAGCGTGATGGAACATGTAAAACTCGAATATGCCCTAGGGTCACCAGATCGCGAACAAAATGAATGTCAATCTCTATGTGTTTGGTCCTTCGGTGTTGAACTGGATTCGCTGTCATGTATACCGAACTGATATTGTCACAATATACAATGGTAGCCTTAATAGGCGGTGTACCCAACTCACAAAGTAGATTACGAAGCCAACATGTCTCGGCAGCTGCATTAGCAACTCCACGATACTCTGCTTCAGCACTAGAACGAGATACAACATTCTGGCGTTTCGAGGACCAAGAAAGAAGGTTATCACCCAAGAATACACAGTACCCGGACGTGGAGCGGCGAGAAGATGAGCACCCACCCCAGTCAGCATCTGAGTAAGCAATGAGACCATCAGTAGAAGATGTGTGGATCTGAAGACCGTGGTCTATGGTGCCGCGAACATAACGAAGAATGCGTTTTAAAGCATTCATGTGCGGCTCTCTGGGATCATGCATGTAAAGGCATATCTGTTGAACTGCGTATGATATATCAGGCCTCGTAAAGGTGAGATACTGAAGTGCACCTGCAAGACTTCGATATAAAGTAGGGTCCGAGACAGGGGTTCCCGCGCTATCCAACTTTTTGTGAGTGTCTGCTGGAGTACGACATGGCTTACCTTGAAGCATATCAGCACGTTCCAAAATGTCAACCGTGTACTTCTTCTGAGATAGAAATAATCCAGAGCTACTATGAGTGGCAGAGATCCCCAAAAAATAATTAAGTGGACCTAAATCTGTCATTGAGAATTCTCTGCTCAAATGTGACGCCCCGTACAAAATCATCGTGTACGGTACATCAACAACAGGATCATTACAAGGTCAAACACTATATGCTGTTTGAAAACCAGTTTTGCATTCATGAACAGATAACGTTTTACAAAAGATGAATAGGAAACATTAACATGAGTACATGATACTAAGGTCATTACAAAGCTATTGTTTTGAAAATAACATAAGTTGGGAATGCAAAGTAAAAGTTTCATGCTTGAGACATCTCTAAGTAATGCAGCGGAAGTCTAACACAGCAAGTCTGTAACAGCAAGTCTATACACCGAGACTAGAACAGCAAGGCTAACAGCAGAAGCAACAACGTCTAAATACCTGAGAAATACATGCTTAAAAAGTCAACACGAATGTTGGTGAGCTATAGTTTGTTTGTATTCAGTAATGTAATGTAGGCCACGAGATTTCAGTGCTTCAAACAAGCGTTTCAAATCAGTAATTCAAATCAGTATGATAAAGTATATGTATAACCGTGGGCACTCGGTAACTAACTTAACGTTTATACCCCCTGAAAGTACACTTGGCAAGTGCGTATGTCTACGAAGTATTAAACACTCGTTAAATGCTAGCGCGACTAGCCCGAGTGGGGATGTCAAACCCTATGGATCCATATCTAAGATTCGCGTTCATGGTTCAAAAACCAATGATTAAACGTTACCGAGCTAAAGAGAATGTTTATGCCGTTGTATAACCCACACATATATAAGTTTAAGTACTCGTGCCTAGTATGTAAAACATAAAATCCGCATGTATTCTCAGCTCCCAAAATAAGTTAAAGTAAAAAGGGAATGCTATAACTCACAGTGATAAAAGCGGTAAAGTCGGTAATGAAAGTACGCAAGTAGTAAGTCGGTCCGAAAGGTCGTCAACCTAAATCAAGGGTTACTAGGTCAGTAGGTTGTTTTTATAAATTCTAATAGTGCATAAAATAAGTTTAAGTGTCATCATCATCATCATTCATCATCATAAAAGCTAAGTAAGTTCGACAAGAATAGAGATCGAAACAATAGGCTGATTCGGTCAGCTGCTGCGACCTCTACGTAAATCAAAAAGATGCATAGTCAGTGGCTATGGCTCCGTATGTGAGTCCCCTAACCGCTAACCAGTTTTCAGAACCTAACTCGTCTTCGTTTGACCGTGGCGACTGTTTAAGTGCGAGTAGGTCAGAAATTTCAGCACAACGTTAATAGGGTGTAGTGACTCTCGGAGGGCCATAAATCCTAAACCGTAACTCGGATTAAGACGAGGCCTAAACGGAAAATCATCTACTCGAACTGAACTAACTGAAAATCAACTTTCCAGTAGCCCAGGTGGTCTGATCAGATACGAAAATCAGTGGACAAGTGCTCCGGTGAGGTTCTTGGTGCTTGATGCTCATCACGGTTCTCATCCTTGATGCTTGTAGCTTCAAGTGTACAACTCGTTGATGGTTTAGCATCACTTTTGACCAAGATTCTACCATCAATACACAATATGTTAAGACCAAGTGGTAACACAACTCATTTAAGAGTCTTAGATGGATGATCTTAGTCTTAACACAATTACAAGTCCTATTTACAAACAAAGTTACAAACTTTACATCAATCAAACAAGTATGAACATGATCCAAGTCAAAAGAGGTGATGGAACCCTAAGCTAGAGAGCTTGGATCCCTTTCACACAATTTATAAGGTCACAAAGCTAGAAAGCTTGAACCTTTAGTGTTCTTGAAGATCTTGAAGCATAAAGCTTGGATCTTTAAGATATATGAAGATAACAAACAAAAGTTTGAATCTTTATCACAAAATAACAAGATTAAAGTAAAAGAAAGATGAATCTACAAAGTTGCTGAAGATTCAAAGCTAGAAAGCTTGAATCTTCCATGTTCTTGAAAGATTCATGCTTGAATCAACAAGATATAAGCAAGATCAAAGCTAAAAGGAACTTTGATGTCCATAATATGATGATGATGGCCACGAAAATGAAAGGAAAAGAAGAAGAAAAAGAAGACTTACAAGCAATACTAGAAAGGGAAGAAAGAAAGAACAAGTGTGTGTGAAAACCAAATAAGCAAGTGATTTGAATGAGAGGTAAATGGCTAGTATTTATAAGCAAGGAATTTGACAAGGATTGATGACATGGACAAGGGCTAGTATTTATAAGCAAGGAATTTGACAAGGATTGATGACATGGACAAGGGCTAGTATTTATAAGCAAGGAATTTGACAAGGATTGATGACATGGACAAGGGCTAATTAATTGGGTCACTAGCTAGAGTAGGGTGGGCTTGAGCCCAACAAGGTAGAAAGTCCAACAAGACTAACTATTGTGCATAATTAAATTACTACGCGTAATTAAGCATCCAAAAACCCAGGTAATTATTATTATAAAATAATAATTAATATTTCGCAGTCATAATATTCCGATTATGACAAAAGTTAAACGTGCGCGCAAGTTCGCGATTTATTCGAAACGTCAAATAACACTAACGGTTATAAAGGCTTCCAATGATCAAGTTATGTATCCTACGTACTCTAAGGAACGTTTTAACATATAAATGGAAGTAAACCACGTAAATCAAGTTTCCAGAGTATAAAGTAATACAGTACGCACAAATACGCAGTTTCGCAAAAACACAAGGCACAAAAGCAAGTCGAAAAAGCCGGGTCGTTGCATTACCCACCTGTTAATGGAAATTTCGTCCAGAAATTTGAGGAGTGACAAAAAAAAATGGTACCGTATTTAAATAAGAAGTAGCGTGTCAAAGTTCCGAAAGATTCGTGGGTTAAAAAGTGAGCTATTTACCTTGAAAGGTACTCTGGCGTATAAAAGTAAGAATAGGTATATGCTATTAATTAAGTCTCTTAGGAGATCAACAAATTGATTTCATTTCTGGTTAACAAGAGTATGTTGTCTGAATATATCCACAAAAGAAAAGATGATTGTTTTAGCCTTACAGGCATCTTTAGTAAGCTGGATGCATGAAATACATCATGAATGTTACTAAACTCATCTAAAACATTGAGCGCTTATGTCGCAATACAAAGCTGACAGGTAGGATGGAAAACATGGTGATCATAACCATGCGATTTGATGTCTGGATAGTGTTAGCCACGAATTTTACTAACCCCTTGATTTCGAAAAAAGACCATTGGAATAAAGAACTCGATATTTAAGAACGTTTCATTTAACTATATGAATTGAAACTTTTGCTGAAAGTGAATAATCGGACTTATATGCAATGCAAGCCATAATTATCTATAGTGCCTTCAGGACGGTCTGAACGAACAATGAAGGATGTCACCCAGTTTACCATACTGTAGGTGAACTTATCCTTAGATGGAATGAAAGAACAGTTCCATAATGTAACTTTATCCTTTCAGTTACATGTTGAAGTTAGGGTTAACATTAACTAGAACAACATATAGTTGCAACCAACGAAGAAAGGAATGTGTAGAGTAACCATATCCATATTACAGATGTTTTAAGCAGTCCCTTCCAAGAGGATAACAAGATTCATAGATTCCTAAAGTATGTTACTTTACATTTCTGAAAGAGAATCGCACCAAAGGTGTGATCTTTGAACCAGGGTGAACTCTTCGAGCGGTTTGTTCTGAATTTATCCTTATACTTAAGGAGATGCGCGGACAAGAAGATACGTGGACCCTTGGTCGTAAAGAACGGTTTACTCAAAGTGAAAAGAATCTCAAAACGATTCCTTGTACCTCAACCTACTAATTCATAGAGATGATTTTTACGAGGATGTTGCGATTAGCCGTGAAATATTGAGAATAGAAACCCACCTAGTGCCCTTCCTACAATGGGGTGACCATTGAGTGTACCTCAGAAAACTAATTTATCGGCCCGCGATTTTGCCATGTTTAACCTTAAAAGGAACATTTTTCGAGTACAAAGACTTCCTAACAAATTTTTTTTTTATAAATCTGCCACCCAAAGTGGCTCAAGCATTTTTAACAAGGATTTTAATAGTAAGCTTCATCCCTAACAGAGGGAGGGAAGAAGTGTGATCCCTACATGGTGTAGTCTAATACGGAAACCTTTAATAAAATCAACCGAAGAAGTTTTGAAAAACCTTTAAACGTTTGATGCGACAACATAAATGGAACGAAGTTCTTGGTAAATTTAGAAGTATGTATAACGAGTACCATTTGCACAAAATTATTTGACTTAAAACAACTCAATAAAGGAGCGATTTTTAATCATCTTGAAGGTATAACTTAGTATGTACTAACCCAAAATAAGTAAGGGTAAATTTATACATATATGATTTTATAAATCGCGTAAGTGATAGAAAAGTTTTTAGTACTTTCATTTGTCCATAAATCTCGTGAGGACCGCACAAATAAGCAACGTGTAAATCAACGTGTAAAAATTTTGATAAACATAGTTTTTCGTATTTCAGAGGTTACGAGTTGAAAAAGGTCGAGTGAAAAATCTTTGAATCATCAGTTGACATGTTACTAGGTAATGAAAACTAATGAATTAAATGTAGTTTTGATGATTATCCGAACTTAAGTCTTTGGCCCAAAAATGTTTACGTCCGAAGCCGTTGCTAAAAAGTGAGGTATGAAGGATAGAGCATGAGGATGAGAAGTTAATCTCTTCTTGACTTTGCAGAATGCCACACAGGTTATGGCTAATATTAAAGTCGGAATACTAATGATGTTAATATCGCTAGATGAGAATTTCCTTGGAATAGGTCAGGACTTTGAGTTATGTAAAATAGAGCATCGCTCTGACAGATGTGAAGAATAAGATCCCTGGGGTAACGCAGTAATTTTGAATGGTTTAAGTGTTTGTGGATGCCCGAAGGCTCTGCATGACGAGGTAGTAAGTGCCTTCATCACATACACACACATGAATCTCTTAGTTTCGACACTTGTCTGTCTTCATGATGACTTGGATACGAATAAGCAACGAAAAATTTTATATTGACAAGCAACGAAAATTTTATAGAATTCATTTAAGGTGACGATGTAAGAAAAGAAATTAAGTTCTTAGCAAACTAGGGTTATGTACAACACGTACCATTCAAGGTAAAATATCCTTTGAATAAAAGATTTGATTTGTAAAAGTGAAAGTAAAATTTCATATGTATTTGTCAAAAAGAAGTAATTATTTACTTTATTTTATATAACGTATACGATTTCAAAAATTTGCACGAATGGCAAATAAAATAAATTTATTTTTATTAAGTTTTGAGAGGACCGCACAGTAAAATAGTGTAAGTAAAATTTTGGCAAACAAAATTTTCATATTTCGGAGGTTACAAGTTGAAAAAAGATTGATGAGAATCGAGTAAAAGACTTTTGAAAATCTCGGGTGATATTTGAGCAAAAATGTTACGAGGTAATGAAAACTGTTGAATTTTAATGTGGTTGATGACTATTAGTAGGGCATAAGTCCTTCGACCAAAAATGCTTAAGTATAAAGTTGTTGCTTATAAGTGAGAAACGAAAGGGAGAGTATGAGGACGGGGATTAACTACCCATTGATTTTGGAAATTCCGAACTGGTATGACTAATATCGAAGTAAGAAGGGTGATGGTGTGATTATCATTGATTAAGAATTCTCTTAGAATAAGTTAGGATTCAGTGTCGCATAAGAATGAGTATCAAATACGATTCTTGGGTAGTATAGTATTTGAATTGCTGAAGTGACGGGATACAATTTCCTTTATGTATCGTTGTCCATTGTATCGGTTTCTTTCATGGCTAGAAAGTGAGCAGATTTGGTGAGGCGATCAACGATAACCCCGATAGTGTCATAACTGCCGACTATTTTCGGTAGTTTCAGAATGAAATCCATCGTCATCCCTTCCCATTTCCATTGTGGGATCTCGGGTTGTTGAAGTAATCCGGATGGCTTTTGGCTCACCATTCTCGCGAGGTATACGAATAATCTTCTTACTATAAATAACTTTCGCTTTCGTCCTTGAAAGTCAGTCCGTTCCAACTATTTCCTCAAAGCTTTCTAACTCGATGAGTATTAGGTTAATTTTAAGGTCCATTCCAACCAAATCTTATTATACTGCCGTGAAAATTTTTATCAACCTTCTCAAATAACATCTGCTTATGCGCAGGTAACTAATCCTTTCCAACTACTACTATAAAACTTCCAAGTTTTGTTGGCATGAGGTCATCTCCAAATGACCCACCTGTTAATTTTTAAGGTACTATCTTAAATTACTCCTCTATCTCTGCCAACTTACCATTAGCTTGTCCTATAGAATACTTAACTCTCATGATTGTTAATGGCTTATTAGTCATCACACTAGGATTCTTAGATATAAGGTTTCTATCACTCTAGTATTAAACAATTCCGAGACGATAAATCGTTGTGAAGAAACGTACCCTAACTAAAATCAGGATCCATGCGAGTCTCCATAGCTGAGATAACGATTGCTCTATCGTATGTGAGTCCAAAGTTTTTTTTTTTCCTATTTGAGAACTTTTTCCTTAAGTATCCAGGGTGTCTATATCTATAACAAATTTTTGGGTTATCAATTCTGCAGTCCAGGCCCTTCTCGTACAGTATCTAGACTATGTGGTTATTCCTGCCTTTATCAGACCATAATGCGTATACTCAAGTGGTTCCTACCAAAATTTTCTTTGAATCGCTTCATATTCCTTATGTAGTAACATTGGGACTTCTGCATAATTCACTTCAATATAATTACGCTGGCCTGGCGTCATTATATTGTACTAAATCGTACGTTCATTCCAATATCACTCCATATGGTCAATGTAACGTGATCACTTTCAGTTCTACTCAATTTCATCCAACGGTGCTTTATCTATGCTATCTCAAAACAAAATCTACATAATTAATCTCACGGTTTCTCGGTGTGGGTGCGTAAGTTCCGTAGGTCATGCACCAATGCCTAAATGTCCTGCAATTTCTTCAAAATGTTCAGGTTCAGGTAACATCGTTAGGTTCCTTTCTAGAAATTCAATCTGGGTCTCGCTTCGAGTTGTATGTGTAGCAAGTAGTAGTACGATATGTCTTGAGGTGACTCCCAAGTCTTTGGGTATGGTTGAGCATCAGTAGAACGCACTCTGACCTTGTGAAAGGAGATGTTCTCCTGACTTCCCCAATGCCTAAGAGTGTTAGGGTACTAAATCCAGAAATGTCGTCAGATCGTCGAGCAGTGGTGAAGAACGAAAGAGATAAGTGACGGTCATGAAAGCGTACGAGATACGAGCCATCTTGCAGGAACTGAACAACCTTCGAATGTTCACACATCGTACGTGGCTATTTAGAGTGAGCTCGGGGTGCGGTTACTCCGACAAATCCTTCAATATCTCCTCCTCCGAGGATCGACTTTAGTGGGCGTGTAATCCGAGGGGTACTCCTCCTAGATTGCGTGAAGAATCATTTCGATCTCTGGAACGGTGGAACAGTAGTAACAGGTGGATTACAATACTAATCCTTAGGGTTAGACGTGTGGGAAATGGGTTCAGAAGAACATCTGAACTAGGAAAGATAAGTTTTTCCAAGTCGGTGCAGTGAATAGCAGGCATGAAGCAAGCACGTAATCAGGCACTACAGCAACCTAGCTCGTTTACAACAGTATATAGCATGGCAATATTAACAGTACTAAACAGAAGTAACATGTAATCGAAAGCAGATAGTAGCATGCAGTAGCTAGAATAAGCAAAAGCATGCAGCGAGTTTACATAGCAGTAAAAGGAAACGGTAGCATGCAGTAAGTTCATACGGTAGTAAAAGTAAGCAGTGGTATGCAGTAGTAGTAAGCAGTAACATGTAGTAATATAACACAGTAGCATGCAGCAGGTTCCGCAGAAACAAGTAAACTAGCAAGTTGTAGATTAGTCCTATTAGTGAATCCTACTTGGGTCGGTCCTAGACTCACTAATGCAACCTAATTCCCTACAACCAATGCTCTGATACCAACTGTGACGCCCCGTACAAAATCATCGTGTACGGTACATCAACAACAGGATCATTACAAGGTCAAACACTATATGCTGTTTGAAAACCAGTTTTGCATTCATGAACAGATAACGTTTTACAAAAGATGAATAGGAAACATTAACAAGAGTACATGATACTAAGGTCATTACAAAGCTATTGTTTTGAAAATAACATAAGTTGGGAATGCAAAGTAAAAGTTTCATGCTTGAGACATCTCTAAGTAATGCAGCGGAAGTCTAACACAGCAAGTCTGTAACAGCAACTCTATACACCGAGACTAGAACAGCAAGGCTAACAGCAGAAGCAACAACGTCTAAACACCTGAGAAATACATGCTTAAAAAGTCAACACGAATGTTGGTGAGCTATAGTTTGTTTGTATTCAGTAATGTAATGTAGGCCACGAGATTTCAGTGCTTCAAACAAGCGTTTCAAATCAGTAATCCAAATCAGTATGATAAAGTATATGTATAACCGTGGGCACTCGGTAACTAACTTAACGTTTATACCCCCTGAAAGTACACTTGGCAAGTGCGTATGTCTACGAAGTATTAAACACTCGTTAAATGCTAGCGCGACTAGCCCGAGTGGGGATGTCAAACCCTATGGATCCATATCTAAGATTCGCGTTCATGGTTCAAAAACCAATGATTAAACGTTACCGAGCTAAAGGGAATGTTTATGTCGTTGTATAACCCACACATATATAAGTTTAAGTACTCGTGCCTAGTATGTAAAACATAAAATCCGCATGTATTCTCAGCTCCCAAAATAAGTTAAAGTAAAAAGGGAATGCTATAACTCACAGTGATAAAAGCGGTAAAGTCGGTAATGAAAGTACGCAAGTAGTAAGTCGGTCCGAAAGGTCGTCAACCTAAATCAAGGGTTACTAGGTCAGTAGGTTGTTTTTATAAATTCTAATAGTGCATAAAATAAGTTTAAGTGTCATCATCATCATCATTCATCATCATAAAAGCTAAGTAAGTTCGACAAGAATAGAGATCGAAACAATAGGCTGATTCGGTCAGCTTCTGCGACCTCTACGTAAATCAAAAAGATGCATAGTCAGTGGCTATGGCTCCGTATGTGAGTCCCCTAACCGCTGACCAGTTTTCAGAACCTAACTCGTCTTCATTTGACCGTGGCGACGGTTTAAGTGCGAGTAGGTCAGAAATTTCAGCACAACGTTAATAGGGTGTAGTGACTCTCGGAGGGCCATAAATCCTAAACCGTAACTCGGATTAAGACGAGGCCTAAACGGAAAATCATCTACTCGAACTGAACTAACTGAAAATCAACTTTCCAGTAGCCCAGATGGTCTGATCAGATACGAAAATCAGTGGACAAGTGCTCCGGTGAGGTTCTTGGTGCTTGATGCTCATCACGGTTCTCATCCTTGATGCTTGTAGCTTCAAGTGTACAACTCGTTGATGGTTTAGCATCACTTTTGACCAAGATTCTACCATCAATACACAATATGTTAAGACCAAGTGGTAACACAACTCATTTAAGAGTCTTAGATGGATGATCTTAGTCTTAACACAATTACAAGTCCTATTTACAAACAAAGTTACAAACTTTACATCAATCAAACAAGTATGAACATGATCCAAGTCAAAAGAGGTGATGGAACCCTAAGCTAGAGAGCTTGGATCCCTTTCACACAATTTATAAGGTCACAAAGCTAGAAAGCTTGAACCTTTAGTGTTCTTGAAGATCTTGAAGCATAAAGCTTGGATCTTTAAGATATATGAAGATAACAAACAAAAGTTTGAATCTTTATCACAAAATAACAAGATTAAAGTAAAAGAAAGATGAATCTACAAAGTTGCTGAAGATTCAAAGCTAGAAAGCTTGAATCTTCCATGTTCTTGAAAGATTCATGCTTGAATCAACAAGATATAAGCAAGATCAAAGCTAAAAGGAACTTTGATCTCCATAATATGATGATGATGGCCACGAAAATGAAAGGAAAAGAAGAAGAAAAAGAAGACTTACAAGCAATACTAGAAAGGGAAGAAAGAAAGAACAAGTGTGTGTGAAAACCAAATGAGCAAGTGATTTGAATGAGAGGTAAATGGCTAGTATTTATAAGCAAGGAATTTGACAAGGATTGATGACATGGACAAGGGCTAGTATTTATAAGCAAGGAATTTGACAAGGATTGATGACATGGACAAGGGCTAGTATTTATAAGCAAGGAATTTGACAAAGATTGATAACATGGACAAGGGCTAATTAATTGGGTCACTAGCTAGAGTAGGGTGGGCTTGAGCCCAACAAGGTAGAAAGTCCAACAAGACTAACTATTGTGCATAATTAAATTACTACGCGTAATTAAGCATCCAAAAACCCAGGTAATTATTATTATAAAATAATAATTAATATTTCGCAGTCATAATATTCCGATTATGACAAAAGTTAAACGTGCGCGCAAGTTCGCGATTTATTCGAAACGTCAAATAACACTAACGGTTATAAAGGCTTCCAATGATCAAGTTATGTATCCTACGTACTCTAAGGCACGTTTTAACATATAAATGGAAGTAAACCACGTAAATCAAGTTTCCAGAGTATAAAGTAATACAGTACGCACAAATACGCAGTTTCGCAAAAACACAAGGCACAAAAGCAAGTCGAAAAAGCCGGGTCGTTACATCAAAGATGCGATGATAGACTGTAAAAATGATGTGGAAGAGGCGGTGATAATAATATCATCAACATAAAGTAATAAATATGCAATCGACTGCCCTTTGTGAAAAACAAACAAAGAGGAGTCAGATCGACTACTATGAAACCCCTGGCAACAAGCAAAGTCAGCAAAGCTCTTGTACCAAGCCCGTGGTGCCTGTTTAAGGCCATAAAGAGATCTATGAAGATGACACACATGATCTGGAAAGTGAGAATCCCTGTACCCAGGAGGCTGGTGCATATAAACTCTCTCCTCTAAGTCACCGTGTAAGAAGGCGTTCTTCACGTCAAGCTGATGAATAGGCCAATGACGTGAGACCGCAATGCTAAGGACTGTACGAATCGTAGCCGGTTTGACAACCGGACTAAATGTCACATCACAATCAATCCCCAACTGTTGGCTCTTGCCATTAGCTACCAATCGAGCCTTATACCGAGCCAAAGAGCCATCCGCATTAAACTTTTGCTTAAACAACCACATAGAACGTACCACATTAGCCCCAGGTAGGCGTGGGACTAGGGTCCACGTACCATTAGAAATTAAAGCATGGTATTCCTCGTTCATAGCTTGTAGCCAGCGAGGATCTCGTAAAGCCTGTAAATAAGACCGGGGCACGGGTGATATGGAGGTGGTATGAAGATTAAGTCGATCTATAGGTTTCACTATGCCATGTTTGGATCGTGTGGTCATATGGTGAGTAGGCGGTAGTGGTGGTGGCGGTGTGGGAGTATGTTGGGTATCTATAGAAGTAGTGGCGGTGTTGAGCGGGGACCCTGACGCTGGGTCAGGAGGTGGAGTGTGATGCGCTGTTGAGGGAGATGGTATAGACTGAAGTTGTGAACGAAATAAAGGACAAGGAGATGTGTCATCGAGAAAGTCGTACGACGGTGGGTGGGCCGGAGTGACAGAGCCGAATGGGAAGATGGCCTCGTCAAATATGACATGGCGAGAGATGATGATCTGGCGACTAGATAGGTCGAGACAACGATATCCGCGATGATTGGACGGATAACCTAAAAATATACACGGAGTAGATCGAGGTGCAAGTTTATGAGGTGTAACGATGTGAGGGAAGCACAGACACCCAAACACACGTAAATGAGAGTATGTAGGGTGTCGGCGGAAAAGACGAAAGTGTGGGGTTTCGAAGTGGATAGCGGATGAAGGTAGGATGTTGAGAAGGTAAGTGGCCATGTGAAGAGCTTCTACCCAAAAAGTGGGGGGAAGGCGAGCTTGAAAGAGTAGGGTTCGAATAATATTGTTGATAGAGCGCAACATACGTTCAGATTTTCCATTTTGTTGAGATGTGTAAGGGCATGAGAAACGAACTTGGATACCATGGGAATCGAAATAATCACGAAAGGAGTGGTTATCATATTCACCACCGTTATCACACTGAAAAGCTTTAATTTTGGTATGAAATTGCGTGTTAATGTAGGTTGAAAAATGAATAAATTTGGAGAAGACATCAGATTTTTTTCGTAGAGGGTAAACCGATAGATAATGTGTGTAATGGTCTAAAAAAACGACATATTATTTAATTCCACTAACACTAGTGACAGGAGAAGTCCATAAATCAGAGTGTATAATATCAAAGGGTGCAGAAACAACTGAAGTAGATAACTTAAATGGAAGTCGAATGTGTTTGCCTAGTTGACATGGTTGACATAGCACATTATACTTCTCATTATTACAAGAAACAAAATGACGAGAAATTAAAAACTTCAAAGTTTGATCCCCGGGGTGACCGAGACGTTGATGCCAAAGAGATGGACTGGAGGCAAGGAGAACATGAGACTGTGATGTTGTGACCGGATACAGAGGACCAGTGCTATCACATCGGATAAGTGGTTGACGGGTACGGTAGTCCTTCACAGTAAAACCAAACTCGTCAAAGTCAATAGAGCATTTATTGTCACGAGTAAATTTGCGAACGGAAATAAGATTTTTAATTATATTTGGTGTAATAAGAACATGATTTAAATGTAGTGGTCGATATGGATTAGGTAAGTTGGTGTGCCCCGTGGTAGTTACAGGAATATGAGAACCATCACCAACTAAAACAGAACGAGGACCATGATTATTTAAAATGATATGAAGAATACTTGCGTCAGAGTGAACATGATCAGTCGCTCCAGTATCCATTACCCAACCAGTGTTGCCCGGGTCATCAAAAGAGAGAGTGTTGAATAGTTGTGGGAGAGCTGTGGGTTGGGTTGTTGAAAACCAGTCCCATGGAGGAGTGGGCTGTTCTGAACCAGCAAATGCGGTACCTGATGAGGTCGAATGGCCTTCACGGGTTGGAACAATAGGTGAGTGTGGTCCAGTGTAAAAAGCAGCAGGTGATGGGCCAATAGATCTGATAGGCTGGTTTGCACGAGGTGCCCGACTAGGTGGTGGGCCTAGCAAACTCCTAGTGACCTGATTATACACGGTCCGAGAAGGAGCAGGCCACGAATGAGTGTGATTTTGAACCGGTGGTGGTATGTACACCCATCCATAACGAGAGGGCTGCTGCGCTAACGGTTGTTGTGGTTGTCGGCGATCATTTCGACGACCGTTATTGCGGTTCCTATTTTGACCAGAAGGTTGACTCGTATGTAACACGGTAGAGGAAGATGAGTTTTCAGTAATGTGAGATGATATCAGTCGTGGTTCTTCACCAAGAAGATAAACACGAGTTTCCAACCAAGTGGGTAACTTTTTGCGTAAACGGAGATTCATAGCAACATTTTCCCATTTGCGTGGTAACCCATTTAGAGTGTAAGCAACTAAGGTGTTCTCTGCCACTTTTGCATCAATATTTTCAAGAAGATCAGCAATTATTTTTATTTTGGTGCAATACTCATCGATCTTCATGTTTCCAAGTTTAATTGTGCACAGCTCATTTTGAAGTTGTATAACTTTGGCATCCTTATTCACACGGAAGTGATTTTCGAGACTAAGCCACGCCTGACGAGCTGTAGTATTTCTTTTGATGATATTTTGGAGAAGGGATTGAGTTATAGTGCCATAAATCCAGTTCTTGACGATAGAGTCAAGTTTCTTCCATTCAGAATCAGTGGGTGGAGCTTTGATGGGATCAGTAGCATTGGGGTCGTATGTATCATCAATATGATCGATGACATCAAAGCCAATGCAATGAGACGTGAAGAGCTCACACCATGCATCATAGTTGAGCTCATCAAGATTAAGAAGGAGAGGGACGTGAGACTTGATGTTTGTGACTCCATAAGCTTTATGGAGGGGAGTGGATGAAGTAGAGATGCTCATGGTGATATTCAAAGTATTTGCAGAGAGTTACAGTGGGGAAAAATAAAATAATGGAAGCATGCAATGTGAAGAATATACGTAATATGGTATGGTGTTTTAGAGTGAGAAAAGTAGATGTAATTGAGTTTGGTTGAATATCTGAGAAAAGGGGTGAGGCTTAAATAATTGAATTGAAAAAGAAAGCCTGTGGGTTCGTGAGATGGAAACAAAAGAGGAGGTAATTATACCGTAATTGGTGGTTGATAAATCTTGATGGATAGAAGATGAAAGAATATTATATTGAAGGTAATGATTAAATGGAAAATTAGAATAAATTGAAGAATATTGTAGTAGGTAGAGATCGGTGGGTGATTGAAAATAGGATAGAAGACAAATGAGAGTTGTAGTGAGAGTGGGGAACAAAATGATGTGGAAAGAAAATGCTTTGGGAAAGGAAAATAAAGATGAAGAGAATGAGGACTGAGTGAGGATTAGGCGGTGGAAGAAAGAGGAAGGTAAGAAGAATAGCTGGCTGATACCATGATATTGAATGGATTTCTGTATATCTCTCATTCACAAATACACATATTTATAGAGTTACAATAAGAGGGCCTTCATGGGCCAATATACAATGGACTACATATGGGCTAATCCTATAAAGCTATACATACACTAACACTAACATCCAACAATAAGAGATTAGATAAAAAAGATCGCACCCCGACCAATATCACTGGTTAGGGTCCAATCCTTATAGGCACCTTTACCGCCATTTAATGTACAAGACATATATACTGGTTACGCCACAAGAATAACTAAAACACCGGGAATCAATGATCTCCGTGGACAAAAATCATTTACACATTAATTTCTTTAAAGTTCGTGTAGTTTTAATTACTTTCAACAAATGATACCTTATGTATGGCCCTCAACTCAGGACGTCTTTTGGAATGTTTTCCTTCAGCTTTATCCACACCCTCTTTCTGCATATATTTGTGAGGTAGATGGTGATTCAAATCAAATAAATCGATTATTTTTTAAAACAATATCAAACATTAAACGAAAAATGTAATAAAGTCATTATTGTAGTGACAAAATGAATTATTACCAAGCACACAACATCAAATATTAAACCCAATCGAATGCATTCATATTACACAACATCTAATATATTACCTTCGACTTAGGACGTTTTGCAAGTTGTTCATCATCTTTTTTACTTTCATCTTTTTCCTGCAAGTCTTAGTGATGTCAGTGCAATGACGTATGCAGAAAGAATAGCAAAATAATGTAAAAACGGACCAAATTACTTTTATGCTATTAATCTGAATTCAAATATTCTTATTTTGATGTGCCTATATATGCTCAAATTTTCTAATTTTATGGTTTCTACAATATCAATAAGATGAACAATAACGAAAAAATCCAAATAGCAGCAACCAAACGGGTCTATTAAACCAATTTATGCAAAACAAGACTCTTGTAGCTTACACTTTATTGAATACATATGCAGTTGAAAATAACGTACGACTGCAGTTGACTATCACACATAGTATAAGATATCAATTAGTTCACATTAATCAAAATTAAGCATGTTACACATACAGCCTTGCTATGTAATGAAAGCTATTAAACATTCAAACATCTATATCTATATCTATATACAAAATAATAATAATAATATATAATATATGTATTCAATGGTTAATCAATCACCTTGGAAAACTGAAAGTAATACTTGTGGAATATTCTTAGAGTATTTTTGACTTTTGCAAAGTCAACATTGCTGTGAGCCACATATGAAGCAACACCGCCACCAACAACGTCACCGCCACCAAAAACCCAACCACCACCAACAACAGCACCGCCACAATCAACGCCACCGCCACCAACAATGCCACCGCCACCAACAATGCCACCACCACCAACAATGTCACCGTCACCGCCACTGACAACCCTACTCTCACCGGTACCGCTGATATTCAGTGATTGTTGCCCTTTAGTAGCTACCAGAGGAAATGCACGAGATGTTGATGACTTTTTATTGATCTTTGCATCTTCAATCTGATACTGTTGATTGCGAGTGGGCCCGTAATAAGGCCGTTTACTCTCGGGGATTTTTGTTAAACGAGGACTGCATCGTTTCTTGCTTTCCTCCGCAACCAGTTTTTGCACTCGGTGACCGATTGTTTTCGTCACCGAAACATCAGGACCCATAGAATTTTCGGGACCCATAGTTAAGGTAACCAAATTTTTCTCTCACCTAGGGTTTTCAGAAAAAATAAAAATAAAACACAACATTATCAATATAAGATCACATCCAAGGGTTTTATCTTTGTATACACAAAACAAACCAACATTATCATCAATCTTAAATATTTGGTATTATGAATCATGCATGGGGAAATACAAAATATACAGGTGAATGAAGACCACAATTTTGAGTGAAAAATAGTAATATTAACAAGATCAATTAAATACATAATTAGATGGGTATTACAATTACAATTACTATTACTATAAGAAAACAAAAAAGAGAAGAAAACATAAACCTGCTGCAATGCAGTTGGATATAATGTTGTAATTGGGATCGGGTTCGGAATCGGAATCGCAATTTTCTTGAGGAAGTGTACAAGAACGGTCAGAGGGTTTTGGGAATTCAGAACAAAAATAAGAGTAATTATAATATAATTGAGTAATTGTGTTAAGAAGAAATCATCAATCAAGAATTAATTAAGAAAGAGATTATGGAGTAACTGATTTATGATTGAACTTTAAACCCACAATAAGCGGGAGATCCACCAGGCCCATTCCCCACACGTTTTTGCTCTTATAGGCCCATTACTTTGATTTTAATTTTAATTGCACACTAAAAGAAACTCTTCTTTCTTTTTATATATATAAAGAAATCATAATTATATTATCTTTTGTTTATCAAAATCCAAAATAAATAATTTTTTCTATTAAAAGAGATATTAACTTGGATAGATAATAATGTCTTAATTGTTTCTCTTCAAATAAACTATTGATTTGATTTGATTTCAACTTTATGATTATGATTTATTTAAATCATTGATTTTTAACAAACTAAATTATTCTTATATCTTTATATTTTTAACCTTTCATATATTAGGACTCCGACTAGGTATATAAAATATATATCTATAGTTTTTATTAAAATCCTAAAATGATGATGTCATTATTAGACTAATTCCTTTGTTAAAAAAACAAAAAATAAAAGAAAAAAATTTAAGCACGGTGGGTGATGTCATTAATCTAAATAATTTTAAATTAAAATTAAATCTTATTAATTTAATTATTATTATTATAATTAAATCTTATTAATAATTATTTTAATTATTAAAATTTTATAACTTTGAAGCTAATTCCTTTGTTAAGAAAAAATCAAAAAGAAAAAGAAAAAAATCTAGGTTACTTAGATGGTGTCATTAATCTTAAGTATTTTATTATTAAAATATTGTACTTATAGTAACTAATTATTTAATAACTTAAATAATGATGTCATTATTATTTTATATGTTAATTACTTAATTAAAAATTAGAAAAAAAACAACATAAAAACAAATAATATTTTTAAAACATGATATTTCTTTTAAAGTATTTTTGGTCGAAATATTAAGGTTATGTTTTTATTGTAATTCATCTTTAATTCTTTTCTAATTAAAGATATGTAATATATCATACGAAGTGTATATATATTACATATAAATAAATAAACCACAAAGATTTTCTTGGTGTGTGAGGCGTAAAAGATGAGCAGAAACAAAAGGTCAAGTTTTAGTATTTTTTTTTCGTTCGATAAAGATAAGATATACTGAGTATTTGTTTTTGTAAAAAAAAGGTATTGTAGTAAGTTTTACTTCGATTTTCAAAGTTGCAAATAATATTGGATATTATTTTTGGGTTATATACGGACTAGCATCCGATTGGTGTTGTAGTTCATTTATTCTGACCGAGTTAAGTAAAATAATATGTTTGTAAAAACAACGACAAATTTTTTAGTTGGAATCCGTTGTTCCACGGGTCATTAAACTAAACGAGTTTAACATTTACAT
Organism: Rutidosis leptorrhynchoides; assembly: GCF_046630445.1. Classification (NCBI taxonomy): domain Eukaryota; kingdom Viridiplantae; phylum Streptophyta; class Magnoliopsida; order Asterales; family Asteraceae; genus Rutidosis; species Rutidosis leptorrhynchoides. Next base: position 363,904,785 of record NC_092335.1, on the reverse strand, counting down.
TACATTAAACTGTTTCGTTTAAACAAACCTGTGATACCACTGGTCATTTCACTAGTGTGTGTGTGTGTGTGTATATATATATATATATATATATATATATATATATATATATATATATATATATATATATATATATATATATATAAGAAAATTAATTATAATTATCGTTTATTAAAATATTGAATCTAAACATTAGATGAGTTATTTCAATCATCGATTTAGATAATTATGTCATAATAGTTTCTCTCTTCAAATTAACCATTACTTTAAAATTTCATCGATTGATTTAATTTCAACTATTGATTTGTAACAAACTTAATTATTTTAAAATATATATAAAACAAAATAAACTTAATTATTTTATTTTTATTAATTATAAATTTCAAAAAGTTTCATGAAAGGGTAATATCTAATTACATAAATAATACACGCATGAGGTGGTAAGTATTTAGAATTGATATCTTCATCGTTTAATTCAATAGAGTAATCACATTTGTGGATTAAGTACTTGTACAATATAAGTATATAAAAGTATGTAATGCATGAGTGTAGTGGATCTATCAAATTAAGTGGTGAAAATATCATCATACGGCCAGTGGCGAAAACAGGAATTTTTTTCACCCGGGGCGAAATTTTTTTTAAAGCGTATCAATTTTTTTTTGGTAAAATATAGAGGTTTTGGGGAAAAATATGGTGATTTTTGAGCAAAATGTGGAGGTTTTTAGGCAAAATATGAAGGTTTTGGGGCAAAATACGGAGGTTTTGGGGCAAAATATGGTGGTTTTGGGGCAAATTTTTTTTTTCACTGGGGGCAAAATCGAAAAACCCAAAATTTTTACACTAAAAATTGCAAATCGACTGGGGGCATCTGCCCCCCTGCCCCATGCTGGTTCCGCCACTGCATACGGCGGTTAGAAGTTAAGTGGTGATTCTTGCACCGCCAATTATTATTCATAAATCACTAAATATGTTTTAAAGTGATGTATTGAACAACATTTTAAGGTTGTTTTATGATATATGGAATATATTGATTTTGATGGTACACATATCATTTCCTTAAATGTTGTCCCCATAATCAAAACTTTAGTTAGAGGCAGTTTTGTTAACGGACCAAGTTATTGTTGGGAAATTATGGCCTCACTAATTCCCAACAAACGCCCAATGAAAGACAGTAAAGAAATAAGCACAATCTACAACACAAAAATTTAACGTGGAAACTCCAAAACAGGAGAAAAATCACGGGCCTCCAAAGAGAGAAATACAATGTATCACAAATTGTTACAATGATATAGATGACTCTCTTAAGCCAACTACACTCTCCAAAGTATTTAACTAATACAACTCTCAAACAAGGGTAAGAAAGAAAGAAATAATCAAATACTTAAAGTGTATTGATTGGTGCAAGTTGGAATGATGCCCATGACCTCCTTTTATAACCAAGTCACCCACCTTTAACTTCTTCCTCCCACCGATGTGGGACAACTTCATTTATATTCAAAGAGGTTACTCCTCTTTTCTTCCATCCACCAATGTGGGACAAGTAACCATACCATTTTTCTATCAAATATAACACCAACAAATCTCCACCTTTTTTATAGAAAAAGAAAACCATACTTCCACATTGCAAAGATGACCAACTCAGATGCTTCCTCGACGACAACTTCAAGATCCTCAATCTTCATGCCGCTGACATTATCTCTAACTCGAGAAATAAAATTTTCATCCATGTCGAACATTGTCTAAACCGACAATCATTGTCAACACAGACAATCATAACTCTTAACAGAATTATCATACTCCACCATAAAGAGTATCACACTTAGAATATCACATTCCAAGCATTTCACCTCAGCACATGTTGTATAATCAGCTGAACAGTTATGGTGCAACATCATGTTTGGCTTTTCCGAAAGTTCCATCAGCTACAACATCAGTTTCCACCACACACCTTGCATCAACGCCAAACCAATGCCCATGTGCAATTTTTGGAACCGCTAACGAACGTTCCTTTCCATGGTGGCGCGGACACATCATGAGGATGACGTGACTTCAGAGAAATTCGTCACTCTCCGTAACAACGGAGACATCATTAGCGCCTTTGGAGCCATTTGCCGAATTAGCTCCACCTGGACAATTAACCCTTACATGCCCAGTCTTCCCGCACCTGCAACATACCAGATTCTTTCCGTAGTTTTTCTTCCACCTATCGGAACACAACAGTACCGTACTTTCAGATGACGAGACCCCGTTACTTTGTAGTCTTTTCTACTCAGATAGGAGCTTACTAGTAACGTCTTCAAACTTTAAAGTTTTCTTCCCATACATCAAAATAGATCTCATGTGCTCATAGGATGATGACAAAAGATAATATCAATGATATCGCATATTTAATACGCGTTTTTCTTAGCGATATCGAGCACATTTTGGTCCTTTTGGATACGATTTGGTGTTATTTCGATAAGTGTTATGAAAGTTTGAGTTCTAAGACCAAAAAGATGAAATTTGAAGTTAATTGATGGTTTTAGTGATTTTCTATGTAAATGAGTGAAAGAGATTGGTTCGATTCGAGTTTGGGTGGTTTTACTGAGTTTTACAGTCCGGAATCAGCAAAACGGGCCTTGAGCGCCGCTCAGAAAGGTGGAGCGCCGCTCCAGTAGGCATGAAAATCAGTTCGACGAGTTTTGGAAGTTAACAGATCAGGTTTCAGTGATATGGAGCGCCGCTCAAAAAGTGGAGCGCAGCTCCACCTTCAGCCGGGTTCAGAATTTACCTATTTAAAGCCCGAATTTTTACCCTAATTAATCATTCTTGCATCCAGACGAATTCCAGCAGTTTTTTGATGAAAAAGGGTGATTTTTGGGGAATCCCAAGATCATTCTAACACATCAATCATTCCGAAAACGCGTCTCGATCCGTTTATCATTCAAGAACACAATTTTCATTAGGTTTAATTCTTATCATTATAATGAATACTCTTAATTGTTTATTTGTGATTTTGGTTTTAGCCATGATTGTTGGCTAAGCACTTTAATGTTTGTCTAGATTGAATATTCGTATGTGTTTGGATGATACTTTAATGTTTAATTTGATTAATGCATGGTAATTATGAGTTTTGATTAAGAACCATTCTTATGAGATTTTATTATTGTTACTAGGTTGATTAGTGTACCTGTTTGAACAAAGGAAACCCTGTTTCAATTTAGTGAACTAATTTTCAATTGATTTATCTTAACCAATTGGGTGCTTACTGGACCAAGGGGTAAACCGGGTAACACAGATTGAACAAAATAGGGGTGAATTGTGTGGAGCGAACGCGTAACCAATTGAATCTTAATCTTATAATTAGCTAATTACTAGTCACAAATGAAAGAGGTCTTTGGTGAAAGGGAACCCTAAGCCAATAAATCTTAGTTTGACGTGTTTGCTAAAAGAGAACTCTGGGTAAACCGACTCTGTAGTTGCATGTATTGATAAATTGAACTAGTGCTTAATAACAAGTCATCCAACACTGCGAATAGGATATCTAGGTGAACATTCTTTTATCTATTGAATTCAAATATCTTTACTTTTCGTTGAATCTTCATTTATTTTCTATAAACTTTAAAACACAAAAATATTGTCTTTTACTTTTGATCTATCCTTGATTTGGCTAATCGTTAAATAGCCATAAAACAAATTATCTCGTACTTTCAATTTTCATAGATTAACTTAGTTTATTTTTATTAGTTACAATCTCAATTCTCAGGTGAAACTGTCCTTGGAACGATTTTGGAATTACCAACTTTATACTATTGCACGATCGGGTACACTGCCCGTTAGTGTGTAGTAATTTTTAAACCGGCATTTTCCAGAGATAAATTATATACTAGATTTCACACATCAAGTTTTTGGCGCCGCTGCCGGGGAGTAATCTAAAAAGACTTGACGTTTCATGGGTTTTGGTCGTAAAAAAAAATTGAAAAATTAGGGGAAAAATATAAAAAAAATAGAAAAGTTAGTTTAAAAATATAAAAAAAAGTAGAAAAAAAATTGAAAATTCGGCCAAAACCTTTGTTATGAAAATTGGTTTTGATATGGCTTGGTATTTTATGGCATATTTCGTGATTTTAAAGAAGCTAAAACCTTTGTTCCACATGTTCATTTTCTTGGACATGAAATCCTACGAGTTCGGGGAACTCAATAGTAGGTCACCTGTACCAAAACGGGTGTAAACCGTGAGAGAGCGGTGATTGCATAGCGTGATTGTGACCGAATCACGTGTCAGATCAAAAACTTTTGATTACTTGGTATAGCAGACTTCTGAAACTATACCATTTTATTATTACATCATCTAATAGTGTGATACTGTGGGAAGAGGAGCCTTGAGCTTCACCAGTGTTGTCCTTTTTAGAAACAATAGCTACGTGCTTGTGTTTGCTTAGATAACACAACCCATAGCCAAAAGCTCTGGCACCCAAAGGTTTTTGGGATTTATCGGAAGGGTAGTATCTTCTTCCTACCTTTCTTAAAACAAGCAGAAAAGTTTATCATGTGAGAAGTAGACAACTTGGAATTAATTCCAACCACATTCATTACCTTTGAATGTGAAAACCTACAAATTCTTTAAGAATTCAATCGTAGGTCACTTGCACCAAGGCAGGTGTCAACCGTATGAATGGTGATTGTATCGTGTGGTCAAAACCGGGCCATACGCTAGATCAAAAACTTTAATAGGGCGATCCTCATTGTTTCTCCTAACAAGGACAATGTTGCACCCGACCACTTTATATAACCCGAGGAGTAAAGTCTCCAAATCGACACACTTGCTGATTTGTTTCAGAAGTCGTAGTCCAGACTAGTTGTAGGGTGACGAAAAATCTTGAAATATCATTGCTAAAATCGACTGAAAATCTACCAGGCCTCAACATCAAACAGGGAAACTGGTAGTCAGACTTATCTCGATAAGGGAGATCTGTCTCGTCAAATGGGAAGCGCACCATGATACACAGTTCTGTGATTGATCAGATTCCCAGTTGGATAACCTCCTGAAAGGTAAGATATCAACTTTTAAGCCTGATGAACTTCAATCTTTATGATTGACTTAACGGATTAGATGATTACCTCATGATTATCGATGATATCTGAACGTAATGTGTATCCTCCTAAGCACATTATTTTCTTACCGACATCTCACGATGTTAGGTACTGTGAGAGGCATTGGCTTGACCAATTGTGGGGTAGCCCGTGCGTTCTTTTTGGCACATGCGTTCGATTGTCATATCTTTGGTGTTTGGCTCCAATTTGATTCCCGGTTCCTTTGAAGACTTACATTATGGTTCGAGATTCTTTGCCTCATTTTCTTTGGTTCGCTATTCAAGACTATATTTTGCTACTTTGTTCATATTTAATTGCTTGAGGATTGGGAAGTTAATTTCGGGGGAATGCAAGTGGGAGGTTTGGGTGATATTTACTCCAAAATCGTGCCCATGCTAGATGATAGTTTGTTGGTTGTTCGTTTGGTTCTACATATATGTTTGAAGAAGTTATCATATGGTAGAAGATTATTTTCGAGTTTAATTGCTTGAGGACAAGCAAAACTCCAGCGTGGGGTTGTTTGATATCGCATATTTAATACGCGTTTTCCTTAGCGATATCGAGCACATTTTGGTCCTTTTGGATACGATTTGGTGTTATTTCGATAAGTGTTATGAAAGTTTGAGTTCTAAGACCAAGAAGATGAAATTTGAAGTTATTTGATGGTTTTAGTGATTTTCTATGTAAACGAGTGAAAGAGATTGGTTCGATTCGACTTTGGGTGGTTTTACTGAGTTTTACAGTCCAGAATCAGCAAAAAGGGCCTGGAGTGCTGCTCAGAAAGGTAGAGCGCCGCTCCAGTAGGCATGAAAATCAGTTCGAGGGGTTTTGGAAGTTAACAGATCAGGTTTCAGTGATATGGAGCGCCACTCAACAAGTGGAGCACCGCTCCACCTTCAGCCGGGTTCAGAATTTACCTATTTAAAGTCTGAATTTTTACCCTAATTAATCATTCTTGCATCCAGACGAATTCCAACAGCTTTTTGACGAAAAAGGGTGATTTTTGGGGAATCCCAAGATCATTCTAACACATCAATCATTCCGAAAACGCGTCTCGATCCGTTTATCATTCAAGAACACAATTTTCATTAGGTTTAATTCTTATCATTATAATGAATACTCTTAATTGTTTATTTGTGATTTTGGTTTTAGCCATGATTGTTGGCTAAGCACTTTAATGTTTGTCTAGATTGAATATTCGTATGTGTTTGGATGATACTTTAATGTTTAATTTGATTAATGCATGATAATTATGAGTTTTGATTAAGAACCATTCTTATGGGATTTGATTATTGTTACTAGGTTGATTAGTGTACTTGTTTGAACAAAGGAAACCCTGTTTCAATTTAGTGAACTAATTCCAATTGATTTGTCTTAACCAATTGGGTGCTTACTGGACCAAGGGGGTAAACCGGGTAACACAGATTGAACAAAATAGGGGTGAATTGTGTGGAGCGAACGCGTAACCAATTGAATCTTAATCTTATAATTAGCTAATTACTAGTCACAGAGGAAAGAGGTCTTTGGTGAAAGGGAACCCTAAGCCAATAAATCCCAGTTTGACGTGTTTGCTAAAAGAGAACTCTGGGTAAATCGACTATGTAGTTGCATGTATTGATAAATTAAACTAGTGCTTAATAACAAATCATCCGACACTGCGAATAGGAGATCTAGGCGAACATTCTTTTATCTATTGAATTCAAATAGCTTTACTTTTCGTTGAATCTGCATTTATTTTCTATAAACTTTAAAACACAAAAATATTGTCTTTTACTTTTGATCTATCCTTGATTTGGATAATCGTTAAATAGCCACAAAACAAATTATCTCGTACTTTCAATTTTCATAGATTAACTTAGTTTATTTTTATTAGTTACAATCTTAATTCTCACGTGAAACTGTCCTTGGAAAGATTTCGGAATTACCAACTTTATACTATTGCACAATTGGGTACACTGCCTGTTAGTGTGTAGTAATCTTTAAACCGGCATTTTCCAGAGATAAATTATATACTAGATTTCACACATCAATCAACCTCAAAGCTTTATCTTCATCTTCTACTTTAACTCCAATAGCCTTCAGTTCTGAAATAATACCATTCAGAATGCTTAGATGATTAGAAATCATTGAACCCCCATCCATACGCAAAGTATGAAACTGTTCCTTAAGACACAACCGGTTTGAGATGCCCTTGCCGTAATACAACTGCTCCAACTTATCCCAAAGTTCCTTAGCCATTGATAACTCATGCACATTTGCAAGCAACTTTTTTTGTAAGACACAAACGAATCGCACTTGCCGCCCTCAAATCCATATCATCTCATTCTTCTTCATCGAACTTACTGCTAGAATCACTGCCGAAAACAAAGGTGGGTTTAACTTTCAAAGCCTTGTGTAAACCGAAATGAATCAACGCATCCTTGACTTGAATTTGCCACAAGCCAAAATTGATCCTCCCATCAAATTTCTCTACATCAAACCTCATTGGACTAAACTTCGACATCGTATACGTATCCTATAAACAACACTTCCTCTGATTTTGCCCACGTTTCGACTGGACGAAAGATGTAGTGGAGTGGCGCACAGGATCCTTAAATTGGAAAATCCAACACCCGGTCCACTACAAATTCTTGACACCACTTACTCCGAATCAGAAAAATATTGCCTAACCAGATACCCTATATGATCAATAGAACTCGTTTCTGATGTGGACGATCCACACCTGTGGCAACCACAGAGCATACTCCGAATCCTATAGCCGAGACCCCCCGTCAAACCTGACGCTCTGATACCAGTTGTTGGGAAATTACGGCCTCACTAATTCCTAACAAACGCACAATGAAAGACTATAAAGAAATAAGAACAATCCACAACACAAAATTTATCGTGGAAACTCCAAAACAGGAGAAAAACCACGGGCCTTCAAAGAGAGAAATACACTATATCATAAATTGTTACAATGATATAGACGACTCTCTTAAGCCAACTACAGTCTCCAAAGTATTTAACTAATACAACTCTCAAACAAGGGTAAGAAAGAAAGAAATAATTAAATACTTAAAGTGTATTAATTGGTGGAAGTTGGAATGATGCCCATGACCTCCTTTTATAACCAAGTCACCCACCTCCAACTTCTTTCTCCCACCGATGTGGGATAACTTCATTTTATATTCAAAGTGGTTACTCCTCTTTTCTTCCACCCACCAATGTGGGACAAGTAACCATACCATTTTTCTATCAAAAATAATACCAACAGTTATCTACAAGGATTATTTGATGAACCTAGATGTGCGTTTAATTAGGACTTTTTCATTCAACATAGTTAAATGATGGGATTAATCACCAGAAAAAGAATACTCTCCTACCCATATAAACAACAAATTCACAAGAGTACACATCTCATTCTTTTTCGTAAAATCAATCTCTTTTTCACTTTTCATTCTCTCAAAAATCAAAGAAGATACTTCACCTGCCATTACATATTTGCACCTTTCATTACAAAATTGTTGAGCACCATATATAATCATGGCCGCCTCCTTTTCGTAAATTTTTTCACATGTATAATTTCTTACATCGACATGTACTCGCCTTTTATTACATGTATAGCTTAAGTTTATCTTTTTGAGGTTTTTTTTTATTTTGGGGTTTTTCTATTGGAACAAAAAAATTCACCTGTGAATGAATAATGAAAATTATATATGATGTGTATGGGGATTGATATTTTCAACTTCACTTTTACTTGTTCTACCAAAAATATACTAAAATGCCCTTAATGATAAGTTTGCAAAAAATCCTTAAATTTTTTTGTTATGAACTTTCAAGGGTATTTTGGGAAAAACCATGAAATCATGGTGGAACAAGTAAAAAACTGATTGTTTTTTTTGCAACGATTGGGATCACCCGAGGGGGATTAAACCATCCGTTACAATCATCTTCCGTTTCAACTATGTCGATGCATCGATTATAACCCCGCCCCCATATCATCTCCCTTCATAAATTGAAGGGAAGATGTAATGTAATTATGAATAGAAGATTTATGGTAAACCATGAAAGGGAAGATGTATCATGTAATACTGAAGGGAACATTTAGGATAAATGTTTGGCACTCTACATACGGCTCTATTGAGTCGACATCAATCGTCAATTTATTGGCGACTTGACTGACTCTCAGAGCCTAAGTTAAATTTCAGGCAGAAGTTAAAACTCATGGAAATTTGATTGTACCATTTTCATGGCGTGTAATTATTTTAATTTTATTATTATTTTTTTAAGACAAAATTGCTCAAATCGTCCCTGTGTTTATGGTTTTTTACCTAAATCGTCTACGTGTTAACAAAACTGCATAAATCATCCTTACATGCCAAATAACGTCCCAAATTAGTCCCTGCCTTAAATTTTGTTAAACTCTCCGTTAGTCAAAAATACAAGATTGATCCCTGAAGTTTCATAAAAGATTGTAACAAAGATCTTCTTCGTCATCTTCAAGATGAAGCTTTAGTGAAAGCTTAAAAAATTAATTAAATTTGGTAGAAAACTAGTTGATTAATTTATCGGGCAATATAATTTTAAATTAATAATTATAATATTTAATAATGGTTTCGTAAAAAAACAAGTAAATAAATACTCGTAATTGCTACAACTTTTTTTGTTCTTGATGATAAGCCCATAACATAAATACATAATTCTAATAAAAGTTTTACTTATCAATTCCCAGTAAGATATGAGATGCATATGCATGTTTAAGGATACGACATGGCTTGTGTAAGTGATCGACTATTGTTTGAATCGATCTGTTCAGTGTTCTATTAATCTTTGGGTTTATTATTCTATAAGTAATCGTACACAACTTAGTTTCTTAGTTCTTATATATGTTTGAATCTTTGTATGTTCTCTCAATCATGACTCATAAATGCTTATATACCTACATAAAGTACTCTGTAATATAATAACGTGCATGTATATATATGGTCCTGACTTATAATCAATAGGATTCTGATTAATCAACTAGTTTTCTACCAAATTTAATTGATTTTTAAGCTTTCACTAAACCTTCATCATGAAGATGATGAAGAGGATCTTTGTTACAATCTTTTAAGAAATTTCAGGGACTAATCGTGTATTTTTGTCTAACGGAGAGTTTAATAAAAGTTAAGGCAAGGACTAATTTGGGACGTTATCTGGCATGTAAGGATGATTTATGCAATTTTGTTAACACAATGACGATTTTGGCAAAAAACCATAAACACATGGACGATTTGGTCAATTTTATCTTTTAAAAAAAAAAAACTTTTTCCTACTTAAAGGCCGGATTATCCTTCGAATAGAGAGAGGGATGACTCTCTCTACTTTTGAGAGTGTTTTCACTCTGGGTGGAGAAATGACTTGTCTTTATTTTCGGATAGGGGAAAGATTGTCTACATCTCACCTCCCCCATACACCACTCATGTGGTATTGAGTTTTTTTTTTTGTTGTTGTTGTTGTTGTTGTTGTTGTTGTTTGGCACTCTACACATATTTTATTTACTATAGGCTCAATATATTCATGTATTTATATTTTATACAATAATAACACGTCCAGTTTGGTCACTTATATATCTTTATCGCTTACATAATCTGATGATGATTTGTAAATGAAATAAGAATAAGATTTGAATGAGGATTCAAATCCTGCCGTGGACAAATTTCATGTATAATCGTAAATATCCGTGTAATGAATGTGTGAGTTTGCCTTTCTAAAAAAATAAGATTCAGATTTACGATAGTGGTTTAATGATTTGTAAATGAAATGAGAATTAGATTTGGATTTGTGATGAGAACCATGTTTGATCTATGTTTTACGTTGTGCACATGAGTAACTAAACTATCTTCTATTGAGTAACATTTATAATTCACTTAAATCCCAATTCCAATATTGTTAATTACTGGATTTTGGTAAACTCGAATAATGCGGATAGATCTATTTAAGGACCGATATGTGACGACCCGAAAATTTTCGACCAAAATTAAACTTAATCTTTATATGTTTCTAACACGATAAGCAAAGTCTATAATGTTGAGTCTCGAAAGTTTTGGAACTATATTCATGTAAACAATTACCCTTTGACTGTGCTCGACGATTCACGAACGAATTATATGCAAATAGATATGTATATAAATGTATAAATAAATATATATATATATTAATTGAAAACGTTAACAAAGTATTAGATGTATAATACTTTACATGAACGTATTTGTCTCAATATATGTTTAATATATTTATCGAAGGAATTATAATATAATATCAAATGATTGAATTATCAAATACATTGTGTTATGATTACGGGTCTCTGTTGAGAGGTCCACTATGATTTAAGAAATCTTTCCCTTTTAACGATATTCAGAATAATTGGTAAAATGATTTACAAGTAAGAACAAATATGTCAATTATCGAGGATTAGGCAAAGGTTAGTGGAGATTCCTGTTTGATTTTCAATACATGCTTTACCATAATTTTCTCGTGACTATGATAATATAACTACTTAGCTTTCATATTATTTAATGTGAAAGTAAATTTATGGAGCGTGGATAATTAAGAATATGGATATCGACGTTTTACATAAATGATTTCATACGTTTAATTGACCTTTGGACTTTATCCCACGCTTCACCAGCAAATGGTAATAAAAACTTGAAAACCTGTAATGAGTTATATACGATCTTACTTTTCTAAAACATTTTATATAACGATTTCCATTAGTTTAACCTTTTAATAAAATGATTCCTAAATATGTTTAGCTGTGAAAAACAAATTATAATATTTATTTGATTTAGTTTCAAATGTACTAAAACGTTTTCAGTTAAAAAGAACTTTATTATTAAAATGTTTTATAAGGTAATTTGTTTATATATATAAAAGTTGAACTTAATTAAAGCTTTGTATTTGCAAATATAAATGTAATACGAAATAATAATTTCTAAATGATTTTTAATTATAATAAATTTTGAAATATATTAGTTTAGAAAAACTAAATATTATATTATTAAGCAAACATTTCAATTATATATAAGGTGTGCAAATTTATATTTTTCTAAATGAATATATATATATATATATATATATATATATATATATATATATATATATATATATATATATATATATATATATATATATATATATATATATATTACAATATGATAATGTATAATATTAAATTAGATATAAAACATTTTGATATTATTAATTATATTTTAATAAATTATGAGGCGATGATATATAGAAGCAAATGACTAAAACACTCGAATGAATAAGTTATACTTCGAATAAAATAGTTTATCAATGATTTAAGTCTAATTATTGATAAAGGTACGGGTAGCGAAACGTAAAGTACAAGTTTTCTAAGCGTACGAAACGACGTTCGAAAAACCGGACCGGGACATTAGTCAAGCGTCAACGTACAAGTCAATGGAGCAAAAATTACAAGTTAACTAGGCACGAGAATATAATATAATATTTAATTAATTCTAAAGATTTAATATATATATATATATATATATATATATATATATATATATATATATATATATATAAAATATAAGTATCAACATGTTAATCGAGCTGTAAATGAGGCTCATGCGATCGCATGAGTTCCTCCTCACATCCTCATGCGATCGCATGAGGGGTAGGTGGAGGAAAAGTTCTATATAACGCTTGATTTCTGGTTCCAGCTGAATCCATTCTCAAATCTCTCTCATTCTCTAATATTACTCCGTATTATATATTTAATTTATTATTATTATTATTATTATTATTATTATTATTCTTATTATTATTATTAGTAGTATTAGTATTATTATTAGTATTTATACATAAAATACTACGACGGAGTGTTGTTCGAGTAATTTAAAAATGGGTCTCGAGCGGGATAGAGCTAAGGAAATTATGGGTTATAGCTAAGGAGGTGATATGTATTGTTCGGGGGTATTGTTCGTGAGGTCAAACTAGTATTTATCATCTCCGTTGCGTCCGTGTGCTTTCCTGCAATATTGAATCTCAATATTGATACGTGAGCATTCATATCTTATCTTTTATATATTAGTAGTGTATTCCTGACTAGTGCTCGAGTATATATGATTATGCATGCTTGTATGCTTAATTTCGTCGTTAAATAGTTTATGATAAATCATGAATTTAATACATATGTTACTGAGATAAGGTATATGATATGCATGTCGTTGGAAAGCTGGCAAAAAATTAATAACTTTTCATTTAGAAAGCGTATGGTTTCGATGAACGGATTGAAAAGATATGGTCAACTGAATTATTATTAATTTTAGTATTATTATTATTATTAAAATGATTATTATTATTACTATCGTCGTTATTATCGTTGTTATTATTATTATCTAATAATAATAATAATAATAATAATTATTATTATTATCATTATCGTTATTAATATAAGTATTATTATTAAAAATTGTTATTGTTATTATTATTACTATCGTTATTATTATTATTATTATTATTATTATTATTATTATTATTATTATTATTATTATTATTATTATTATTATTATTATTATTATTATTATTATTATTAGTATTATCATTAATATTATTATAATACTTATTAGTATCATTATCATTAAAATTAATATTAGTATCATCTAATTATTATGATTATTTTTATTATCATTATTATGAATACGATATAAAAGAGGACTAAAAACTATTAAACAAATCGATTAGGAAATAATGAGTATAAGTATCATGATTCAGTTAAAATGTTGTTAAGATTATGATTTAGATAAAAATATCTATAACAACTCAACCCGTTATCCAACCCGAATTAGCAACATTTTTTTTTTAATAAGTGACAGAAGGGTGCGCGACGCGCTCCACTGCCCGTGCGCGGCGCGCACAAGGCCTGGTCAGCTTCTGTCCGAAATTTCAAATTTTCAATTAAAGATCTCCCACTTCCCGACACTTTTAGACGAAACGCTTTTCACAACATATAATATTAGATAAAACTAACACGTTCCAATAATAAAACGAGTTTTACAACACCGGGCCCACATCAGCCGTTTTACGACTTTCGTACAAAATACAAGTTTCAATCCCAATTTACATTTAGACGAGTTATGACTCTATAACCCAACCCAATACCAAGAGCATAATTCCGGGGACTACCAAATCCCCAATCCGCGTCCGTATATCCAAAAGCTACCCCATTGAGCCCAAGCGCTCCTACGCAACTAGTTTAACAACTAGCTAGCCTCATAACACAATACCTGAAAAAGGTAAACAACGTGAGGGGTAAGCTAACGCTTAGTGAGTGCAATAAGTATACACATACGTATATAATATACCTACTTGCAACCACCTAATCACATACCGCAAACATGCTAGCAATACAATATAAGCATACGAACTCCAAGTATAACGCTAATAACCTCCATTATCGCAACTAGCATAAACAATAGCATATACTCCAAAATAATATATTATGCAATACAACAACACATACACAACCATATGGTTAACCATAAATGCGTCATGGTGCTACCGGCTCTATGGTTTACACCATATGAAATGCTATGATGCTACCGGCTCCGTGATTCACGTCACTACGCATTTGAGTCATACTCTTTTATAGTGCTACCTGCTCTGTGGTTCACACTTTGGTGCTACCGGCTCCGTGGTGCACACCTCATTTTATAGTGCTACCGGCTCCGTGGTTCACACTTCGGTGCTACCGGATCCGTGGTTCACACCTCATTTTATAGTGCTACCGGCTCCGTGGTTCACATTTTGATGCTACCGGATCCGTGGTTCACATCACTACTCGAGTCATACTCTTTTATAGTGCTACCAGCTCCGTGGTTCACACTTTGGTGTTACCGGCTCCGTGGTTCACACCTCATTTTATAGTGCTACCGGCTCTGTAGTTCACACTTTAACGACTCGTGTTATAGTGCTACCGGCTCCGTGGATCACACTACAACACACGTACCATGATGCTACCGGCTCCGTGGTTCACATCATAGCACCCTCGCACATACAATGGTACTACCGACTTCGTGGTTCATACCATAGAATACAAATAAATACACTATATACATACATGCATAATTATTCCACTCACCTCGAAATGCCCGCACAAATCATGTATGTAAATCGCCTCCAAACGCAACCGAGCAAACCTTTACCTATAATACACATATAGGTACAAATACACATAAATAACAATTCTCTAAAAGAGAACTCAACACTCACATCCCATAGTCGAGGGATCTCACCTTGCTCGTTCGACCCCGCCCATTTATCTCCTAATGAGCTCAACCCAATTGCCACTACGGGTGGTAATTTCGACCCATCAAACAAGTACAATTTAACCTAAATTATACTTTTCACCATTTAAACCAACCTAGGTCTTAACACTGAATTTCTACATAGGTAGTAATCATTTCAAACGCCATCTAACACTTAACAAAAGTGCTTATCATTCAATTAATTCAAAATTAGTGTCATAACAAAAATTCGACCCAATTCAATTCACCTATATTGACATAAGTCCCGAAAACGCCCAAAATCACTAACGGCTAGTGATTTTATTTTCAAAACACCAATTAACTCCTAAATCAAGTATTCACACACTTGATTCACCAAAACTTGACTCAAAACTTAGTTTGACACCAAATCAAGTTTAACACCCATCTAGACTAGTAAACATGTTCTTATGAACATCTAAAACACCAACACACTTACAATCTAGTGAATTGACACCCAAACCATGACGAATACTTCCAAATTCATCATCAAACCATAAACCCACAATAATCGGGTTTACTTACACTAGCAATACAACAAAAACCCCCCAATTTCATCAGAACTGGGGTTTAGAACCCAAACAAGCTCAAACCCTAAACATGAACAAGAATCTTAACAATTACATTCGAAGTTAAAGCTTACCAACACTATCAAAACGTAGTCGTTAACGAGGCGAACAACCTTAACTCTTGTACCTTAGCCCGAATCAACCTCCTTCTTCTCTAAGTGGAGCTTTCCCTCTCTAAAAACTCTTCATCTCTCTAGGGTTTGAAGATGAGAGAGTTGTGGATGTGAAAGTGATCCATAATTGGATCTAAATCTGCCAATAAGGCTACAGATCCGTCCTCAAGTGAAAAGACCAAAAAGCCCCTCATTTAAATCAAAATAGAGAAAAGGCAGAAAACTGGTCCCAGGTGGGGTGCGCGGCGCGCACCCTTGAATGTGCACGGCACGCACAAGGGTCTAAACAGATTCTGAAGTTCAGGGACTGATTCTGACTAATCCTGATTCTAATGTAAATTCTGAAAATGCATAAGTGTTAGGTAGACCTTTTGTGGCGCTTTCTGGTGCACACATTTTCTGACACTTTCAGGAACATTTCCTGACGCACAAAATTCAGGGTTTTACAACTCTCCCCCACTTAGATTGGATCACGTCCTCGTGATCTGTACCGAATACCAGAAGTTAAGCACTTCCCCTTTGAACATTCTCGCCTCCAAATGCGTAGTCACACATGTAGTAATCACGTATCCGACGAAACACGATCAAGGCCGACATCCAATAACATCTTACGTAAATTCTAAGATCTCACCACACGCTAATAATCACTAGCGTGCACTACCGCAACAAGCGATATCTCATACACTCAACGTCAAAAACGGAAAACACCATTATCCCTGCAAGTTCTCTCGACTAAAACTCGCAACAAGCTACATCTATAACTACATCACCCAACGCGATCTACTAGGTCCACTACGCCGTGAACCAAGTCTTGCATTAATCCCAATAGAGAAGGATTCATGCCGCGTCAAAACTCAGTACTTTCAACGGTCCATAACCGTACCACTCAACGATCGCACATCCGCTTATGTGCAAACATTTGTTTTCCACCCCAGAAAACCCGTGATTCGCAATTTTACAAGTCGATGCCAATGGGGCAATCGACACGCTCCTCCGACTAGTACTTCTTACAGTCACCACGACCGGATTATTCCTTCAACGAAGAAATTTTGGTATCCCCAAATATTCACACTGGGAACACAAACTTTCCCATCAATCGATCCGCACACGACCACTAGTATCTGGATTAATCCAGGACGACAATAACACACCACGAGTTGGATAAAACATCAACACTCGACACAGGGTTTCTCCTCTAAGCCCTACAACACATCTATACAATACGACTTCCTAGTACTAGCATGGAAACTATTCATGTACTAGAATCCCGCCAACAACGAATTATCATCACAACAATTCAAAATTCATCACGCAACCCATAAAAATATCCACCAATGCCTGGTGAATCCTTTTTCCTCGACCGTCCGTTAGGGATGGCCTTGACATTTCAATGCAACTAATGGGTCGCATCCACTAGGGAACACCCTCGCAAACAAACAACATCCGCGTGTCTCGATGTGAGACAATCGGAATCGAAATTCCCCGCCTCACAATAGTCCATAAAGTGGAATAATCCACTGACAATTTCCACGATCATGTTTCCTGACAGGGAAAATACAGTATTCACCACCATCTTGAACTCGTACTCACTCGACAGTACTATCCGAGTTTCACACCAACCCAATTTTATATCACGAGAGCACCCGCAATAACAGTTACATTCGCTCACTTCCGTGATCTCCAACTCCACACTTGGTCTCATACCACTCTTTGGTACTACACGGCCACCTTACATAAGAAGTCTTACACTTCACTTGATCTAGTACCACGGAAGCTTCCTCGGGCGGCAATAAAACTCCCCCACTTAGGATTTAGCTCCATATTCTTTTCGCAAAGATGATAACATCCCTCTGAATTACCATTCCACAACACACATGATCATTCTCATCACTAATCATAAACACCGAATCACTGCAAATTCACTTTAGGCTCTCAGAGCCGTCATACAAAATTACCAGAGATGTCATACACGCGACGACTTCGTACCTTCATACCACAAATCACAATCGACTGCCTTAATCGTTCGCAAAGCGAACTCCACCAAAACCCCACATACGCCTCTATGACTAGGCATATTCCACTCCGCTTAATCAGTCGTACATCCCAGTCGAGATCACCCGACCCTTCACTCAACGAACCTATAACAATAATTGTTCACTCTCATGGAGAAGAGTGACCAATCCGACACAATAATTGAATCGACCGCAATATCAACGCTTCATCATAACCTTCGGACTAACCGTTCATGAACTCCATCACCGGCTCACCAGTCATCTTCACCCATCTATCACTTAAGAGTAACAAGATGCGCTCATCCGCCACTTCATAAGAAGTATTTACCGCAATGTTCTTAAACTTTGACTTTCGCAACTGTCGAATTACTATCACCCGTCGATCACTATTACAATCTCCGCTGCTTACAAGGGTATCTCACCGGCACCCTAAGCACAAAGTGATCACACCATCACCGGAGTTGAACATTACACTGGCAGGTATAAGAAGGCACCTGACGCCGTGTCATGCAAACTCCCTCCATGATTTGTCGAATCTTAAAAACTCAGTCTTTGGGCTCCATACACCCGATGTCACCTACCTCTCCATAATAATGACTTGAAGTCATACCTTCCCAAAAAACCTTACGGTTTATTGTCTTATCGAAAGTTTCTACCGATCACACACTACCTGCAATTTCTACTAGGACAAACAATAATGCCTAATGAAAACTTATGTCTAACGCTAAGAGGTGCTTGGAAACACCAATTCTTACACCCTTCCAAATATAGACACAACCACTATAACAAGGGATATTCTGTTAGGAATGTTACCCTATAATCCATAACACGCTAACACGCTAACGCAAACATCGTCATACGGGTTCCACTCCCATGAGTTTAATGACCCAAAGACTCCCCGGTTTGCCAATTCTAAGACGACTCATAACTAGAATCCTTACGTGATTCTCTAACCACACTCTACAGAGTATAACTCAATTCTACAATCATTAGACTTGCTACATCCCATTACAGGATTCAAGTCCTCGTCGCACATACACACACACTAACCGGTTATTCTAGTTACGATGGGTAACTTTAACCAAATGACAATCTCAATAGTGCACCCACTACCTAGGGTGACTAAGTACATGCCGAACACGTGAGTTTGCTCACTCGCCTTAACTAACCAAATCCACCGTAACAATTTTTGACTCACAACAAATCCAATGTGACAACAAGCACACCACCCGAGACCACTATATCCTAGGAACCAACTAAAGATTCCTACTCATCCCGATTCTACCCCAACCATGCCACGTTTCCTCCGCTCGGTACTCGTCATGTCATGCTTGATGTCAAGATACACTTTCGTAATAATGGTGATCGGTCACTATTACAAATGTGTACCTTACCATTTTCACATGGTCACGCAAAGTACTTTACTCGGACTGACGCAACATTCACACCAAATAACATGCGATAACTCCTAGTACCCGAATGACCAAAGTCCATACCGCGAACTTGATCACTCAAAACCCTCAAACATTCGAATCTCTCCAATAGATTCATCTCTAGGACATAGCATCAAATAGATATCTGTATATAAATACACCTATATACAATGTAATAATAAATGTACATAAGTACACCGCACAACGAGTCAACCTACAACCTAGGTGACTATCACTAAAACAACGTTCAAGTTTGCCTACTTACATTAGGCACTATCCAACTAATGCACTAATTTATACACGAAATAAGGCCCCACATAATCACACTCTGGACAAACAGAAGTCCTAGTTAGTCACTGATGTGTTCTAGAGGGTGTGTATGAAACGGCTATCAGTTTTATATTTATTTACTATAGGAAATCACCTAAATTAAACTAAAACAGAAAAGACAAGTATACCTATCGTGTAATAATATAGCTAAGGTAAAGTTCGGGAGGTCGATCCGTGGACACTATTATTGGGTGTCTTACTAGGTCAAATTAGTTAATTAATTAGTTAAACTAGATTTAGTAATATATAGTAATTATAGGTAACTTTGGGAGGATTTACCGTTTAATGACCGGTTTGTCGATTTTATATTTTTAAGCGTAAAGATAAATGACAATAATTAAAGTGTGTAAAATAAATAAATGACGATAAATAAAATAACAATAAATAAAATTGCAATAGAATATGAAATAAAAGGATTATGCTTATTTAAACTTCCGTAATCATGATGTTTGACGTTTGATTTTAATTAATTGTTACCCGGGTTAATTGTCCTTTGTCCTGGTTTATTTGATACCTATCTGGTTTTTGTCCAGAATAGTCCATCGGTCATAAATATAAAGTGCGAGTGTCCTCGTCAAATTATCCTTATACCCGAAGTCAAATATTCCCACTAATTAAGGATTTAAACTATGACGCAGTTATCACTTCTGTCAACAATTACACCAGTTATCACTGTATGTAATCCACCCCTGTTTTGATTAGATATGAATATTAATTTACCCACTTGATCAGTTTGAATAATCAATTACCCAACCCGAATAATTAATTAAATGATTATAATAGATTCCACATGAATGTCACTAAATAGGACAACCATAATCATTATTAATTATTAGGTTAATTAATTTGAAGATAGGTTCGACAGACTCCAATGAGTTGTCACTCAATTAGACAATACCCCCATCTATTAATAGTCAATAATCCAATTTCCACAAGTGTCGGTCTTTTGTCCAAACCTTAATTATGGTCCAAAGTTCAATAACCCCGTCTTAATATTTAGTCAAACATCACGATTACTTTGACTTAAATAAGCATAATAATAACTTAGTTACGAGACATTAATTTAAAAAGGAAGAACATAACTTATAATGATTATTTATAGCGTAGCGTTACACGGGCAGAGTTTCGATTTAAAACCCGTAAAACATTCTTACAATAACCCAATTATTATTAAACTTAAATTAAAATTAAAATTATAAAATATATATATATATATATATATATATATATATATATATATATATATATATATATATATATATATATATATATATATATATATATATATATCGTATATGATATGAGAATGGAAAAGAAAAAGGTGTAGTTTCTTCATTACTCCGTGCCTTGCTTTTATAGGCAAATGATTGATACTGTTGTAGGTGGAATGTTAGCTGGCTACCATTCAAAGTTGAATCAATAATATCTCGTTGCAAATTATTGATTTGAAATTTTCACTTATGACCCTTTAACTATGCTCAACTAATAACTTTTTATTATTTATTATTATTCTTATTATGAATTATTTAAATATCATATTATATTCTTGTGCATAGTTGACTTGTACTTTCAGCTCCGTTGCGTCGAACGTTGAAAGTTGGTTCATGTCTCGGTTTCGGATTTTTGAACGCCTTTTCGTATAATTTAATATCTTGTACTTTGCGTTTTGCGACTTGTACTTTTGTAATTTTTAGACGTTTCTCATCAATATATTGAACCACTTAAATTGTATCTTGTACATTTGAGCTTTTTGGTCATTTGCGTCTTCAAATCGTCGAATCTGTCTTTTGTCTTCACCTTTTATTATTTAAACGAATATCACTTGAAATTAGATCAATTGCAACTAAAAGCTTGTCTTTCTTGAAGGATAATGCTATGAAATATATGTTCGTTTTTAGCATTATCAGTCACCTACTCTAAGGCACTAACAAATCTCAATCCGACCCGTATTCCAACAAGTCCCGCAAATAATACGTAACTGTCAATAAGTCTAAGACTAGGCACCTATTCCAAGGTCACCTAATTCCCTTAGACTATGCTCTGATACCACTTGTAATGACTCAACCCGTTATCCAACCCGAATACGCAGCAATGTTTTTTATAAGTGACAGAAGGGTGCGCGGTGCGCTCCACTACCCGTGCGCGGCGCGCCAAGGCCTGGTCAACTTCTGTCCGAAATTTCAAATTTTCAATTAAAGATCTCCCACTTCCCGACAATTTTAGACGAAACGCTTTTCACAACATATAATATTAGATAAAACTAACACGTTCCAATAATAAAACGAGTTTTACAACACCGTTTTATGACTTTCGTACAAAATACAAGTTTCTATCCTAATTTACATTTAGACGAGTTAGGACTCTATAACCCAACCCGATACCAAGAGCATAATCCCGGGGACTACCAAATCCCCAATTCGCGTCTGTATATCCAAAAGCTACCCCATCGAGCCCAAGCGCTCCTACGCAACTAGTCTAACAACTAGCTAGCCTCATAACACAATACCTGAAAAAGGTAAACAACGAGAGGGGTAAGCTAACGCTTAGTGAGTGCAATAAGTATACACATACGTATATAATATACCTACTTGCAACCACCTACTCACATACCACAATCATGCTAGCAATACAATATTAGCATACGAACTCCAAGTATAAAGCTAATAACCTCCATTACCGCAACTAGCATAAACAATAGCATATACTCCAAAATAATATATTATGCTATACAACAACACATACACAATCATATGGTTAACCATAAATGCGTCATGGTGCTACTGGCTCCATGGTTCACACCATACGAAATGCTATGATGCTACCGGCTCCGTGGTTTACGTCACTACGCATTTGAGTCATACTCATTTATAGTGCTACCTGCTCCGTGGTTCACACTTCGGTGCTACCGGCTCCGTGGTTCACACCTCATTTTATAGTGCTACCGGCTCTGTGGTTCACACTTTGATGCTACCGACTCCGTGGTCCACATCACAACTCGAGTCATACTCTTTTATAGTGCTACCGGCTCCGTGGTTCACACTTTGGTGTTACCGGCTCCGTAGTTCACACCTCATTTTATAATGCTGCCGGCTCCGTGGTTCACACTTTGACGACTCGTGCTATAGTTCTACCGGCTCCGTGGTTCACACTACAACACACGTACCATGATGCTACCGGCTTCGTGGTTCACATCATAGCACCCTCGCACATACTATGGTACTACCGGCTCCGTAGTTCATACCATAGCATACAAATAAATACACTATATATATACATGCATAATTATTTCACTCACCTCGAAATGCCCACACAAGTCATGTATGTAAATCGCCTCCAAACGCAACCGAGCAAACCTTTACCTATAATACACATATAGGTACAAGTACACATAAATAACAATTCTCTAAAAGAAAACTCAACACTCACATCCCATAGTCGAGGGATCTCACCTTGCTCTTTTGACCCCGCCCATTTATCTCCTAATGAGCTCAACCCAATTGCCACTACGGGTGGTAATTCCGACCCATCAAACAAGTACAATTTAACCTAAATTATACTTTTCACCATTTAAACCAACCTAGGTCTTAACACTAAATTACTACTTAGGTAGTAATCATTTCAAACGCCATTTAACACTTAACAATAGTGCTTATCATTCAATTAATTCAAAATTAGTGTCATAACCAAATTCAACCCAATTCAATTCACCCATTTTGACATAAGTCCCGAAAACGCCTAAAATCACTAACGACTAGTGATTTTATTTTCAAAACACCAATTAACTCCTAAATCAAGCATTCACACACTTGATTCACCAAAACTTGACTCAAAACTTAGTTTAACACCAAATCAAGGTTAACACCCATCTAGACTAGCAAACATGTTCTTATGAACATCTAAAACACCAACACACTTACAATCTAGTGAATTAACACCTAAACCATGACGAATACTTCCAAATTCATCATCAAACCCTAAACCCACAATAATCGGGTTTACTTACACGAGCAATACAACAAAAACCCCCAATTTCATGAGAAATGGGGTTTAGAACCCAAACAAGCTCAAACCCTAAACATGAACAAGAATCTTAACAATTAAATTCGAAGTTAAAGCTTACCAACACTATCAAAACGTAGCCGTTAATGAGGCGAACAACCTTAACTCTTGCACCTTAGCCCGAATCAACCTCCTTCTTCTTCAAGTGGAGCTTTCCCTCTTTAAAAACTCTTCCTCTCTCTAGGGTTTGAAGATGAGAGAGTTGTGGATGTGAAAGTGATCCATAATTGGATCCAAATCTGCCAATAAGGCTACAGATCCGTCCTCAAGTGAAAAGACCAAAAAACCCCTCATTTAACTCAAAATAAAAAAAAGGCAGAAAAATGTCCCAGGTGGGGTGCGCGGCGCGCACCCTTGAATGTGCGCGGCGCGCACAAGGGTCTAAACTAATTCTGAAGTTCAAGGACTGATTCTAACTAATCCTGATTCTGATGTAAATTCTGAAAATGCATAAGTGTTAGGTAGACCTTTTGTGGCGCTTTCTGGTGCACACATTTTCTGACACTTTCAGGAACATTTCCTGACGCACAAAATTCAGGGTGTTACAATATCGTTTTCATTATTTTTATCATTATTAATAATGTTATTATTATTATGACATTAGTATTACTACAAAAGATTATTATTTATTATAAAAATTATTATTATCATTATTAATATTAAAATTTAAAATCAGTATTATTAATATTATTATTTTCAATATATAACATATAGATATGAAGTTAATATATATAAATTGTTATAGAATTATTATTACCAATATTATTATTATCATTAATAAAATTAGTGTTATTATAATATTATTATTATTATTAATATTATTGTTATAAATTTTATAGTTATTATTATCATCATCATTAATAATAATAATATTATTATTATTACTATTAAAATAATTATTATTAATATTACTATTATTACAAAATAATACAGCTTTTGGTTCATTATTATTATTATCAATATTATATTATTTAATTGAATAAATATTTGATACAAATATATATTTATTACATGTAATGCATTTATATTAATAATACATATTACTATTTTTTTATCATTAAAATGATATTATGTAAACATTATACAAATTATAATACTTAATATATAAAAATATATTTTATCATATCTCTTTATCATTAATACATTATAATAGATGATGAAATAATTTAAGAATATTACTATATAAATATTAAATTACTTAAAATATGTAGAATAAATATAAGTTGTTTAATTATTAAAATAACATTTATATTACAAATAGATATACATAAACTAGTTACATTGATTTATCTAAAAATTTCCAAATATGACAATTTAGTCATTTATGTGATAATTTGAGTTTTGTAAATTATCGATTCATTTAACTATCAAGACTTATACTTTGGTAATATAATTATATAATAAACATGTACTCCCCCCGTCCCATATTAATAGTCCACAGACAAAAAACAAACAGTTTAAGGAAATGTCATAAAAGTACTGTACGTTCTGTTTACTTTCCAGTTTTACCCTTACCTTTTCTTTCTCTTTTAATCCTATCCATATACATTAAGGGCATAATAGAACTTAAACTTATTATTTTTTTCTATTTATAGAAGTGGACTATTAATTTGGGACAACTCAAAATGGAATATTGGACTATTAATATGGGACGGAGGGAGTATAAATTTTGAAAGTCATTTTTGGATTAGATGACTTTTGTTGACTTTTACATAATAATCTCGAGCATTAGGATTATGATACACTACGACTTGATCTAAGTTGTTAGACAGATATTGACCAACATATAAATATATATACTTAATATAGGTTCGTGAATCCGAGGCCAACCATACACTTGTTCAATGTCGTCATATGTATTTTTACTACAAAATATAGTATTGTGAGTTTCAGTTGCTCCCTTTTTAAATGCTTTTGCAATATATATTTTTGGGACTGAGAATACATGCGCTGTTTTATAAATGTTTGACGAAATAGACACAAGTACTCGAAAATTACATTCTATGGTTGGATTATCAAAATCGAATATCACCCATTTTAGCTTGGTAGCCTAAGAATTAGGGAACATATACCCTAATTAACGCGAATCCTAAAGGTAGATCTACGGGCACTAACACCCCCCATACTGGAAAATAGTATCCTTTAGTACTTCGAGTTTATATTATACAGACAAGTTTCTGTTTTGGGATATTCTATATGAATCTTGATAATGTCGGTTACCAGATGTTCACCATATGAATGATTTTTATACACTTGCGAGTGTATGTTTATTTGAAAAATGAAATCTTTTGGTCTATTAAAATTATGGAAATGATTGATTGCAATAAATTAATGAACTCACCAACCTTTTGGTTGACACTTTTAAGCATGTTTATTCTCAGGTATTAAAGAAATCTTCCGCTGTGCATTTGCTCATTTTAAAGATATTACTTGGAGTCATTCATGACATATTTCAAAAGACGTTGCATTCAAGTCGTTGAGTTCATCAAGATTAATAATAAGTCATTCACAGTTTGGATATATTATGAGATGGTATGCATGCCTGTCACCTTTCGTTGTAATGAAAGTTTGTCTTTTAAAAACGAATGCAATGTTTGTAAAATGTATCATATAGAGGTTAAAAACCTCGCAATATAACCATATGTTATTGTATTCGTCCTTATGGATTAGGACGGGTCGTCTCATGTGGTATCAGAGCGATGGTCTTAGCGAACCAGGTCTTGCATTAGTGTGTCTAACTGATAGTTGTTAGGATGCATTAGTAAGTCTGGACTTCGACCTTAGCTGCATGTCAAAAGTTTTGCTTATCATTTCTTGTCAGAAATTACCTGCTTATCATTCTTAGTCTAGACACATCTTACTACATTGATTGCATGAATAGTATATAGACAAAAATTCATATCTTAGCGTATCTGCTAATTCATATCCTAGTGTATCTGTTACTGTAAAATTTGCCTGACATATTCCGTAAGTTCCTCCGTAATCTACAAAATCTTTTGTTCTATATATATAGATATTCTATGTAATTAGAATACCATTCGATAGCCGGAAATCATTTCATATCGAAAAATCCTTTATTCAATCGTACGAAATGGAACTCGCCACTAGTTCAAGTCCCTCGAATTCCGATATGGAGTTTCACTCGAACTCCGAAAGCAGTGTGACCAGAATGGGTCAACCAATTAGCCATCATCTATTCTGGATGAATTAGGGATGGGTTCGTAGCCTACTTAATCATTGGAGAGAAGAAGAAGGTGATCCCTTCCATCCACCACATTTCCCTCTTGGCGAAGAACCTGAAGCACTTACCGGCGAACCTGTCCGAAACACCATTTTCTCTCTCATTTCCAGAGTATCTCGTCACGATTATATACTATCTCAAATTTTGAATCTTATTCGTCCGCTAGTCCGAACCTGAGATGTCCCGTTCATATTGATTATAAACGTTCCATATTAATTGATTTCGTTGCGAGGTTTTGACCTCTATATGAGACGTTTTTCAAAGACTCCATTCATTTTTAAAACAACCATAACCTTTATTTTATCTATAAAGGTTTAAAAAGCATTACGTAGATTATCAAATAATGATAATCTAAAATATACCGTTTACACACGACCATTACATTATGGTTTACAATAAGAATATATTACATCAAAAATAAGTTTCTTGAATGCAGTTTTTACATAATATCATACAAGCATGGACTCCAAATCTTGTCCTTATTTTAGTATGCAATAGCGGAAGCTCCTAATAATCACCTGAGAATAAACATGATGAAAATGTCAACAAAAATGTTGGTGAGTTATAGGTTTAACCTATATATTATCAAATCATAATAATAGACCACAAGATTTCATATTTCAATATACATCCCATACATAGAGATAAAAATCATTAATATGGTGAACACCTGGTAACCGACATTAACAAGATGCATATAAGAATATCCCCTATCATTCCGGGAAATCCTTCGGACATGATAAAAATGAATTCGAAGTACTAAAGCATCCGGTACTTTAGATGGGGTTCGTTAGGCCCAATAGATCTATCTTTAGGATTCGCGTCAATTAGTAGATCGGTTTACTAATTCTTAGGCTACCAAGCAAAAGGGGCATATTCGGCTTCGATCATTCACCCATATAATGTAGTTTCATTTACTTGTGTCTATTTCGTAAAACATTTATAAAACTGCATGTATTCTCATCCCAAAATATTAGATTTTAAAAGTGGGACTATAACACACTTTCACAGATTTTTACTTCGTCGGGAGTAAGACTTGGCCACTGGTCGATTCACAAACCTATAACAAATATATACATATATATATCAAAGTATGTTCAAAATATATTTACAACATTTTTAATACATTTTGATGTTTTAAGTTTATTAAGTCAGCTGTCCTCGTTAGTAACCTACAACTAGTTGTCCATAGTTAGATGTATAGAAATAAATTGATATATATTATCTTGAATCAATCCACGACCCAGTGTATACACGTCTCTGGCTAGATCACAACTCAAAGTATATATATTTTTGGAATCAACCTCAACCCTGTATAGCTAACTCAAACATTACTGCATATAGAGTGTCTATGGTTGTTCCAAATAATATATATACATGAGTCGATATGATATGTCAAAACATTTGCATACGTGTCTAAGGTATCCCAACATTAGCTAGGATATGATTTGTATAGAATTGTTACAATATTTCCCGTAGCTACAACAATCAAAAAAATATCCAATCTTGTTTTACCCATAACTTCTTCGTTTTAAATCCGTTTTGAGTGAATCAAATTGCTATGGTTTCATATTGAACTATATTTTATGAATCTAAACAGAAAAAGTATAGGTTTATAGTCAAAAATATAAGTTACAAGTCGTTTTTGTAAGAGGTAGTCATTTCAGTCGAAAGAACGACGTCTTGATGACCATTTTGAAAAACATACTTCCACTTTCAGTTTAACCATGATTTTTGGATATATTTTCATGTTCATAAGAAAAATCATTTTCCCAGAAGAACAAATTTTAAATCAAAGTTTATCATAGTTTTTAATTATCAAACCCAAAACAGCCCGCTGTGTTACTACGACGGCGTATGTCCGGTTTTACGGTGTTTTTCGTGTTTCCAGGTTTTAAATCATTAAGTTAGCATATCATATAGATATAGAACATGTGTTTAGTTGATTTTAAAAGTCAAGTTATAAGGATTAACTTTTGTTTGCGAACAAGTTTAGAATTAACTAAACTATGTTCTAGTGATTTCAAGTTTAAACCTTCGAATAAGGTAGTTTTATATATATGAATCGAATGATGATATGAACATCATTACTACCTCAGGTTTTATGGATAAACTTACTAGAAATAATAAAAATAGATCTAGCTTCAAAGGATCCTTGGATGGCTTGAAAGTTCTTGAAGCAGAATCATGACACGAAAACAAGTTCAAGTAAGATTTCCACTCGAAATAAGATTGTTATAGTTATAGAAATTGAATCAAAGTTTGAATATGAGTATTATCTTGTATTATAAAGATATCTTACTATAAATAAGAAATATTTCTTGAGGTTGGATGATCACTTTACAAGATTGGAAGTAAGCTAGCAAACTTGGAAGTATTCTTGATTTTATGAAACTAGAACTTATAGAATTTATGAAGAACACTTAGAACTTGAAGATAGAACTTGAGAGAGATCAATTAGATGAAGAAAATTGAAGAATGAAAGTGTTTGTAGGTGTTTTTGGTTGTTGGTATATGGATTAGATATAAAGGATGTGTAATTTTGTTTACATGTAAATAAGTCATGAATGATTACTAATATTTTTGTAATTTTATGAGATATTTCATGCTATTTGCCAAATTATGGTTCCCACATGTGTTAGGTGACTCACAAGGGCTGCTAAGAGCTGATCATTGGAGTGTATATACCAATAGTACATACATCTAAAAGCTATGTATTGTACGAGTACGAATACGGGTGCATACGAGTAGAATTGTTGATGAAACTGAACGAGGATGTAATTGTAAGCATTTTTGTTAAGTAGAAGTATTTTGATAAGTGCCTTGAAGTCTTTCAAAAGTGTATGAATACATATTAAAACACTACATATATAAACATTTTAACTGAGTCGTTAAGTCATCGTTAGTCGTTACATGTAAATGTTGTTTTGAAACCTTTAGGTTAACGTTCTTGTTAAATGTTGTTAACCCATTGTTTATTATATCTAAAGAGATGTTAAATTATTACATTATCATGATATTATGATATATTAATATATCTTAGTATGATATATATATACAGTTAAATGTTGTTACAACGATAATCGTTACATATATGTCTCGTTTCGAAATCATTAAGTTAGTAGTCTTGTTTTTACATATGTAGTTCATTGTTAATACACTTAATGAAATGTTTACTTATCATTTATCATAATTAAACATAGTGTATCAATATCTTAATATGATTCATATGTATTTAGTAAGACGTTGTTATAACGATAATCGTTATATATATCGTTTCGAGTTTCTTAATTCAATAAACTCAATTTTATGTATATAACTCATTGTTAAAATACCTAATGAGATACTTACTTATCATAATATCATGTTAACTATATATATAATCATATATATGTCATCATATATTTTTTACAAGTTTTAACGTTCGTGAATCACCGGTCAACTTGGGTGGTCAATTGTCTATATGAAACCTATTTCAATTAATCAAGTCTTAACAAGTTTGATTGCTTAACATGTTGGAAACACTTAATCATGTAAATAACAATTTCATTTAATATATATAAACATGGAAAAGTTCGGGCCACTACAGAACCGACAATCATCCAGGGGTACTAGAAGAAGTCAACGAGCTTCGTGCTAGAGTGGTGGCTTTGGAGAACATGATGCAGAACTTACAAGCATCACAAGCCCCACAAACACCAACTGCACCACCAGCATCAACACCAATAGTACCATTACCACCACCAACAACAACCACATCGCAAACCTCAACTTCACAATCTGTCTCACGAGCATCAACATCATACGCCATGTGATAACAAGGAATACCAACAACAACAAACGATGAAGTATTGATTCATAACTTCATCGGAGAAATATTTTTCGGTGATTATGTAATCTCTGAAGTTTATTAAGATAAGTGGATGGATAGGAATGATACAGAGGAGAATAGAAACCTTGACAGGAATGGTGCGGGCGTTACAAAATAGATTTATTATATAAGCATCACCAGCAGTACCGTCAGCATCACCATCACCAGCAGTACCGACAGCATCATCAGCACCAGTAGCATCTACAACATCACAAGCTTCACCGGTTCCATAATCACCAACATCATAACAAATCAACAACGAGTATATCATATCAATGAGTTATGAAGTATTAACTCATTCCCTCTGAAGAATTTATATGTATATTTTATATATATAAATTTTTAAACCACAATATATCTGTTCGTACTAAGCTATTACGTGTGAATTTTAAAGGGTAGATACTACTCAGTTAATTCATATTACTAATATGCTATGTTGTACATCCTGCATTAACAACTTAACAATCGTTAATCTCTGTTCAATTCAATAGATTCCATTTCACAATAAATCTAGTGTATTGTTCGAGTACATGTTTGAGTCACACTTTCATTTTCAATATACTCAAAACTTTCTAGAAGTCATCGTTCGTGTCTTGCGAAGTTCACAAGAATTCCACGAGCACCAACATTATTCACCGAGGAAATATCAATAAAAATGAATAATGAAGTATTGATTCATAATTTCATTTACGTTGAAGAAATACTCCGCAAAAATTATGTAATCTCTAAAGTTTTAGGAGTTATTCATTCTAGTTCCAGCAAAAATCAAATGAGTCTAATAGTATATTAACTCATTAAATCTATATTACATCTGCAGAAAATATAAATATATATATTTTCATAAAGACTGTAATAAAAATACTCTTGTACAAAATATTACTTGTGAAACTTTAACGGGTAGGTAATACCCGAGAATTTTACAAATTCACATTAATATGTTACACTGTACATTCTTCGATTCTGATTCAGTAATCATTAACTATACTCACTACTTTCACAACGATGTACATTCGTTCATAGAAATCAGAACAGCCATTTTCATACAAATCCAATTACATATTCTGATTTTGACAGATCAAGAGACATCACTCTTAGATCCCTACATCTTTCAGAATCATACTTTGAATCCAAACTATACTAGAACATCACTTTTATTCATAAAACACAGAAAGATATTCGAATCATTCAAGAATCACGACGATTGCATCATATGGATATTGACGATGACAACCTGCGTTCAAACTCTTCAAAATTCTTGAAAACACCTCAACTAAGGAATAATCAAGAGAATCAACCAATCTCACGTTATCAACGGAAAGAAGGATTTACGCGTATAGCGATACACCTGGAAAACTCTCGAAACTAAAGTAACAGCTTAACACATATCTGTGTCAGATCTTTTGGCATTTATTACAAAAAAAAAAAAAAAATAACTTTGCAATCCCTTTTCAAAATAGCAAATTTTGTTACAGCTTCATCAAGCCGACTTTGATTTTTCATTCGAATTAACCTTATCATAACCTTGATATATACGGTTACCCTTTTCGTCATCGTTACCGGGGAACCTTTTATATTCCGCCACATTAACAGTAAACTTACCAACAACTTCATTACTCTTTGACTTAAATCTCTCAGAAAAATCACTATATTTATTCATTAAAACCCCATCATGTACTCATTTACATCCTGTAACAAAAATTGCCATACCAACTACCGGGAATCATCTATCAGTATTTCAAATCTCGCAATGTTTCTACACGAACAGTTATATGTATACATATAACATTTATTTCTTAGAATTATGATCTTCAATTCTGAAAAGCACCCAGTCTGCGAATCAATTCTCTGAGTATTAAAAGAACTGATAAAGCAGCAAAAACTATAGATGACTTTAACAGTCAAAAGTTTGATGATAAAGAGGGATACGTTGGAAGAGCTCAAAAGAAAATTTGGTACTGAAAAATGGATTGAGCAAACCATGAAGGAGGATGTGGACAAATCACAAAGACTAAACATGCCTTCAAAGAATCCAAATGATTCAGTATCTGCTGAAGTCATTAACAAATACCTTGCTCCTGACTCTAAACATTTACGGACAAATCTTCTTCATCATCCTTTGATATTAGAAATTCTAAGATATCATCGTATCTTTCATTGTAAATATCCTCGAAATTTCTGAAGATATTTTCATAACTATTCTTATCTAAAATCATTTATCTTTTCGCACTATCAGTGTTACATCATAAAGGAAACTGTTTAGTCTCTATATTCTGTAAACCTTCGAGTTTAAATTATGAATGTTTTGAAGTAATGTTGGGAATTGAAGCATGAGTTAGTATAATATAATGACACTTGATCAACGTGATTATATTACAGTAAGTCATGCTGGAACTGATGATTCACATATCATAACATCATCATATGCCATGTTACATGACTCTTACACTCTATCTAATATATAATGTCATAACCCGTCCTTAACCATAAGAACGTGTTAGATAACGTATGATTTCATTGCGAGGTATTGACCTCTATATGCGACATTTTTAAAAGAACAACTGCATATATTTTACATTACAAACCATAATTCTTATTTTGATACAAGCTTTAGACAAAATAAAGATGATTATCGTTTAGCGATAATCTTAGACTTACAAACTTTACAAATGATGATAACAACACGATTTCTAGCATATTTTACAATACAAATCCTCGGATATGCAGTTTTATTTTTGACACAAATATGAGTACGCAAGATCCTACTTAAATTCAACATGTTGCAGCGGAAGCTTCTAATTATCACCTGAGAATAGACATGCTTAAAACGTCAACATAAAGTTGGTGAGATATAGGTTTAATGCCGGCAGCAATATATATATAGACCACAAGATTTCATATATAAACATTTTAATAAAAATATTCTAAGTGGTTGAGCACTTGGTAACCATACTTAACATTTAATCACGTCGCATATTCCCTTTATTATGAAATCTTACTACACCGTACCAAGTGTAGTTACGAAACGAAGTACTGTGCAACCGTTGAATACTGGTCGTCCAGTCCGGTTGGGGTTGTCAGGCCCGATAGATCTATCAACAGGATTCGCGTTTACAATACCGCTGTAAATAATAGTTACCAAGCTACAGGGAAGTATGCCAGTGGTACAACTCAACGTAGAATATATTTTTCAGTTACTTGTGTCCATAACGTAAAACATAAAATACATGTATTCTCATCCCGAAATACTTAGAGTTTAAAAGTGGGACTATATACTCACTTTCGTCTTGAAGATATGTAATTTTGACTTGGTCTCCGATTGATATCACGAACCTATCCATATATAATATATCAATACCTTTTCTTTTTAAAAAAAATCATCACATATATATACTTGTTATACTTTTAATACTTTTAATAATTCCTTAGTCCGTAGTTAGCAGCTCGATGTTAGTAATTCAATTTTAATGGTTCATTTTTAGGTGTTTAATAAACCCCCAATGAAATAAATAAAACCCCCATCGAATATGTATTGGTCGAGATTAATCTTGACCCACGGTACCGGTGTTGTCAAATGACGTGTTGCGTACATAAAGTACCGGTGTTGTCAAATGACGTGTTGCGTACAATCATGGGATCTTATGATTAATCTTCTCGTATTGTTTACGGGTGATCCTGAACCATATAAAATTAAATTATGAGTACATATATATAAAATATCATGTTATTTTAAAAAGATGTGATTTATTTAATTTTTCTCCAATTATTTTCGTGACTAAACAAGTCTTGGATATCCGATTTTGTTTTGGTCATAGTTTCTTCGTTACAACTCCGTTTTCGTTGGTTCAACTTGCCACTTCCTTGGATCGAGTCCCTCTTTAAGAATATGAACTGTAAATACCTTAGTTTGTATTCGAAATCACAGGTCAAAGGTCAAACTTTGGTGAAACTTATGAAGTTAATCATTTTTGTTACAAAAATATCATTTAATGACCATTTTTCTAAAAACACTTATACTTTGAATTAAATCATGAAATTTTTATGTGTTAACATATTCATAAGAAATATCATTTTTACAGAATATAAACCTCCAATTCAAAGTTCAAGATGGTTTTTAATTATCCAACCCCAAACAGCCCCCGGTTGCACTCCGACGTTGTAAAAACAGTTTTTAAGGTGTTCTTTGAAAAACCAAGTTATACCTTGTTAAGTTAGCATATATTTATGTTATATTACAGGTCTTGAAGTATTTTAAAAGTTAAGTTAGAAGGATCTATTTAGTTTGCAAACAAGTTTGAAAACATTCAAACTATGTTCTTGTTGTTAAAATTTTATACCACAAAATAAGATAGCTATATATATATGAATCGAATAAGGTTATGAACAAAGTTACTACCTCAAGTTACTTGGACAAGATTGCTGTAAAAGAGAAGTAAAAAATCTAGAACCAAAAGAGTGATGGAGTTGGATGAAAGATTGGAAGTAAACTTGTGTTCTTGAAAGGATTCTTGAAGTGTTTTTGTAAGGTTTTTCTTATGGTGTTTAAGTGATGTTTTTATGGCTAGATCTTCATGGATACTAGCTGAATGGTTATGGAGTTTCTTAAGAGTGTGTTTTTGGTTAAAGAAATGTGTAGTAAAATGAAAATGGAATGGAGTATAAATGGTGGTGTAAAAGGTGTATAAGTTTGTAATTTTGTGAAAAAATCTTTTAATCATGTGAAATTGTCATACTAGATAACAAAAGTAGTTACCTTATACATAAGGCATTGAACAAGGGCTGGTTGGTGGTGATTTGATGTGTATATACTAATAGTAAATACGTATAGAGGTTAGGTATGATACGAGTACATATACTCCAGATATACGTATAGAAAATCTTGTGAAAAATGGAATGAGAATTCAAATATAGCTATCTTTTGTGAATATACTTATATTGTTTTATGTATTTAAGTCTTTAAAAGTGATTAAATACATTACATATACGATATATGTATAAACGTTATATGTTATAAGTATTTATGTCAAATAACGTTACGTATGGTTATCGTTTTGAAAACTTAAGTTAGTAGTTTCAAAATATACTTATAACTTATTGTTATTAATACAAAATGAGATATTAAAACATCCTTAGATCATGTTAAATATGTATATATACATATATATACACAAACGTATAATTATCATATGTTATATAGTTCGTGATATCATCGGTCAAACTAGACGGTCAAACGTTGTGTAAAACTCATTTCAAAAACATAAGTCTCAACAATTTGGATTGCTTATCATGTTGGTAAGGTTTAATTTATGTAAATATTAATCTTATAAGTATAGAACGATCGAAAAAGTGCGGGTCATTACAGTACCTACCCGTTAAATAAATTTCGTCCCGAAATTTTAAAATTGTACCTATTTTGCGTCATCGAGAAACAAGTGTGGATACTTTTGTTTCATCTGATCCTCTCGTTCCCAAGTAAACTCGGGACCCCTTCGAGCATTCCAATGAACCTTAACGATCGGTATGTTGCTCTGCTTGAGCTGTTTAACTTCACAGTCCATGATTTCGATTGGTTCTTCGACGAATTGTAGTTTCTCGTCGACATGGATTTCTTCAAGAGGAATGGTGAAATCTTCCTTTGCAAGACACTTCTTAAGGTTTGAGACGTGAAAGGTATTATGTACTCCGGCGAGTTGTTGCGGTAACTCGAGTCGATAAGCTACCGGTCCAATGCGTTCGATGATCTTGAACGGGCCTACGTACCTTGGGTTCAGTTTACCCCTTTTGCCAAAACGTATTACACCTTTCCATGGTGATACCTTTAACATAACCATGTCACCGATCTGAAACTCTAATGGTTTCCTTCGAACATCAGCGTAGCTCTTTTGGCGACTACGGGCTGTTTTCAATCTCTCCTTAATTTGTACTATCTTTTCAGTAGTTTCATGTATGATCTCGGGACCAGTTAATTGTCGATCTCCTACTTCATTCCAACAGATAGGAGATCTACACTTCCTCCCATACAGTGCTTCAAATGGCGCAGCTTTAATGCTCGCATGATAACTATTATTATACGAGAATTCTGCTAACGGTAAATACTTATCCCATCCGTTTCCAAAATCGATCACACATGCCCTGAGCATGTCTTCAAGAGTCTGAATTGTTCTTTCACTCTGCCCGTCAGTTTGCGGATGATATGCGGTGCTCATATCCAAACGAGTTCCTAGGGCCTCCTGTAGTGATTGCCAGAACTTTGAGGTAAATCTACTATCACGATCGGATATAATGGAAATAGGTATTCCATGCCTTGAAACAATTTCCTTTATATACAATCGTAATAGTTTCTCCATTCTATCCGTTTCCTTTATAGGCAAGAAATGTGCAGACTTGGTGAGACGATCAACAATCACCCAAATGGTGTCGTATCCTCAGGCAGTCTTTGGTAACTTCGTGATGAAATCCATGGTAATACCATCCCATTTCCATTCTGGGATTTCTGGTTGTTGAAGTAACCCTGACGGCTTTTGGTGTTCAGCTTTGACTTTGGAACAAGTTAAACATTCCCCAACATATGTTGCAACGTCTGTCTTTAAATTAGGCCACCAATAACGTGTCTTAAGATCTTGGTACATCTTTCCAACTCCAGGATGTATCGAGTATCTTGTCTTATGTGCCTCGTTCAATATCAACTTCCTTAATCCACCCAACTTCGGTACCCAAATACGATTTGCAAAATATCGAATTCCATCTTCCCGTATAACGAGTTGCTTCTCATACTTCTTCATTATTTCATTTCTTATGTTTTCTTTAGTAAGTGCTTCTCGTTGAACTTCTTTGATTTGTGAGTTGAGATTCATGCGAATTTTTATGTTCATCGCTCGTACTCGAATTGGTTCTCGTTCCTTTCTGCTTAATGCGTCAGCCACCACATTCGCTTTCCCGGGATGATAACGAATTTCACAATCATAGTCGTTTATTAACTCGACCCACCTACGTTGCCTCATGTTCAGCTGTTTCTGATCAAAAATATGTTGAAGGCTTTTATGATCAGTAAACACAGTGCATTTAACCCCATATAAGTAGTGTCTCCATATCTTTAACGCAAACACGACTGCTCCAAGTTCTAGATCATGCGTCGTATAATTCCGCTCGTGAATCTTCAATTGTCGAGATGCGTATGCAATAACTTTCTTTCGTTGCATAAGAACACAACCAAAACCTTGTCGCGAAGCGTCACAATATATTTCAAAATCATCGTTCCCTTCAGGTAACGATAAAATAGGCGCCGTAGTTAACTTCTTCTTCTGTAATTGAAATGCGTTCTCCTGCTCCGAGGTCCATTCGTATTTCTTCCCTTTTTGCGTTAATGCTGTCAACGGCTTAGCTATTCGGGAAAAATCTTGAATAAACCTTCTATAATAACCGGCTAAACCCAAAAATTGGCGTATCTGCATTGGTGTTTTAGGAGTCTCCCATTTTTCAATGGCCTCAATTTTAGCTGGATCAACCTGAATTCCTTTGCTACTAACAACGTGACCAAGAAATTGCACTTCTTTCAACCAGAAAGCACATTTAGAAAATTTAGCGTATAGCTGTTCTTTTCTCAACAACTCTAATATCAACCTTAAATGCTGCTCATGCTCTTGCTCACTCTTGGAATAGATAAGAATGTCATCAATGAAAACAATAACAAACTTATCTAAATATGGACTACAAACTCGATTCATGAGGTCCATGAATACAGCTGGCGCATTTGTCAACCCAAACGGCATGACCAAAAATTCGTAATGACCATAACGTGTCCGAAAAGCAGTTTTCGGTATATCTTCTTCTTTGACGCGTAATTGATGATAGCCCGATCTTAGGTCAATTTTCGAGTACACACATGATCCTTGGAGTTGATCAAATAAGTCGTCAATTCTCGGTAGTGGATACCGATTTTTGATAGTTAACTTATTTAATTCACGATAATCTATACACATCCTAAAAGATCCATCTTTCTTTTTAACAAATAGAATCGGAGCTCCCCACGGTGAAGTACTTGGTCGTATGAATCCACGATCCAGTAATTCTTTTAACTGACTCTGAAGTTCTTTTAACTCGGACGGTGCAAGTCTATATGGAGCACGGGCAACTGGTGCAGCTCCTGGTACTAAATCTATTTGAAATTCTACAGATCTAAATGGAGGTAGTCCCGGCAACTCTTCCGGAAAAACTTCAGGAAAATCTCTTGCCACAGGCACGTCGTTGATGCACTTCTCTTTTTCTTTCTTTTCGACTTTATTAACATGTGCTAGAATAGCATAACATCCCTTTTCTAAACACTTCTTGGCTTTCAAACAGCTAATGAGTTTTAGCTTTGAGTTACCCTTCTCTCCATAAATCATCACCGGCATTTTATCCTTACAAGGAATGCGAATTGCCTTCTTGGCACACACAACTTCAGCTCCTACTTTGGACATCCAGTCCATGCCGACTATTACATCAAAACTTCCTAATTCTACGGGTATTAAGTCAATTTTAAATGTTTCTCCGGCTAAATTTATTTTACAATCACGGCAAATTTTAT
The DNA here is from genome assembly GCF_046630445.1 of Rutidosis leptorrhynchoides. Taxonomy (NCBI): domain Eukaryota; kingdom Viridiplantae; phylum Streptophyta; class Magnoliopsida; order Asterales; family Asteraceae; genus Rutidosis; species Rutidosis leptorrhynchoides. The sequence goes on along the minus strand of NC_092335.1, from coordinate 363,865,208 downwards.
CGACTTTAATTAGTTTACCATTAGCTAACTCAATCATGTACTTAGCATCTAGAGGTAATGATGAACAATTCAATTTAGCGTAAAAACCTCTACTCACGTAACTTCTATCGGCACCAGTATCAAATATAATAGATGCGGATAAGTTATTAATGGTAAACGTACCCGTAACAAGCTCCGGGTCTTCACACGCCTCTCTAGCATTAATAACAAATGCTCTTCCATGTGCAGATCCATTATTCTTCTCTGGATTCGGACACTGGCTCTTATAGTGACCTTGTTTTCCACACCCATAACAAGTAATGGTAGCCAAAGCAGTTCTATTTGCATTGGTGGCAGGAGTCTTGGTACCATTTGTATTTGTAACGAGGGCCCTACAATCTTCAGCAAGATGACCCTTTCGATTACATTTGTTGCATACCACATTACAGTAGCCAGAGTGATGTTTGTGGCATCGGTTACATAAAGGATTTTGTCCTTTGTAACCAAAGCTTAAACCACTACCCGCACCTTGCGTGATTTCTTGTTTCTTAAAAGATTGTTGTTGGTTACCTCGATCATAATTTCCATTCCACTTTCTTTTGTTACCTGATACCTTCACATCAGTATTGGATACTTTCTTATCCATGATGACCTGATCCATTAGCTCGTTTGCCATGGTTATAGCTTCATGAATTGTCTTAGGTTTCGATGCTGTAACATTTGCCTTGACCTTTTTGGGCAAACCATCTTTGTACATTTCAATCTTCCGTTCTTCGGTTGGGACCAATTCAGGACATAGCAAAACTAATTCCATGAATCGCTGATTGTAGTTGGTGATTTCAGTACCAATAACCTTCAGACTTCGTAATTCATCTTCCAACTTCCTAACCTCGTTCCTTGGACAATATTCGTTGATTAACATTGTTTTGAATTCTTCCCATGGAGTATCATAAGCTACATCTCCTCCTACAGCCTTCACAAAATTTTTCCACCACGTGAGTGCACTATCTTGTAAAGTGCACGATGCATACTTGGTCATGTCCTTTTCAACACAACCACTGATTTTAAACACAGTCTCCATCTTTTCTATCCACCGGGTTAAACCGATCGGTCCTTCCGTTCCACTGAATGATGAGGGCTTGCAAGCTTGAAAAGTCTTGTAGGTACATCCTACACGAGGATTTGGGTTAACTGCAGCAGCTCTTGCAGCTTCGACCCATAACATTCTGTCGTTCACTCGCTGGTTGATGAATTCCTCGACTTCTTGTTCCGTCATTCGATTCAATCGTGCCATTTCCTAATGAAAGAAAATAATTATTCACATGGAATATTATAGATGTAGTGTGTATTTATAGTACATTATAGCTTGTTAACAATATGAACCAGGTATTATTATAAAAGCCTTTTCTTCTTATTAGCATTTTATAATTATATCTAGGGTAGTACCTACCCGTTAATGTTCATACTTAATAGCTTAGTACAGAACCAATTACTACAATCTAAATAATACTTAACCATGGAAAATTATTGCATTTCATACTTCACTATTTTACATATGCTTATCTTACATCGAACATTAAGCAAACCACACTAATAATATTATACAAAACATCATATGATCCCATGGTTTAATACGGCAGCGCATCGTTTGGTCTATTTTCTAGGACGTTTAGGTTCAAGGAATGGCCTAACGCTTATCCTAGCTGTCTGCCTATATTTTGGCTGTGGGGCTGAAGAACTGGATGCCGGGATAGAACGAATAGGAATAGCGGGAATAGGGGTGGTAGTGTCTAGTGGAGTTGGTGCCACATCATCCTTACTAAACTCGGGATTTGAATTTTCTAATTCATTAGCCTTTCGTTTCTTTCCTAGTTCGAACTTGTCTTTTGTAATTTCCTGTATTTCTTCCTCGGGTTCACTTTCCTCCTCGGGTTCACTTTCCTCCTCGGGTTCACTTTCCTCCTCGGGTTCACTTTCCGGGTTCTCTATAGTCGGTTCATCCGGAATTTGTGAGTCTTCCCCAAAGATATTATTTTCGTCATCGGATAGGTTAATGACTGGAACACCATCTGAAGATTCTGGTTCGGAGTCGCTGAAGGTGATAACAAGTTTTGAGCCCGACATCTATCACACAACAACTAACCCATTAGTACTACATAATATTTACATATAAATTTTAACCAACAATGATAAGCAATGGTTTTTAAAAATCAGACCCGGTCAAAGTCCAGACTTACTAATGTATCCTAACGACTTCTCGGTTAGACACACTAATGCAAACCTGGTTCGCTAAGACCACCGCTCTGATACCACATGTCATAACCCGTCCTTAACCATAAGAACGTGTTAGATAACGTATGATTTCATTGCGAGGTATTGACCTCTATATGCGACATTTTTAAAAGAACAACTGCATATATTTTACATTACAAACCATAATTCTTATTTTGATACAAGCTTTAGACAAAATAAAGATGATTATCGTTTAGCGATAATCTTAGACTTACAAACTTTACAAATGATGATAACAACACGATTTCTAGCATATTTTACAATACAAATCCTCGGATATGCAGTTTTATTTTTGACACAAATATGAGTACGCAAGATCCTGCTTAAATTCAACATGTTGCAGCGGAAGCTTCTAATTATCACCTGAGAATAGACATGCTTAAAACGTCAACATAAAGTTGGTGAGATATAGGTTTAATGCCGGCAGCAATATATATATAGACCACAAGATTTCATATATAAACATTTTAATAAAAATATTCTAAGTGGTTGAGCACTTGGTAACCATACTTAACATTTAATCACGTCGCATATTCCCTTTATTATGAAATCTTACTACACCGTACCAAGTGTAGTTACGAAACGAAGTACTGTGCAACCGTTGAATACTGGTCGTCCAGTCCGGTTGGGGTTGTCAGGCCCGATAGATCTATCAACAGGATTCGCGTTTACAATACCGCTGTAAATAATAGTTACCAAGCTACAGGGAAGTATGCCAGTGGTACAACTCAACGTAGAATATATTTTTCAGTTACTTGTGTCCATAACGTAAAACATAAAATACATGTATTCTCATCCCGAAATACTTAGAGTTTAAAAGTGGGACTATATACTCACTTTCGTCTTGAAGATATGTAATTTTGACTTGGTCTCCGATTGATATCACGAACCTATCCATATATAATATATCAATACCTTTTCTTTTTAAAAAAATCGTCACATATATATACTTGTTATACTTTTAATACTTTTAATAATTCCTTAGTCCGTAGTTAGCAGCTCGATGTTAGTAATTCAATTTTAATGGTTCATTTTTAGGTGTTTAATAAACCCCCAATGAAATAAATAAAACCCCCATCGAATATGTATTGGTCGAGATTAATCTTGACCCACTGTACCGGTGTTGTCAAATGACGTGTTGCGTACATAAAGTACCGGTGTTGTCAAATGACGTGTTGCGTACAATCATGGGATCTTATGATTAATCTTCTCGTATTGTTTACGGGTGATCCTGAACCATATAAAATTAAATTATGAGTACATATATATAAAATATCATGTTATTTTAAAAAGATGTGATTTATTTAATTTTTCTCCAATTATTTTCGTGACTAAACAAGTCTTGGATATCCGATTTTGTTTTGGTCATAGTTTCTTCGTTACAACTCCGTTTTCGTTGGTTCAACTTGCCACTTCCTTGGATCGAGTCCCTCTTTAAGAATATGAACTGTAAATACCTTAGTTTGTATTCGAAATCACAGGTCAAAGGTCAAACTTTGGTGAAACTTATGAAGTTAATCATTTTTGTTACAAAAATATCATTTAATGACCATTTTTCTAAAAACACTTATACTTTGAATTAAATCATGAAATTTTTATGTGTTAACATATTCATAAGAAATATCATTTTCCAGAATATAAACCTCCAATTCAAAGTTCAAGATGGTTTTTAATTATCCAACCCCAAACAGCCCCCGGTTGCACTCCGACGTTGTAAAAACAGTTTTTAAGGTGTTCTTTGAAAAACCAAGTTATACCTTGTTAAGTTAGCATATATTTATGTTATATTACAGGTCTTGAAGTATTTTAAAAGTTAAGTTAGAAGGATCTATTTAGTTTGCAAACAAGTTTGAAAACATTCAAACTATGTTCTTGTTGTTAAAATTTTATACCACAAAATAAGATAGCTATATATATATGAATCGAATAAGGTTATGAACAAAGTTACTACCTCAAGTTACTTGGACAAGATTGCTGTAAAAGAGAAGTAAAAAATCTAGAACCAAAAGAGTGATGGAGTTGGATGAAAGATTGGAAGTAAACTTGTGTTCTTGAAAGGATTCTTGAAGTGTTTTTGTAAGGTTTTTCTTATGGTGTTTAAGTGATGTTTTTATGGCTAGATCTTCATGGATACTAGCTGAATGGTTATGGAGTTTCTTAAGAGTGTGTTTTTGGTTAAAGAAATGTGTAGTAAAATGAAAATGGAATGGAGTATAAATGGTGGTGTAAAAGGTGTATAAGTTTGTAATTTTGTGAAAAAATCTTTTAATCATGTGAAATTGTCATACTAGAAAACAAAAGTAGTTACCTTATACATAAGGCATTGAACAAGGGCTGGTTGGTGGTGATTTGATGTGTATATACCAATAGTAAATACGTATAGAGGTTAGGTATGATACGAGTACATATACTCCAGATATACGTATAGAAAATCTTGTGAAAAATGGAATGAGAATTCAAATATAGCTATCTTTTGTGAATATACTTATATTGTTTTATGTATTTAAGTCTTTAAAAGTGATTAAATACATTACATATACGATATATGTATAAACATTATATGTTATAAGTATTTATGTCAAATAACGTTACGTATGGTTATCGTTTTGAAAACTTAAGTTAGTAGTTTCAAAATATACTTATAACTTATTGTTATTAATACAAAATGAGATATTAAAACATCCTTAGATCATGTTAAATATGTATATATACATATATATACACAAACGTATAATTATCATATGTTATATAGTTCGTGATATCATCGGTCAAACTAGACGGTCAAACGTTGTGTAAAACTCATTTCAAAAACATAAGTCTCAACAATTTGGATTGCTTATCATGTTGGTAAGGTTTAATTTATGTAAATATTAATCTTATAAGTATAGAACGATCGAAAAAGTGCGGGTCATTACATATAAACATATCAAGAACATAATTTCTTGATAGTTCTATCTTTTCTCTAGAATTCTGGTAATTTAACCAATCAAGATCGTGCTATTACAATTTCTCTCTTAGAACATTAGCCATGTTCATTCAAAACTCCATACCTACAAATTCTGGACCATTACTTGCGAAAATAAAACAAAAGTATGAAGCTCCGAAATAGAAATGGGAGTATAAATTGCAGCAAATAGGAGAGAGCATTAATTGTGGATGTCAATGATTATAGAAAGACAGAAGCAGAGACATCGAAATATAGGGGAAGATATAAAACCTAAAAACAACCCATACAAACCGTATATATCGATGCATATAGCAATATAAAGACACAGGAGGACTAACAAAATGTCCCGTTCATATCGATTATAAACGTTTCATATTAATTGGTTTCGTTGCGAGGTTTTTACCTCTATATTGAAACGCCCCGTCCTAATCCATCCGGAAGAAGTCCATATCGATTATAAACGATTCATAATAGTTGGTTACATTGCGAGGTATTTGACCTCTATATGATACATTTTACAAACATTGCATTCGTTTTTAAAAGACAAACTTCCATTTCATCGAAAGTTGATAGGTATGCATACCATTTCATAATATTCAAACTATAAATGACCTAATATGTCATTTACTTAATAATAATCTCTAATGAACTTCAACGACTCGAATGCAACGTCTTTTGAAATATGTCATGAATGACTCCAAGTAATATCCTTAAAATGAGCTAATGCACAGCGTAAGATTTCTTTCAAACCTGAGAATAAACATGCTTTGAAGTGTCAACCAAAAGGTTGGTGAGTTCATTAGTTTATAGTAATCATTTCATTTTTATCATTTTAATAGACCACAAGATTTTAAGTATTATAAACCGTGCAGAAGTCCCATTCCAACTGCACAAGAAAAATATCATTCATATGAATTGAACACCTGGTAACCGACATTCACAATATGTATAAGAATATCCCCATCATTCCGGGATCCTCCTTCGGACATGATATAAAATTCGAAGTACTAAAGCATCCGGTACTTTGGATGGGGCTTGTTGGGCCCGATAGATCTATCTTTAGAGTTCGTGTCAATTAGGGTGTCTGTTCCCTAATTCTTAGATTACCAGACTTAATAAAAAGGGGCATATTCGATTTCGATAATTCAACCATATAATGTAGTTTCAATTACTTGTGTCTATTTCGTGAAACAGTTATAAAAACAGCGCATGTATTCTCAGTCCCAAAAATATATATTGCAAAAGCGTTTAAAAAGGGATTAATGAAACTCACACATATAAATATTGTAAAACAGTTAATAAAGCATTTGCATGTATTCTCAGCCCAAAAATGTAAAGAGTAAAAAGGGAGCAAATGAAACTCACCTTACTGTATTTTGTAGTAAAAATACATATAACGATATTGAACAACTAAACAAGGCAAGGTTGGTCTCGGATTCACGAACCTATATCAAGTATATATATCAACATTTACACTTGTAATCGAACAAATAAATTTACATATATTTAGTGATATATTTGTTGTTTTGGTAAGTTATATATATTTTTATCTATAAGTAATCTAAATATTTCTATTTTGTGTACTTTAACTAAATAATTAGTATTTATTTTAAAACGTTGATATAGATATGTTATATGTATTAACTATAGTGTTATGTAACTAAAAATCATTTGATAACATAATATAAATGATAATAGATAAAAGTCATATTATTTTATAATAATAATATTAGTAAATATACTTAATAATGATAATAATAATAAGTATGCTAATAATACTTATAATGATAATAATTTTTGTAGAGATATTAGTAATACTAATAATAATAGTTTTAATGATAATAATACTGATAATAGTAATGAAAACGATGATTTTAAGTAAAATACCTTTGTTAAAATGTATAATTCAAAAAATGATAATACTAGTACTAATGTTAATAATAACAATATCAATGATGTTAATATTTATATAATTATATTAATATATTAATAATACTTTGTATTATGATAGTAAAACTAAAGAAATTCTTAACGATAATAATAATAATAATAATAATAATAATAATAATAATAATAATAATAATAATAATAATAATAATAATAATAATAATAATAATAATAATAATGAAAATAATAATAATAGTTAATACCTTAGGAGCTTTTCTTAAAAAGAAAGAAATAGACTGACTGAAGCGGAACTCGTACCCGCGACCTCCCGCTAAACAATCCATACTCTTAACCATTGAACTACCATGTTCATTCTTGTATTATATCTCCCGTTTATACATTTAACATGTATAGATCTGTTATAACTCCATCTTCATCATCTATAACATAATCATTATTATCACTTAATCTAATCATCTTTCTCACTTCAATATTACGATTATCATCACCTAAACCTCACGTTATCTTCATCCTCGTATACAATCATCATCGAAGGATCATCATCATCATAACCATATCATTCTTTGTATCTTAGTTACTGCAAAAAAAATATGTATATCGGTAGTTCGTGGTCCTCGTGTGTCAAGGCAGCCCAACCACAAATCTTTATTCAACCTAATGGTATATCACTCTTCGGCCCACTGGAATTCATAATGAATCTCGACCCAACACTTGAATTAGAACACGACCCTGGTTGGTTTGATTCCTTCCTAGTTCTTCGAAGTAATTAAAAGAAGAAAAAAAAATATCGCATTTCTTCCAACACATCCCCCTTTTGTCTCCCACTAGTTAGTAACCTTTATCATCTAATCCCTAATCACCATTCTTTATTAAAGCCAAAGGGTTGGGTTGTCTGCCAAAAGAAAAGAACACGTACTAGCTTATTTAAACAATAACATCAACTTGTCATCCTTTCTCAAAAAAAAAAATTAATGGGTTATCTTGATAATATTGTGTCGGCCACACACTTGCTCTTTAGACCCATTATTTTCCTTCCATCATGTAATAAAGAAACATTTTGTACTCCCACTTGATTGGTCACAACATGAAATTGGTCTCTACTTGGTTATAAAATAAACGCTATATGTTAGTATTCTATAACAAGTTGGCCAAAATCACACCATAATCTCTTCTTGTCCCACTTCGATTCGTACATACCAGAAGAATAGCAAACTTGTTAAGCCTGGTTCACGATGAGAAAAAGAAGGCGAAGGGTGTAACAGCAAACGAGATGTAACTCACGTAAGTAGTAATAGTTTTGTAGGGTGTCATTATAATGTTACAAAACAGTCGATTGTAGCAGTTTAACAAGAGTAGTTCGATGATGTCGGTTGTACATGGTTGTTTGGTGTGGAGACCGGGAAGTAATAAGGAGATGAGAGGTGTTGTAGTTTACGAATAATGAAGAAGTAGGAGAGAGGGAGGAGAGTGGTTGTTTTGGTGGTGTTTTTCGAACAAGAACTTGAGAACGATACAACGGTTTGTAATTCGCAATTGAAACAGAAAAAAGTGGTGCATGGTTGTTGGTTAGGGTGAAGATGATCGAGAAAAGAAAAAAATACGTAGCAGTTGCAAGTGTTGTGGGTTGTGGTTTCATTTTTGGATCGGCAAAATAGAAACAGAGATTTGTTAGTGGGGTTCATCAAAGAGGGTGTTTGATCATGAATGTGGTGGCGGGTTTGAATGGTGGTTCGTATGCTGGTGGTGATCATGTACAAGATTTAAATAAAGAATGATGGTTGTAGGTGTTGGGTGGTGGCTTGAAGGTGATCACGTTCAAAGGTAATTTGGTTTGATTCGAGTCAAAATAGAAGTCGCACTTTAACAGAAGTTACATTTGTTTGGCGGTTGATATTGATAATGAAGACTGAATGTATTAATCCATATCATTGAGGAATTTGATGGTTTCATATTAGTTGTAGTCGACAGGAGCAATTCATCGGGTACAAGTATAATAAAAAAAATAGAAAGTGAAAGGGATTGTTAACAACTTGTACGATCGTTTAGCTTTTTGTGAGACAACAACAAAATCGTGTATAGTGGGATAACGATGTAAAACAGATTGGAGGTAACAAACAAATTCGAATAAAGCTGATAGGAACATGAAACCAAAGTCGTTCCATGATATTGATTAGAAGAAAAAAATATATAATTTAGCAGATATCAAATTTCCTTCTGATTTGTACGATTGATTCAGTTGTATAATAAGTTAGGAGATAGCAAACAAAATTTAACACTGCATGACAGATACATGAAACAGATTTTGATTCCTACTTTGCATGAATGTGTGTGTATTTAATATAGATTAATAAATATAGTGTTAATAATATTATTAATATAAATACTACTAATAATAAAGAAAAATAGTAGTAGTAGTAATAATAATAATAATATAATATTACTAATACAAATATTAATAGCAATAATAATGAAAGTAATGTTAATAATATTAATATATTAGTTATATTCAACCTTGTAATTTAATGTAATTTCATTTATTATTATATGATGATATGTAATAAATAGTTAATATATATTTTATATATTTATTTAATAGAAAAAAATAGATTTATAATAACATATGCATAGTTATATTTATTAACAATACCTAATTATCCTAATTGTTATGTTACATTTTAAATTCCATTTATTTGAAGTATACTTTATTAATTCAAAATATTATATACTCTTATATTTATATTTATATAATATATATACATATTTATTTACAATTAATGTTCGTGAATCGTCGGGAATGGTCAAAGTGTAATTGATTACATGAATATAGATTTCAAAACTTTTGAGACTCAACATTACAGACTTTTCTTATCGTGTCGGAAACATATAAAGATTAAAGTTTAAATTTGGTCGGAAATTCCCGGGTCATCACAGTACCTACCCGTTAAAGAAATTTCGTCCCGAAATTTGAGTGTGGTGGTCATGGCTAACAATAAAAATGTTTTCATGACCAACATGAGTTGATAATTAGAGGTTTATCATCATTGAATAATAATGATAAAATAATTCGATTATTCTAAGAATATGAATGAAGCTATCGCAAAAGAGTGAATTAAAGAAAATAAGATTTTTCTTAGCTTTTAACTTAAACAGGGTTGAATTCCGGAATTCAAGAGATTTAAAGAAAATCTTCGAAATCTAAAAGATTTGATTCTTCGGCAAATCAGGAATTTAGGATCTCTCTAATTAAATGCGGAGATTTGCCTTGATTTCTCTATCAGATATTTCATTATAAAATAACTTCTTCCGTTCCGTTACTTTTACCATTTCTATACTTAATTTCCAAATTCAAAAGATTGTAAAGAATGCTTAACCCAGTCATGAGTCTTGTCCTTATCCTTACTATCACAACAATCATCCTCCTTTTCCAACTCCCACCAGAGGAGTCTGTTTTCTTCTACTTCGCCCTTGGGGTTACAGTGTTTTTAATTCTCCCATGTCTTTATGTTGCGATAAACATTGATATACACGGTTTGTAGTTTATGTGTTGTTATTAGGCTTTATATTCTCCCTTATATTTCAAAGCTCTATGCTTTTGTTTTCTTTTCCCGACTTCAAGTCAAGCGAATAATGGTCCAGAATTTGTAGATATAGAGTTTCGAATGATTATAATGTTCTAAGCAGAAAGGAACGTGATAGCACGATTTGATTTTCAAATTTATCAACATAACGGAAGATAGAACCATCAAGAATACATTTTCTTGATTTGTTCAGGAGTTAAGTAGAATGAAAGAGTTATGTAACATGGCACATGATGACGTTAGGGTCTGTGAATCATCACGTTCCATTAGAAACTCAGCATGACGTATTGTAATATAATCACGTTGATCAAGTGTCATTATATTATACTAAATCATGCATCAGTTCCCAACATTACTTCAATAACATTCATATCTTAATCTCGAAAGTTTACAGAATATAGAAACTAACAGTTTCTATATGATGTAACACTGATAACACAAAGAGGTTAATGATTTCAGATAAGAATAATTATAAAAATATCTTCGAAAATATGGAGGGTATTTATAATGAAAGATACGATAATATCTCGAAATATCTAAGATCAGAGGATGATAGAAACTATTGTCTGCAAGGGTTTAGAGTAAGGAGCAAGATATTCACTAAAGACTTTAGCAGACATTGAATCATTTGAATTCTTTGAAGTCAAACTTATTCTTTGTGGTTTGTCCACGGCTTTCTTCATAGTTCGCATGATCTGCTTTTCGGTACTAGATTTTCTATTGAATGTTTCCAATATAATGATACACAGGAAGCATGAAGAGGTATATAATTTCGGACGAGAATATTTATGAAAATATCCTCAGAAATATCGAAGATATTGATGATGATATTTTGGAATTCCTAAGTTCGATGGTTGATGAAGAAAGATTTTTCCACAAGATTTAACATGACTTCAGAACAAGATATTTGCTGAAGATTTCATCGGATCCAAAATTTCCTGGATTCTTTGAATATAGAGTTTGGTCCTTGTATTTGTCCTCAGTCTCCTTCAGGGTTAGCTCAATCTGTTTTTTAGTACTAAATTTTATATTGAGCGTTCCCATCCTTCCATTTTTTTTATTATCACTTTTGACTATTAAGGTCGTTTTCAGTTTTTGCTGCGTCATCAGCATTTTTTTCAAAATTTGAAGAACTAGTTCGCAGTTTGGGGTGTTTCAGAAACTTCACATTCCAAGTATGTAAGTCTAGGAGATAGATGTTGTATGTATGTAACTGTTGATGTAGACATGCTGCGAGATTTCAAAATACTGATTGCTGATTCTCGATAACTGGTATGGCAATTCTCGTTACAAGATGCGGATGAGTATATGATGAGGTTTTATGAATAATACAGATATTTTTCAGAGAGACTAAGCCGAAGTTGCTGGTACATCTGCTGATAATATAGTGGAATATAAGAGGTCCTCCGATAACGGTGACGAAAGGGCAACGTATATATCGAGGTTATAATAAGGTTGTTTCGAACGAAAAGTCGAAGTTGACTTGCTGGAGCTGTGATAAAACTGGCTAATTTGGAAAGAGATTGAAAAGTTATTTTCGGTAATAATAACGCTAAAGGAATTAGCACAGCTACGCGTTAAATGTTTACTCAGTTTCCGAGAGTTTTCAGGTGCATAACTATACGCATCAATCTTTTCTTCCATAAATGAAGTGCGGTTGGTTCATCTTATCGATTGAGGTGTTTTCAAGAATCATGAAAGATTTGAACGCATATTGTAATCGTCAAGATACAAATGAGGTTTAAGATGAAATCAAGTGGCAAACTTGAAGAATTGTTTAGTTTCATATGTTATAATCAATATTTTAATTCATTTTAATTGTCTACCTTTGGCAGTCCTTAGTTGATTAGTCCACTGTTAGCTAGGAAAAGTTAGCTAGGATTTTATTAGCGTGGATTCTTAACAAAATTACTCGTAGTTAATTTGTTTGTTTCTAACAAATTTTATTTTGTCAAATGTTTTCTTCATTATGCCACTTGCTGGATTCTGATAAATCAAAATCCAAATACGAAATTGGGTGAATATGGTTATTCTGTGGTGAACGGATACGTATATCGGTGGTTGTAAATAGGATAGTAAATGACTGTTGAATCAGATTTGAAGATTGTACAGTGTAACTTATTAATGTGAAATCTAAATATTCCTCGGGTATTACCTACCCGTTAAAATATTTTCAGCATTAACAGTTTGTACGAAAGAATTTTCAATTACAATCTTTATGAAAACATATATACATGTATATTTTCTTCGAATGTAATCATGGATTTAATGAGTTAATATAATATTAGACTCATTTGATTTTCGATTTGTGCAAGAATAAGTAATCTCTAAAACTATTAGGATCCGCATATTCTTCGCAGAATATTGATGAAGTTATGGATCAATACTTCATTGTTCATTGTTGTTGGTACTCCTTGGTATCTATGGTGCGTATGATGTAGATGTTCGTGGAACAGATTGTGATATTGAGGCTTGAGATGCGGATGTTGTTGTTGGTAGTACTGTTGATGCCGGTAATGTTGCTGAAGCTGGTACATTTTGAACCATATTTTTCAAGGCTACAACTCGGGTGCGAAGCTCGTTGACTTTTTCTATTACTCCGGGATGATTGTCGGTCGTAACGAGCGGATGAATAAGGTTTAGAATTTTAAATAGCATCTAATCGTGGAGAGGTATTTGGGAAATGAGTATGAAAATGGTGTTTTTAATAGGTTCACTGGTAAGTGCCTCAGGTTCTTTGCCCAGAGGGAAATTTGGTTGATGGAAAGGATTGCCTTCTTCTTGTCTCCAATGATTGAGTAGACTACGAACCCATCAGATGAATTGGGGATGGTTGATTGACTGATTCATTCTGGTGACGCTGCTTTCGGAGCTGGAGTGGGACTCCATATCGAAATCCAAGGGAATTGAACTAGTTGTGAGTTCCATTGCGTACGATTGAATAAAGGATTTTTCGATGTGAAATGATTTTCGGATTTCGGATGATATTCTAATTACATAGAATATCTATATATATAGAACAAAAGATTTCGTAGATTACGGAGGAATTTACGAAATCTTTCAGGCAAATTTATGGTAATAGATATGCTAAGATATGGATTAGCAGATACGCTAAGATATGAATTTTGTCTATACACAATTCATGCACTCAATGCAGTAAGATGTGTTTAGACTAAGAATGATAAGCAGGTAATTTTCGACAAGAAATGATAAGCAAAACTTTTGTCATGCAGACACGGTCGAAGTCCAGACTCACTAATGCATCCTAACGACTTCTCAGTCAGACACACTAATGCAGACCTAGTTCGCTAAGACCACCGCTCTGATACCAACTGAAATGCCCCGTCCTAATCCATCCGGACGAAGTCCATATCGATTATAAATAATTCATAATAGTTGGTTACATTGCGAGGTATTTGACCTCTATATGATACATTTTACAAACATTGCATTCGTTTTTAAAAGACAAACTTTCATTTCATCGAAAGTTGACAGGTATGCACACCATTTCATAATATCCAAACTATAAATGACCTAATCTGTCATTTACTTAATAATAATCTCTAATGAACTTCAACGACTCGAATGCAACGTCTTTTGAAATATGTCATGAATGACTCCAAGTAATATCCTTAAAATGAGCTAATGCACAGCGGAAGATTTCTGTCAAACCTGAGAATAAACATGCTTTGAAGTGTCAACCAAAAGGTTGGTGAGTTCATTAGTTTATAGTAATCATTTCAATTTTATCATTTTAATAGACCACAAGATTTTAAGTATTATAAACCGTGCAGAAGTCCCATTCCAACTGCACAAGAAAAATATCATTCATATGAATTGAACACCTGGTAACCGACATTCACAATATGTATAAGAATATCCCCATCATTCCGGGATCCTCCTTCAGACATGATATAAAATTCGAAGTACTAAAGCATCCGGTACTTTGGATGGGGCTTGTTGGGCCCGATAGATCTATCTTTAGAGTTCACGTCAATTAGGGTGTCTGTTCCCTAATTCTTAGATTACCACACTTAATAAAAAGGGGCATATTCGATTTCGATAATTCAACCATATAATGTAGTTTCAATTACTTGTGTCTATTTCGTGAAACAGTTATAAAAACAGCGCATGTATTCTCAGTCCCAAAAATATATATTGCAAAAGCGTTTAAAAAGGGATTAATGAAACTCACACATATAAATATTGTAAAACAGTTAATAAAGCATTTGCATGTATTCTCAGCCCAAAAATGTAAAGAGTAAAAAGGGAGCAAATGAAACTCACCTTATTGTATTTTGTAGTAAAAATACATATAACGACATTGAACAACTAAACAAGGCAAGGTTGGTCTCGGATTCACGAACCTATATCAAGTATATATATCAACATTTACACTTGTAATCGAACAACTAAATTTACATATATTTAGTGATATATTTGTTGTTTTGGTAAGTTATATATATTTTTATCTATAAGTAATCTAAATATTTCTATTTTGTGTACTTTAACTAAATAATTAGTATTTATTTTAAAACGTTGATATAGATATGTTATATGTATTAACTATAGTGTTATGTAACTAAAAATCATTTGATAACATAATATAAATGATAATAGATAAAAGTCATATTATTTTATAATAATAATATTAGTAAATATACTTAATAATGATAATAATAATAAGTATGCTAATAATACTTATAATGATAATAATTTTTGTAGAGATATTAGTAATACTAATAATAATAGTTTTAATGATAATAATACTGATAATAGTAATGAAAACGATGATTTTAAGTAAAATACATTTGTTAAAATGTATAATTCAAAAAATGATAATACTAGTACTAATGTTAATAATAACAATATCAATGATGTTAATATTTATATAATGATATTAATATATTAATAATACTTTGTATTATGATAGTAAAACTAATCAAATTCTTAACGATAATAATAATAATAATAATAATAATAATAATAATAATAATAATAATAATAATAATAATAATAATAATAATAATAATAATAATAATAATAATAATAATAATGAAAATAATAATAATAGCTAATACCTTAGGAGCTTTTTTTAAAAAGAAAGAAAAAGACTGACTGAAGCGGAACTCGTACCCGCGACCTCCCGCTAAACAATCCATACTCTTAACCATTGAACTACCATGTTCATTCTTGTATTATATCTCCCGTTTATACATTTAACATGTATAGATCTGTTATAACTCCATCTTCATCATCTATAACATAATCATTATTATCACTTAATCTAATCATCTTTCTCACTTCAATATTACGATTATCATCACCTAAACCTCACGTTATCTTCATCCTCGTATACAATCATCATCGAAGGATCATCATCATCATAACCATATCATTCTTTGTATCTTAGTTACTGCAAAAAAAAATATGTATAGCGGTAGTTCGTGGTCCTCGTGTGTCAAGGCAGCCCAACCACAAATCTTTATTCAACCTAATGGTATATCACTCTTCGGCCCACTGGAATTCATAATGAATCTGGGCCCAACACTTGAATTAGAACACGACCCTGGTTGGTTTGATTCCTTCCTAGTTCGTCGAAGTAATTAAAAGAAGTAAAAAAAATATCGCATTTCTTCCAACACATCCCCCTTTTGTCTCCCACTAGTTAGTAACCTTTATCATCTAATCCCTAATCACCATTCTTTATTAAAGCCAAAGGGTTGGGTTGTCTGCCAAAAGAAAAGAACACGTACTAGCTTATTTAAACAATAACATCAACTTGTCATCCTTTCTCAAAAAAAAAAAAAATTAATGGGTTATCTTGATAATATTGTGTCGGCCACACATTTGCTCTTTAGACCCATTATTTTCCTTCCATCATGTAATAAAGAAACGTTTTGTACTCCCACTTGATTGGTCACAACATGAAATTGGTCTCCACTTGGTTATAAAATAAACGCTATATGTTAGTATTCTATAACAAGTTGGCCAAAATCACACCATAATCTCTTCTTGTCCCACTTCGATTCATACATACCAGAAGAATAGCAAACTTGTTAAGCCTGGTATACGAAGAGAAAAAGAAGGCGAAGGGTGTAACGGCAAACGAGATGTAACTCACGTAAGTAGTAATAGTTTTGTAGGGTGTCATTATAATGTTACAAAACAGTCGATTGTAGCAGTTTAACAAGAGTAGTTCGATGATGTCGGTTGTACATGGTTGTTTGGTGTGGAGACCGGGAAGTAATAAGGAGATGAGAGGTGTTGTAGTTTACGAATAATGAAGAAGTAGGAGAGAGGGAGGAGAGTGGTTGTTTTGGTGGTGTTTTTCGAACAAGAACTTGAGAACGATACAACGGTTTGTAATTCGCAGTTGAAACAGAAAAAAGTGGTGCATGGTTGTTGGTTAGGGTGAAGATGATCGAGAAAAGAAAAAAATACGTAGCAGTTGCAAGTGTTGTGGGTTGTGGTTTCATTTTTGGATCGGCAAAATAGAAACAGAGATTTGTTAGTGGGGTTCATCAAAGAGGGTGTTTGATCATGAATGTGGTGGCGGGTTTGAATGGTGGTTCGTATGCTGGTGGTGATCATGTACAAGATTTAAATAAAGAATGATGGTTGTAGGTGTTGGGTGGTGGCTTGAAGGTGATCACGTTCAAAGGTAATTTGGTTTGATTCGAGTCAAAATAGAAGTCGCACTTTAACAGAAGTTACATTTGTTTGGCGGTTGATATTGATAATGAAGACTGAATGTATTAATCCATATCATTGAGGAATTTGATGGTTTCATATTAGTTGTAGTCGACAGGAGCAATTCATCGGGTACAAGTATAATAAAAAAAAATAGAAAGTGAAAGGGATTGTTAACAACTTGTACGATCGTTTAGCTTCTTGTGAGACAACAACAAAATCGTGTATAGTGGGATAACGATGTAAAAAAGATTGGAGGTAACAAACAAATTCGAATAAAGCTGATAGGAACATGTAACCAAAGTCGTTCCATGATGTTGATTAGAAGAAAAAAAAAAATAATTTAGCAGATATCAAATTTCCTTCTGATTTGTACGATTGATTCAGTTGTATAATAAGTTAGGAGATAGCAAACAAAATTTAACACTGTATGACAGATACATGAAATAGATTTTGATTCCTACTTTGCATGAATGTGTGTGTATTTAATATAGATTAATAAATATAGTATTAATAATATTATTAATATAAATACTACTAATAATAAAGAAAAATAGTAATAATAATAATAATAATAATAATAATAATAATAATAATAATAATAATAATAATATAATATTACTAATACAAATATTAATAGCAATAATAATGAAAGTAATGTTAATAATATTAATATATCAGTTATATTCAACCTTGTAATTTAATGTAATTTCATTTATTATTATATGATGATATGTAATAAATAGTTAATATATATTTTATATATTTATTTAAAAGAAAAAAAATAGATTTATAATAACATATGCATAGTTATATTAATTAACAATACCTAATTATCCTAATTGTTATGTTACATTTTAAATTCCATTTATTTGAAGTATACTTTATTAATTCAAAATATTATATACTCTTATATTTATATTTATATAATATATATACATATTTATTTACAATTAATGTTCGTGAATCGTCGGGAATGGTCAAAGTGTAATTGATTACATGAATATAGATTTCAAAACTTTCGAGACTCAACATTACAGACTTTGCTTATCGTGTCGGAAACATATAAAGATTAAAGTTTAAATTTGGCCGAAAATTCCCGGGTCATCATATATATGAGACGTTTTCAAAGACTGCATTCGATTTTTAAAACAACCACAACCTTTATTTTATATAAAAGTTTAAAAACATACATAGATTATCAAGTAATGATAATCTAAAATATAACGTTTACACCTGACCATTTCATAATGGTTTACAATAATATTATACAACAATATAATTTTCCGAATGCAGTTTTTAAACAATATCATACAAACATGGACTCCAAATCTTGTCCTTAATTTAGTATGCAACAGCGGAAGCTCTTAACAATCACCTGAGAATAAACATGCTTAAAACGTCAACAAAAATGTTAGTGAGTTATAGGTTTAACCTATATATCAAATTATAATAATAGACCACAAGATTTCATTTTTCATAAATATCGATCTGCATAAAAATCATTCATATGAATTGAACACCTGGTAACCGACATTAACAAAAATGCATCTAGCATATCCCCATACAGGCACCTCATCTGTATATAATATAAACCTCGAAGTACTAAAGCAGTTCAAATTCTCTGACTAGGGCTTGTCAAGGCCCATAGATCTATCTTTAGGATTCGCGTCAATTAGTGGCGTTCATTAATTTTTAGGTTACCAGACTAAACAAAAAGGGATACACAGTATAATAATTCAATCATAGAATGTAGTTCAAGTACTTGTGTTTATTTTGTAAAATACTTTCAAAACTTCATGTATTCTCATCCCAAAATATTAGATAGTAAAAATGGGGCTATAACTCACTTTCGCAGATTCTTAATTCGTCGAGAATTAGACTTGGCCACGGGTCGATTCACGAACCTATAATACATATATACATACATATCAAAGTATGATCGAAATATATTCACAACATTTTTAATACGTGTTGACAATTTAAGTTGTTAAGTTAGCAGTCCAACGTTAGTAGTCCACAATTAGTAGTCCACAGTTAGTAGTACATAAATAAATCAATATATGGATATTATCTCGAATCAATCCACGACCCAGTGTATACATGTCTCAGACTCGATCACAACTAAAGGTATATATATTATTTTAGAATCAACCTCGACCCATTATATGCTAACTCGAGCATTACCGCATATAGTGTCTTACGGTTATCCTAAAATAATATATATAGATGATGTCAATATGATATGTCAAATTATTGTATACGTGTCTATGGTCTATCAAGGTATATTATATATATATATATATAGAATATAGGATAAGTTAGTTAGGATATGGTTAGTATAGATTTGTTATAAAATTTTCGTAGCTAATCTAGTAATTCTATCCAATTTTGTTTTACCCATAATTTTGTTGTTTCAAATCCGTTTTGAGTGAATCAAAAGTCTATGGTTTCATATCGAACCATAATTTATTAATATAAATAGAAAAAGTATAGGTTTATAGTAAAAAATATATGTTACAAGTCGTTTTTGAAAGAGATAGGCATTTTCGTCGAAAGAACGGCATCTTGATGACCATTTTGAAAAACATACTTCAACTTTGAGTTTAACCATGATTTTCGGATATAGTTTCATGTTTATAAGAAATATCATTTTCCCAGAAGAATAACCTTTAAATCTAAGGTTATCATAGTTTTTTAATTATCCAACCCAAAACAGCCCCCGGTTTAACTATGACGGCGTATGTCCGGTTTTACGGTGTTTTTCGTGTTTCCAAGTTTTAAATCATTAATTTAGCATATAATATAGATATAGAACATGTGTTTAGTTAATTTTAAAAGTTAAGTTACAAGGATTAACTTTGTTTGCGAACAAGTTTAGAATTAACTAAACTATGTTCTAGTGATTACAAGTTATAATCTTCGAATAAGATAGTTATATATATAGGAATCGAACAAGGTTATTGATTTTATGCGAGGTGTATACAAAATAGTTATATTTTTATTGCGAAATACTATTAAATATGATACAATTTTACACAAGTTATTTATTTATTTATAGAATGGATATACCTAAACCTTGCTACAACACTATAGGCAGTGTACCTAATCGTAAAGTAGTGTAGTTTTTAGTAAGTCTGGTTCGTTTCACAGGGATACAACTAAATTTAACGCTATATTATATTTTAAACTATATTTGTATATAAATATATATATATATATATATAAGTAGTATTATTATTATAAAAAGGGGGTTTTACCGTTTAATGACCGGTTTGTCGATTTTATGTCTTAAGTCGCAATTAAAACCTAATGTAAAATATTAAATATACAAATGACTTAATTTAAAGCGTAAAGTAAATGACGATAATAAAATTTCTATAATTAAAAGTGCGATAAATAAAATGACAATAAATAAAATTGCGATAATTAAAAATACGATGAGATATAAAATAAAAGAATTATGCTTATTTAAACTTTCGTAATCATGATGTTTGAAGTTTTGATTTTAATTTATTACCATGGGTTAATTGTCCTTTGTCCTGAATTATTCGATATGTCCATCTGGTTTTTGTCCATAACAGTCCATCAGTCATAAATATAAAGTGCGAGTGTCCTCGTCAAATTATCCTTATACCCGAAGTCAAATATTCCAACTAATTGGGGATTTAACTGTAATAAGGTTTTAATACATTGTTAATGATTACACCAGGTTATCGACTGTGTGCAATCCAAGGTTTTAATACTTTATTAGCAATTACACCAAGTGTCCTTGTATGTAATCCACCGCTGTTTTAATGAGTCTATTGACTATTAATCCATCCCCGTGTTCGGTTAAATGAACGATTATTAGTACTTATAAATATCCCGCCCATCGTGTCCGATCGAGTGTATGTGGTTATTTATAGGTACGTCCAATTGTAAATCTTTATATTAAATTAACGAACTATCATTCAATTAAAAAAATATAAAGCCCATTAATAGCCCATAGTCTAATTTCCACAAGTGTCGGTCTTTTGTCCAAACCCCAATTATGGTACAAAGCCCAATAACCCCGTCTTTGATATTTAGTCCAACATCACGATTACTTCGGCTTAAATAAGCATAATAATAACTTAGCTACGAGACATTAATTTAAAAAGGTTGAACATAACTTACAATGAGTATTAATCGCGTAGTGTTACACGGACAGAGTTTCGACTTACAAACTTAAAACATTCGCTAACATAACCTTATTATTATTAAACTTAAATTAAAATTAAAATTATAATATATATATATATATATATATATATATATATATATATATATATATATATATATATATATATATATATATATATATATATATATATATATATATATCGTATATGTTGAGAGAAAGGAAAAGAAAAAGGTGTGTTTGATCGAGCAGAATTCGTTGCCTTTTATAGGCCCACGTTGAACTGTACATCTCCGCGAGTTCGGCATTTTTCTGATTCATAGCTCCGCAGTCGCGGACCTTTGGATTCCAGCTCATCTCTTTGAGTTAAACGTAGGCTGCTTATAAATATAATATATAGTAATATATATAATTAATTATATATTATATTATATTCTTGTGCATAGTTGACTTGTAATTTTTGGTCCGTTGCGTCGCGCGCTGAAAGTTGGTTCATGTCTCAGTTTCGGATTTTCGAACGCCTTTTCGTACGATTTAATATCTTGTACTTTGCGTTTCACGGCTTGTACTCTTATAATTTTTAGACGTTTCTCATCAATAATTTAAACCACTTGGATTGTAGTTTATAGTTTTTAGCTTTTTGGTCATTTGCATCTTCAATTCGTCGAATCTGTCTTTTGTCTTCACCTTTTATTATTTAAACGAATATCACTTGTAAATTGAACAATTGCAACTAAAAGCTTGTCTTTCTTGAAGGATAATGCTATGAAATATATGTTTGTTTTTAGCATTATCAAATATTCCCACACTTGAGCGTTGCTTGTCCTCAAGCAATATAGAATTTGAATAAAAACATACTTGAATCACTTCTTTATTCATCACACTTTGTACATCAGTGATTTTGATACTGCAGTATGAATAATGATAGTAACGTTGTGGTTTACAGTCCCACCTGACTATAAAAATTTAGATCCTTTAGGAAATTGGATCTTTATGAAAACGTTTGATCTTTTGAAAATTCAATCTAGTTTTTACCCTAGATAAGTTTTCCGGAATAACCCTTCACCGGTGTTTGCAAAATGTTTTTGTGGGTTTTGTGGGTTTCAGATTTGAAAATTTTAGCTCAAAACTTATGGTTTTGTGTCACCCACTTGCTAACCTTGTATTAGGAAAGCAACACGTCCAGTATACTTGCTCCGTATATTACCTTTCGGTAAACTACCATTCGGTTGTAAAGGAAAGCGTTGAACAAGCAACTGTTAAGGCAATGTCTAATGACATGCTTTTGATTATGGTCTATATCGTGTCGGATGCAATAACTATCCTTTGTAGGAGCAATAGTAAAGATCACCCTATTGTTTTTTTGGTCTGGCACAAGGTCCTGTCTTCGACCATGCTATGCAACCACCGTTCTTACGGTTGACACCCGATTTGGTTCAGGTGACCTAATGAATTTCGGTGAATTCTTAGGATTTTACGTTCAATGGTAACGAACGCTTTAAAAATAGGTTTTCAGAAAACAAATCGGTTTGTAATTTTAATCAAAATATTTTCTCGTTCAAGCTCGAGTTTAGATATCATCGAATTCCATGAGTTTCAATTCTCAATCTTTAAGGTCAATCTCAAGGATTGAGTAATATCAGGCTTAAATGCTGATTTTTTTTTATCTTTAAGGAGATTATCCTTTCTGGGGATCTAATTCATTATTCTTATAAGCTAATTTGCACGGTGTCCCCCCATTGTACGAGATAGATCCTCTCATGGTTAGGATAAGTCTGACAAGTTGGCGACCCTGTTTGATGTTGAGGTCTGTGGATTTCCAGCTGATTTTCGAGAAAACTTTTCAAGGTTTTGCGTAAACTCTACAACTGGTCTGGACGACAACTTCCTGACTTAAATCAAGAAGTGCGTGTCTTTTTCTCGGAAGACTTTACTTCCTTTTAAATCAAGTGGCACATTTCTTTCAAATATATTATAAAAAATCGGGTAAACTGATTAAATTGTTCAAAACAAAAGTATCTTCAATTATTTGTACAAAAATATGTGATATATGTAATTTGAATAATTTGGTAAATTTTTCCCACACTTGGCTTTTATTTTTCTTTCTTTGCCTTTTTATTGTCCTCTATTTCATTTTTAAATGAATTCAAGCGTTTTGGGTTGTTTCTCAATTTATGTCCTTTACGAGGTAACGACAATTTCGGTGTTAATACCTAGTTTTATCGTTCATAAATATGTATAAACATGATTTTGAATTCATTTAGTTGAAAATTTTTAAAAATTTTACTAGAAGTGGGTAGTCAGTATATAAGACTAGGGCTGTTTTTTATTATCAGAGAGCACTAGATTCTAATACAACTACTGTGTTACTAGTATTTTTAATGGTAACCAAGTGTTTAAGTTAAAATTTTTAAAAATCCGAAAGAATTTAACCCCTTTCCACACTTAAGATCTTGCAATGCCCTCATTTGCAAGAAATCAGTAACAATTTAAATTATTGAGGATAATTAGCGTAGAAAAACAATTAAAATTTTACCAAAGTTTCCAAACATATTGGTGTTTGTTTTGAATGATAAACGGTGCAATTCATTTGTTCATTCCGTCTGTTGTTATTTCACATATATTTTGCATCTGGTCGTCAAAATCAGTTGCTTTTACTGAACTTAATGCCAGTCTTTGAAAATGCACTGTTTTACCCTGTTTTGTACATGAGATAAACTACAAACATATATATACATATTTTTGAAGTTGGGTATATCACCCCACATTCAAAAATTATTATAATCTAATAATAAAAGTTAGAAAATTATAAAAACTATTATAGTATCAAAAGAAGTATTAAAAGTATACAATTACAACTTACCAAATAAATGAAAATAGGCATAAAAGAAAATTAGATTTGATGAGGATGGTTCCAGTAGGGATTCCATTCATAGCCGTAAGTGCTGTAGAATGCTTGAGCTGGGTCATATGTAGGGTACGGTGGTCGGGTCTGTATAGTTCAGGGAGGAAATACGGGCATTGGAGTAGGAATGTAGTTTGTATTTATGTATGCACAATGACTTATGATTTGGCTTTGATGATACTGCCAATCTTGAAATGCTCGTTGTCTAGCCATTTCATACTCATGTTGAGCCATAAAAATTTGCATTTCTGTCATCTGATTCCCCCCTCCCGCATTACCTTGCTGCTGATCTCTTTTGACCTGTGGATGATTGCCATCATATGGTACTGCAGCGTTATGTCATTTCTTTAAAACCTTAGCACCATGATACACGAGTAAATCTATTCTATCATGGGGTTCTGGTTCTGCCATTAATAATCCCCCCGAATTCTATCTACACCGAGATGCTCAGCAATTAAAGTAATAAAGATACCACCTCCTATTATACTATTAGGCCGCATACCCCTAACCATAGCTGATAAATAATAACACACACAATAAGGTATACTTACAGCGCTCTGTGGGTCTCGAATACACATGTGGTAAAATAAATCTTGTTCATTTACCTTTTCTTTGTTCCTACCTCGCTGTGTAATCGAGTTTGCTAAAAACCTGTGGATCACTCTTAACTCAGCTCTATCAATATCAATATAAGAGTAAGATCCCCCCAGAAATCAATTATGGCTAGTCATTCTACTCCATATTCCATTCATATCAAAATTTTCATCAACCCTCCTACCATTAACTATCAACCTTTGACAATCAGTAGATGCTAGTTCCTCAGGCGTATATATACATAAAGCCTGAGCCATATCTAGTAGAGACATATGGCACATCTCACCTCCTAATAAAAATCTAATACAGCTCTGATCGATTAAGGTAGCTACCCGGGATGAAATTCAACATAACAACAAGTTCTTAATGTTCACATAATTACAAAACAGAATTGTATTTGAGTTAAAGCAACGGAAGCATAATTATTAAGAAAACAAGTTTATATGTTAAACCATTTTGAATGAATTCCATATTGTTATCAAGTCATGAACATATGCTTACATATAAAAGAAGGAAGTAAGATTGTACCTCCTCAATATTAATTGAGGGCTGAATTTGGACAGCAAGATGATGATGAAGATGATGGAATGAAAGCTTCTAACTTAAAGCCTCAAGTGTGTAATACCCCAAGCAACAACCCCAACACCCTTGCCTTTAGTTAGGATTTGAATGACACTTGATATGAGCTTGCAACGACAAATTTAGAACTGCCTTTGAGTCCCAAAAAGGCCACGGCCTAACAGCTACTGCAGCTGAATTCTGTGCAGTTTTTTTGCTTTGAATATCTTTGTTTTTCACTTGAGAGAATGAGTCAAAAAGATCTTGGTTCAAGAGTCTAGCATGGTCTTAAGGAATATATTCTTACTAGTAACCAAGCAAGCATGGGAATGTGTCCTAGGAGTCCCCAAAATCTACATTCATATGCCACTTAAATAACAAGTATTATTTATATAAAACTTGTTATAACTTATATAAAACTTGTTATAAAAGTCCAAGTTATATATATAGGTTACTTGTACTTTATAAACCAATTTATAAAGTATAACACAACATAATTATTTATACTTATAAATAATTAAATCCTTAATATATAAATTGTCCAAACAATTTATCTCAAGTGATAATATTTTAAAAACCCGATTTTCTAAAATCCAAGTGTCGCGTATTTGTTTAATGATCTAATAGTTAAGATCAAATACGTTTAAGGTGTCGGTAAGCTTGTTATTGGGTATGACCCGACTTGGATCATAACATATTAGCCACATTAATTTAATATGTCTCTCGGGCATACAAAATACCTTCAACCCGATCATTTATTTCAATACTACATAATAATTCCACACACCATTCTCTATATACAGGCCTACGTATATTGAACAAACGTTCCCAATCATTAAAAGTAGAATTACCATACCTTTGTGTAAGTAATTCTCTGATTGGATCGGCCAATCCCACTGTTTCTAACGGTTCCCAATCTATTACTCTGGGTACTTCAACATCATTAGACTGAAGGGTGTGTAAGTTCCTCTGATATTTTGGATAGTCTATCCAAAATCTGTCAAACCTCAAGTTTGGGTGTAAATTTGCCTCAGTGATATTTGAAAATGAAATGACTTGATGAGGTATATTTTGTCTGTATTGGTCGTTAATCTCCTGATCGTCTGCATTAGGAGGAGCATTGCGAGCCTGGGATGAAGATTCACGCCTTTCAGTCTGCAAAATACATTAAACACAATTTTTGTGTATCCAAATATGCATTAGTGTTAGCAAAATCATTAATCAAACAATCATAATGACATGTTTAATCCATATTAAACTTTATACGCATTTTCATAATATTAGCAATTCTTCACTTTTACAAATAAATATATATGAAAATGTATACAATGTTCTTTAGCATTCATCTTTTAAAACATGTTAAAAATAATCATTATAGCAATTAAACAAGTTCCACATAGCATTCGTATCAATTAAATCGAGTTCATGCATTTTTGACTCAAAAAGTCCACTTTAATACTCAAAAATCATGTTTAGGATCATAGTTTTGATCATTTAGCAACCTAAACATGTTACACTACTTAATTTAGCATAAACCAACAACAAAATTCGGCCATAACCTGTTTATATCAAAAAGCCCCAATTTTGCTCAAGAACACAAACCCTAGATCACTCAAAATTTGAAGTTTAAGGCTTCTAATCATGTTAAATAGCTTCAATCTAGGTTATACTGTAGTGACCCAAACTTTTCCATGTTTATATATATTAAATGAAATTGTTATTTACATGATTAAGTGTTTCCAACATGTTAAGCAATCAAACTTGTTAAGACTTGATTAATTGAAATAGGTTTCATATAGATAATTGACGACCCAAGTTGACCGGTGATTCACGAACGTTAAAACTTGTAAAAACTATATGATGACATATATATGATTATATATATAGTTAACATGACATTATGATAAGTAAGTATCTCATTAGGTATTTTAACAATGAGTTATATACATAAAATTGAGTTTATTGAATTAAGAAACTCGAAACGGTATATATAGCAATTATCGTTATAACAACGTCTTATTAAATACATATGAATCATATTAAGATATTGATACACTATGTTTAATTATGATAAATGATAAGTAAACATTTCATTAAGTGTATTAACAATGATCATCCAACCTCAAGAAATATTTCTTATTTACAGTAAGATATATTTATAATACCAGGTAATACTCATATTCAAACTTTGATTCAATTTCTATAACTATAACAATCTTATTTCGAGTGGAAATCTTACTTGAACTTGTTTTCGTGTCATGATTCTGCTTCAAGAACTTTCAAGCCATCCAAGGATCTTTTGAAGCTAGATCTATTTTTCTCATTTCCAGTAGGTTTATCCACAAAACTTGAGGTATTAATGATGTTCATAACATCATTCGATTCATATATATAAAACTACCTTAGTCGAAGGTTTAAACTTGAAATCACTAGAACATAGTTTAGTTAATTCTAAACTTGTTCGCAAACAAAAGTTAATCCTTCTAAATTGACTTTTAAAATGAACTAAACACATGTTCTATATCTATATGATATGCTAACTTAATGATTTAAAACCTGGAAACACGAAAAACACCGTAAAACCGGACATACGCCGTCGTAGTAACACCGCGGGCTGTTTTGGGTTTGATAATTAAAAACTATGATAAACTTTGATTTAAAAGTTGTTCTTTTGTGAAAATGATTTTTCTTATGAACATGAAACTATATCCAAAAATCATGATTAAACTCAAAGTGGAAGTATGTTTTTCAAAATGGTCATCAAGACGTCGATCTTTAGACTGAAATGACTACCTCTTACAAAAATGACTTGTAACTTGTATTTTCGACTATAAACCTATACTTTTTATGTTTAGATTCATAAAATAGAGTTCAATATGAAACCATAGCAATTTGATTCACTCAAAACGGATTTAAAACGAAGAAGTTATGGGTAAAACAAGATTGGATATTTTTTTATTGTTGTAGCTACGAGAAATATTGTAACAATTCTATACAAATCATATCCTAGCTAACTTATATTGTATTATACATGTATTCTAATATATTATGTAATCTTGGGATACCATAGCCACGTATGCAAATGTTTTGACATATCATATCGACCCATCTATATATATTATTTGGAACAACCATAGACACTCTATATGCAGTAATGTTGAAGTTAGCTATACAGGGTTGAGGTTGATTCCAAAAATATATATACTTTGAGTTGTGATCTAGCCTGAGACATGTATACACTGGGTCGTGGATTGATTCATGATAATATATATCAGTTTATTTCTGTACATTTAACTATGGACAACTAGTTGTAGGTTACTAACGAGGACAGCTGACTTAATAAACTTAAAATATCAAAATGTATTAAAAGTGTTGTAAATATATTTTGAACATACTTTGATATATATGTACGTATTTGTTTTAGGTTCGTGAATCGACAAGTGGCCAAGTCTTACTTCTCGACAAAGTAAAAATCTGTGAAAGTGAGTTATAGTCCCACTTTTAAAATCTAATATTTTGGGATGAGAATACATGCAGTTTTATAAATGTTTTATGAAATAGACACAAGTAAATGAAACTACATTATATAGGTAAATGATCGAAGCCGAATATGCCCCTTTTGCTTGGTAACCTAAGAATTAGTAAACCGATCTACTAATTGACGCGAATCCTAAAGATAGATCTATTGGGCCTAACGAACCCCATCCAAAGTACCGGACGCTTTAGTACTTTGAATTCATTTTTATCATGTCCGAAGGAGTTCCTGGAATGATAGGGGATATTCTTATATGCATCTTGTTAATGTCGGTTACCAGGTGTTCACCATATGAATGATTTTTATCTCTCTGTATGGGATGTATATTGAAATATGAAATCTTGTGGACTATTATTATGATTTGATAATATATAGGTTAAACCTATAACTCACCAACATTTTTGTTGACGTTTTAAGCATGTTTATTCTCAAGTGATTATTAAGAGCTTCCGTTGTTACATACTAAAATAAGGACAAGATTTGGAGTCCATGCTTGTATGATATTATGTAAAAACTGCATTCAAGAAACTTATTTTTGATGTAATATATATTCTTATTGTAAACCATTATGTAATGGTCGTGTGTAAACGGTATATTTTAGATTATCATTATTTGATAATCTATGTAATGCTTTTTAAACCTTTATAGATAAAATAAAGGTTATGGTTGTTTTAAAAATGAATGCAGTCTTTGAAAAACGTCTCATATAGAGGTCAAAACCTCGCGACGAAATCAATTAATATGTAACGTTTATAATCAATATGAACGGGACATTTCAGTTGGTATCCGAGCATTGGTCTTAGAGAACTAGAAATTTGTATTAGTGTGTCTTATCGAGTTTGTTAGGATACATTAGTGAGTCTGGACTTCGACCTTGTTTTCTTTAAAAACGATTGCTTAACACTTTTGTTGGAAACTATATGTTGTTAACATGTAAATATTATGTGATATATTAACCTCTTAATGTGTTTGATATTGTGTGATAGATGTCTACCACTAGTACAAATCCCATCGACTCACCTAATAATAATGAAGAGTCGAATATATACCTTGGGAAGATTTACAAATTCCCGAAGAGGAATCGGAAGAGGAGGAACCGGAAGAGGAGGAACCAGAAGAAGAAGAGGTTCCGGAGGAAGAAATATTGATACCTACTGTAAATCGATTAAATAAAAGAAAATCCTCAATCAACAGACCAAAGTCAATAATGATCAATGGTGTTTCCGCCGAGGAAGCAAAATATGGGGAAGATTACCAATTTTTCGATGAATCGGATCCCGATGAGGATTCCGATGATGTTATAGAAATTACCTCGACCCAATTTAATAAAGCAAAAGAAAATAACAAGGGAAAAGGTATAAAAATAGAGAAACCTGATTCCAACCCCGATGAACTTTATATGTATCGGCAACGTCCGTATTTCCTAAATTATAACAATAACCCGGGAACCTCTAAACCACCAGGTTTTTCTAAACCATTGTGGAAAACGACGGCTCGTATTAGAGGAACACCATATATCCCTAGAAAATTAGGAAAACGAACCAAGTCCGAAGAAGAAGAAACCAGTAATTCAGATTAGAGGGTTGTAATCATGTTGTGTATTATATGTAATGTAGTGTGCTTGTCCTTTTATGTTCTATGTAAAAATTGCTTGTATTGTTTGTTAATTGTCTTTTGCGAATCTAATCCTTGTATATTTTACAGTATAAATTCAAAATGGACGTTAAGGGTAGACAACTGAATATTTTAGAAGACCTACAAGAGGATATGATTGAGGAAATCTTGTCTAGAGTCGGTCAGAATTCATCAGCACATTTAGTTATGGCGAAATTAACTTGTCAAACATTTGAAAGACTTTCCAGAAATGCCTTAGTTTATAAAAGGCTTTCCTTTGATAGGTGGAGTATATCACATTGGGGAGACCGTAAGTTACGCCGTGTTTTCTTTAAAGCGTTAAATGCGGGGAACCCAAATGCAATTTTACGCTACGGGTTAAGAACCTATTTTGACTCAACATATCCCAACATAGGATTTCGTGAATTAGATAGAGCTTCTAACATGCAACATAAAGAAGCATGTTATGCTTACGGGTTAGTGATGTTCGCTTCTTACCAAAGTGAGAAAAAGAACATCGGATTGCAACTTTTAAATAAAAACTTCCCACAAGTGACGGATTCAGTAGTTGGGGTGAGAAACAAGGTTTTTAGATTATTACGAGGCTGTTGGACATTACGAAACCCTCGTCCTTTTGACGACATTACAACATGCTGCCTAGCCAATGGTCATAACGGTTATTTTTCACAAGACCAAGGATGGGAAGTCGTCTTAGTAAAACCAGAATGCATGACTTGTTTCTGGACTTATGAACTAAATGTCTTTATTTCCTTTGCTGAACAACTTGCGTATTAACTAAGTTTATCTTCAAAAACTGTCCTGTATCAAAGTGTACTATATTTCATGTTATATGTAATATAGCGAAGTTGTAAGTTTGAAGAATATTTGTATGTGATATATTATTATAATCAGTTTTTCATATGGAATTGTAGTAGTTGAATTGTATAGTAGCTACTAAGTATGAACTTAACGGGTAGGTAGTACCCGAATTTAAACTTATAAAAATCTAATATGAAGAAAAAGCTTTTATAAATGAGTTCATATTATGCTACAAAATACTCTTGACTACTCTTAATATTCTGTATGATTAACTCGATTCAGTTGGCTATTTTGAAGGAAATGGCACCGACTACTCGACACACCATTAATATGAGCGAAGAGGAATTTTGTACCTTTCTTGCTGCAAACATAGCTGCAGTACAGGCTGCACTACATACCAACAATAACTCTGAATCTAGCAATGCAGCTAACGGCGCAAGAAATCGTGTAGGATGCTCCTACAAAGAATTCACTGCCTGCAAACCTTTGAAATTTGATGGAACCGAAGGACCAATTGGATTGAAATGGTGGACCGAGAAAGATGAATTGGTGTTTGCCATAAGTAAGTGTACTGAAGAGGACAAAGTTAAGTACGCTACGCATACCTTCACAGGTACTGCGTTAACGTGGTGGAACACCTATCTTGAACAGGTAGGACAAAATGCTGCTTACGCACTACCGTGGTCGTCATTCAAGCAATTGATGAACGAGCAGTACCGTCCTAGAAACGAAGTCAATAAACTCAAGGCAGAACTTAGAGAGTTACGAACACAAGGGTTCGACGTTACCACATATGAACGACGATTCACAGAGTTATGCCTATTGTGTCCGGGAGCATTCGAAGATGAAGAAGAGAAGATCGACGCATTTGTAAAAGGGTTACCAGTAAGGATTCAAGAAGATGTGAGTTCACACGAGCCCGCTTCTATACAGAAGGCAAGTTGAATGGCTCATAAACTCATAAGTCAGATTGAGGGAAGAATTAAAGAGCAGGCAGCCGAAGAAGCCAACACGAAACAACTCAAGAGGAAGTGGGAGGAAAACGGTGACAAGAGTCACCAGTACAACAAAAACAACAACAACAACAACAACAATTACAACCACAATCGCAACCACTATCCCAACAACCGCAACAACAATCGCAACAATAACCGCAATCCTAACAATAACTATAACAAACATCCCAACAACAACAACAACTACAACAACCGTTTCAACAACAATAACAACCCCAAAAACAACCTCAATAACAACAACGGCAACAAAAACTAAAAACAGCCATGTCATAGGTGTGAAGAAAATCATCAGGGGTTTTGCACGATATTTTGCAATAGGTGTAAAAGAAATGGTCATAGCGCGACAAAGTGTGAGGTCTACGGACCAAAGTTTAACAGAACTAAAGGAACAAATAATGTCAGAACAAGTAATGCCGAAACGAATAGTGTCGGAGCAAGTAATACCAACGCTGTTTGTTATAAATGTGGAAAACCGGGCCACATTATTAGAAATTTCCCGAATCTGGGGAATACTAATGGGCAGGGCCGTGGAAGAGTTTTCAATATTAATGCGGCAGAAGCACAGGAAGACCCGGAGCTTGTTACGGGTACGTTTCTTATTTACGATAAATCTGCTTATGTTTTATTTGATTCAGGTGCGGATATAAGCTATATGAGTAGAGAATTTTGTGCTAAATTAAGTTGCCCATTGACGCTTTTGGATAATAAATTTTTACTCGAATTAGCAAATGATAAATTAATTTCAGCAGATAATATATGTCGGGATAGAGAAATTAAACTGGGTGATGAAATGTTTAAGATTGATTTAATACCAGTCGAGTTAGGGAGTTTTGATGTAATAATTGGTATGGACTGGTTGAAGAAGGTTACAGCAGAGGTCGTTTGTTACAAAAATGCGATTCGCATTATGCGTGAAAAAGAAAAATCTTTAATGGTGTACGGAGAAAAGAACAATGCGAAATTAAATCTTATTAGTATTTTGAAGACTCAAAAACTAATAAGAAAAGGTTGTTATGTCATTCTAGCACACATCGAGGAAGTTAAACCTGAAGAAAAGAACATCAGTGATGTTCCCGTCGCAAAAGAATTTCCCGATGTATTTCTGAAAGAATTACTGGGATTACCCCCACATCGATCCGTTGAATTTTAAATAGACCTTGTACCAGGAGCTGCTCCAATAGCTCGTGCTCCATACAGACTCGCACCCAGCGAAATGAAAGAATTACAAAGTCAGTTACAGGAACTTTTAGAGCGTGGTTTCATTCGACCAAGCACATCACCATGGGGAGCTCCTGTTTTATTTGTCAAGAAGAAAGATGGTACATTCAGGTTGTGTATCGACTACCGAGAGTTGAACAAACTTACCATCAAGAACCGCTACCCACTACCGAGAATCGACGACTTATTTGATCAACTACAAGGCTCGTCTGTTTATTCGAAGATCGATTTACGTTCTGGATATCATCAAATGCGGGTGAAGGAGGATGATATTCCAAAGACTGCTTTTAGGACGCGTTACGGTCATTACGAGTTTATGGTTATGCCGCTTGGATTGACTAACGCATCAGCTGTGTTCATGGACCTCATGAACCGAATGTGTGGGCCATATCTTGACAAGTTTGTCATTGTTTTCATCGATGACATACTTATTTACTCGAAGAATGATCAAGAGCATGAAGAACATTTGAGAAAAGTGCTACTGTTGCTGAGAAAAGAAAAACTGTACGCTAAGTTTTCAAAATGTGCATTTTGGTTGGAAGAAGTTCAATTCCTCGGTCATATAGTGAACAAAGAAGGTATTCAGGTGGATCCAGCAAAGATTGAAACCGTTGAAAAGTGGGAAACCCTAAAAACTCCGATATACATACGCCAATTTTTAGGGCTAGCTGGTTATTACAGGAGATTCATCCAAGATTTTTCTAAAATAGCAAAACCCTTGACTACATTAACGCATAAAGGGAGGAAATTTGAATGGAAGGATGAACAAGAAAAAGCGTTCCAATTGTTGAAGAAAAAGTTAACTACGGCACCTATATTGTCATTACCTGAAGGGAATGATGATTTTGTGATATATTGTGACGCCTCAAAGCAAGGTCTCGGTTGTGTATTAATGCAATGAACGAAAGTAATTGCTTATGCGTCTAGACAATTGAAGATTCACGAGCAGAATTATACGACGCATGATTTGGAATTAGGCGCGGTTGTTTTTGCATTAAATACTTGGAGGCACTACTTATATGGGGTCAAAAGTATTATATATACCGACCACAAAAGTCTTCAACACATATTTAATCAGAAACAACTGAACATGAGGCAGTGCAGATGGATTGAATTATTGAATGATTACGACTTTGAGATTTGTTACCACTTAGGGAAGGAAAATGTGGTAGCCGACGCCTTGAGCAGAAAGGACAGAGAACAGATTCGTGTAAAATCTATGAATATAATGATTCACACTAACCTTACTACTCAAATAAAGGAGGCGCAACAAGGAGTTTTAAAAGAGGGAAACTTAAAGGATGAAATACCCAAAGGATCGGGGAAGCATCTTAATATTCGGGAAGACGGAACCCGGTATAGGAATGAAAGAATTTGGGTACCAAAATTTGGAGATATGAGAGAAATGGTACTTAGAGAAGCTCATAAAACCAGATACTCAATACATCCTGGAACGGGGAAGATGTACAAGGATCTCAAGAAACATTTTTGATGGCCAGGTATGAAATTCGATGTTGCTAAATACGTAGGGGAATGTTTGACGTGTTCTAAGGTCAAAGCGGAGCATCAGAAACCATCAGGTCTACTTCAACAACCTGAAATCCTGGAATGGAAATGGGAAAATATTACCATGGATTTCATCACTAAATTGCCAAGGACTGCAAGTGGTTTTGATACTATTTGGGTAATAGTTGATCGTCTCACTAAATCAGCACACTTCCTGCCAATAAGAGAAGATGACAAGATGGAGAAGTTAGCACGACTGTATTTGAAGGAAGTTGATAATGCTAAAAACGAACATATATTTCATAGCATTATCCCTCAAGAAAGACAAGCTTTTAGTTGCAATTGTTCTATTTACAAGTGATATTCGTTTAAATAATAAAAGGTGAAGACAAAAGACAGATTCGATGAATTGAAGGCGCAAACGACCAAAAAGCTCAAAAGTACAAAATACAATCAAAGTGGTTCCAATTATTGATGAGAAACGTCTCGAAATTACAAGAGTACAAGATGCAAAACGCAAAGTACAAGATATTAAATTATATGCAAGGACGTTCGAAAATCCGGAACCGGGACCAAAGTCAACTCTCAACGCGCGACACAACGGAGCTAAAATTACAAGTCAACAGAGTATAAGAATATAATATAATATATATATAATTATATTTAATTATATATATTATATTATATAATAAATAAATAAGCAGCCCACGTTTTTAAAGACTTTTGAGCTCTCCCAGCTGGCCATGCGATCGCATGGCCTGGAAGAACAAAAACCATGCGATCGCATAGCCCTGAAATCGAGGCCTGGTCCTATAAATTCTCGTGTTTTGGCTCAGTTTATATATCATATATCCATCTCTCTATCTATACGTAAATATATTTATATTTATATTATAATTTTAATTTTAATTTTAAATTCTAATAATTAGGGTATTTTAACGAATGTTGTAAGGGTGTAAGTCGAAATTCTGTCCGTGTAACGCTACGTTATTTTTAATCACTGTAAGTTATGGTTAATGTTATTTTTAAATTAATGTCTCGTAGCTAAGTTATTATTATGCTTATTTAAGACGAAGTAATCATGATGTTAGGCTGAAAATATTAAGATTGGGTAATTGGGCTTTGTACCATAATTGGGGTTTGGACAAAAGAACGACATTTGTGAAAATTAGACTATGGGCTATTAATGGGTCTTATATTAACTAAACGATACCTCGTTAAATTAATATATAGACTTATAATTTGACGTATTTATATATAACCACATACGCTTTACTGGGTACGGTGGGCGGGATATCTATAAATACAGATAATTGTTCATTTTACCGGACACGGAACTAGATTAATAGTTAATAGACTTGTTGAAACAGGGGTGGATTACATTCAAGGGTAATTGGTGTAATTGTTAACAAAGTAGTAAAACCTTGGTTTACACGCAGTCGATAACCTGGTGTATTCATTAAACAAAGTATTAAAACCTTGTTACAATTCGAATCCCCAATTAGTTGGAATATTTGACTTCGGAAATAAGAATAATTTGACGAAGACTTTCGCACTTTATATTTATGCCTGATGGACTATTATGGACAAATCTGTATGGACATATCGAATAATCCAGGACAAAGGACAATTAATCCATGGGGATAAACTAAAATCAACACGTCGAACATCATGATTACGGAAGTTTAAATAAGCATAATTCCTTTATTTCATATTTAATTTCCTTTATTTTATATTTAATTGCACTTTTAATTATCGCACTTTTATTTATTGTCATTGTATTTAATTGCACTTTTAATTATCGTACTTTTTAATTATCGCAATTTTATTTTATCGCACTTTT
Source organism: Rutidosis leptorrhynchoides (assembly GCF_046630445.1). Lineage (NCBI taxonomy): Eukaryota > Viridiplantae > Streptophyta > Magnoliopsida > Asterales > Asteraceae > Rutidosis > Rutidosis leptorrhynchoides. The sequence goes on along the minus strand of NC_092335.1, from coordinate 363,828,041 downwards.
ATTTATTGGAATTTCATTATCGTTATTTACTTTACGCTTTAAATTAAGTTATATTTATTTTTAATATTTTACATTAGGTTTTAACTGCGACTAAAGTTTTAAAAATCGACAAATCGGTCATTAAACGGTAAAAACCCCCTTTTATAATAATAATATCATTTATATATATATATATATATATATATATATATATATATATATATATATATATATATATATATATATATATATATATATTTGTATTTTTATAAATTTTAAACTAATATAGCGTTAAGCTTGTTTAAGTCCATATCGATTATAAATGATTCATAATAGTTGGTTACATTGCGAGGTATTTGACCTCTATATGATACATTTTACAAACATTGCATTCGTTTTTAAAAGACAAACTTTCATTTCATTGAAAGTTGACAAGTATGCATACCATTTCATAATATCCAAACTATAAATGACCTAATCTGTCATTTACTTAATAATAAACTCTAATGAACTTCAACGACTCGAATGCAACGTCTTTTGAAATATATCATGAATGACTCCAAGTAATATCCTTAAAATGAGCTAATGCACAGCGGAAGATTTCTTTCAAACCTGAGAATAAACATGCTTTGAAGTGTCAACCAAAAGGTTGGTGAGTTCATTAGTTTATAGTAATCATTTCATTTTTATCATTTTAATAGACCACAAGATTTTAAGTATTATAAACCGTGCAGAAGTCCCATTCTAACTGCACAAGAAAAATATCATTCATATGAATTGAACACCTGGTAACCGACATTCACAATATGTATAAGAATATCCCCATCATTCCGGGATCCTCCTTCGGACATGATATAAAATTCGAAGTACTAAAGCATCCGGTACTTTAGATGGGGCTTGTTGGGCCCGATAGAACTATCTTTAGAGTTCGCGTCAATTAGGGTGTCTGTTCCCTAATTCTTAGATTACCAGACTTAATAAAAAGGGGCATATTCGATTTCGATAATTCAACCATATAATGTATTTTCAATTACTTGTGTCTATTTCGTGAAACAGTTATAAAAACAGCGCATGTATTCTCAGTCCCAAAAATATATATTGCAAAAGCGTTTAAAAAGGGATTAATGAAACTCACACATATAAATATTGTAAAACAGTTAATAAAGCATTTGCATGTATTCTCAGCCCAAAAATGTAAAGAGTAAAAAGGGAGCAAATGAAACTCACCTTATTGTATTTTGTAGTAAAAATACATATAACGATATTGAACAACTAAACAAGGCAAGGTTGGTCTCGGATTCACGAACCTATATCAAGTATATATATCAACATTTACACTTGTAATCGAACAACTAAATTTACATATATTTAGTGATATATTTGTTGTTTTGGTAAGTTATATATATTTTTATCTATAAGTAATCTAAATATTTCTATTTTGTGTACTTTAACTAAATAATTAGTATTTATTTTAAAACGTTGATATAGATATGTTATATGTATTAACTATAGTGTTATGTAACTAAAAATCATTTGATAACATAATATAAATGATAATAGATAAAAGTCATATTATTTTATAATAATAATATTAGTAAATATACTTAATAATGATAATAATAATAATAAGTATGCTAATAATACTTATAATGATAATAATTTTTGTAGAGATATTAGTAATACTAATAATAATAGTTTTAATGATAATAATACTGATAATAGTAATGAAAACGATGATTTTAAGTAAAATACCTTTGTTAAAATGTATAATTCAAAAAATGATAATACTAGTACTAATGTTAATAATAACAATATCAATGATGTTAATATTTATATAATGATATTAATATATTAATAATACTTTGTATTATGATAGTAAAACTAATGAAATTCTTAACGATAATAATAATAATAATAATAATAATAATAATAATAATAATAATAATAATAATAATAATAATAATAATAATAATAATAATAATAATAATAATAATAATAATAATAATAATAATAATAATAATAATAATAATAATAATAATAATGAAAATAGTAATAATAGCTAATACCTTAGGAGCTTTTCTTAAAAAGAAAGAAATAGACTGACTGAAGCGGAACTCGTACCCGCGACCTCCCGCTAAACAATCCATACTCTTAACCATTGAACTACCATGTTCATTCTTGTATTATATCTCCCGTTTATACATTTAACATGTATAGATCTGTTATAACTCCATCTTCATCATCTATAACATAATCATTATTATCTCTTAATCTAATCATCTTTCTCACTTCAATATTACGATTATCATCACCTAAACCTCACGTTATCTTCATCCTCGTATACAATCATCATCGAAGGATCATCATCATCATAACCATATCATTCTTTGTATCTTAGTTACTGCAAAAAAAAAATATGTATAGCGGTAGTTCGTGGTCCTCGTGTGTCAAGGCAGCCCAACCACAAATCTTTATTCAACCTAATGGTATATCACTCTTCGGCCCACTGGAATTCATAATGAATCTCGGCCATACACTTGAATTAGAACACGACCCTAGTTGGTTTGATTCCTTCCTAGTTCGTCGAAGTAATTAAAAGAAGAAAAAAAAATATCGCATTTCTTCCAACACATCCCCCTTTTGTCTCCCACTAGTTAGTAACCTTTATCATCTAATCCCTAATCACCATTCTTTATTAAAGCCAAAGGGTTGGGTTGTCTGCCAAAAGAAAAGAACACGTACTAGCTTATTTAAACAATAACATCAACTTGTCATCCTTTCTCAAAAAAAAAAAAAAATTAATGGGTTATCTTGATAATATTGTGTCGGCCACACACTTGCTCTTTAGACCCATTATTTTCCTTCCATCATGTAATAAAGAAACGTTTTGTACTCCCACTTGATTGGTCACAACATGAAATTGGTCTCCACTTGGTTATAAAATAAACGCTATATGTTAGTATTCTATAACAAGTTGGCCAAAATCACAACATAATCTCTTCTTGTCCCACTTCGATTCATACATACCAGAAGAATAGCAAACTTGTTAAGCCTGGTTCACAAAGAGAAAAAGAAGGCGAAGGGTGTAACGGCAAACGAGATGTAACTCACGTAAGTAGTAATAGTTTTGTAGGGTGTCATTATAATGTTACAAAACAGTCGATTGTAGCAGTTTAACAAGAGTAGTTCGATGATGTCGGTTGTACATGGTTGTTTGGTGTGGAGACCGGGAAGTAATAAGGAGATGAGAGGTGTTGTAGTTTACGAATAATGAAGAAGTAGGAGAGAGGGAGGAGAGTGGTTGTTTTGGTGGTGTTTTTCGAACAAGAACTTGAGAACGATACAGCGGTTTGTAATTCGCAGTTGAAACAGAAAAAAGTGGTGCATGGTTGTTGGTTAGGGTGAAGATGATCGAGAAAAGAAAAAAATACGTAGCAGTTGCAAGTGTTGTGGGTTGTGGTTTCATTTTTGGATCGGCAAAATAGAAACAGAGATTTGTTAGTGGGGTTCATCAAAGAGGGTGTTTGATCATGAATGTGGTGGCGGGTTTGAATGGTGGTTCGTATGCTGGTGGTGATCATGTACAAGATTTAAATAAAGAATGATGGTTGTAGGTGTTGGGTGGTGGCTTGAAGGTGATCACGTTCAAAGCTAATTTGGTTTGATTCGAGTCAAAATAGAAGTCGCACTTTAACAGAAGTTACATTTGTTTGGCGGTTGATATTGATAATGAAGACTGAATGTATTAATCCATATCATTGAGGAATTTGATGGTTTCATATTAGTTGTAGTCGACAGGAGAAATTCATCGGGTACAAGTATAATAAAAAAAATAGAAAGTGAAAGGGATTGTTAACAACTTGTACGATCGTTTAGCTTCTTGTGAGACAACAACAAAATTGTGTATAGTGGGATAACGATGTAAAACAGATTGGAGGTAACAAACAAATTCGAATAAAGCTGATAGGAACATGTAACCAAAGTCGTTCCATGATATTGATTAGAAGAAAAAAAATATAATTTAGCAGATATCAAATTTCCTTCTGATTTGTACGATTGATTCAGTTGTATAATAAGTTAGGAGATAGCAAACAAAATTTAACACTGCATGACAGATACATGAAACAGATTTTGATTCCTACTTTGCATGAATGTGTGTGTATTTAATATAGATTAATAAATATAGTGTTAATAATATTATTAATATAAATACTACTAATAATAAAGAAAAATAGTAATAATAATAATAATAATAATAATAATAATATAATATTACTAATACAAATATTAATAGCAATAATAATGAAAGTAATGTTAATAATATTAATATATCAGTTATATTCAACCTTGTAATTTAATGTAATTTCATTTATTATTATATGATGATATGTAATAAATAGTTAATATATATTTTATATATTTATTTAATAAAAAAAAATAGATTTATAATAACATATGCATAGTTATATTTATTAACAATACCTAATTATCCTAATTGTTATGTTACATTTTAAATTCCATTTATTTGAAGTATACTTTATTAATTCAAAATATTATATACTCTTATATTTATATTTATATAATATATATACATATTTATTTACAATTAATGTTCGTGAATCGTCGGGAATGGTCAAAGTGTAATTGATTACATGAATATAGATTTCAAAACTTTCGAGACTCAACATTACAGACTTTGCTTATCGTGTCGGAAACATATAAAGATTAAAGTTTAAATTTGGTCGAAAATTCCCGGGTCATCACATATATGAGACGTTTTTCAAAGACTGCATTCTATTTTTAAAACAACCACAACCTTTATTTTATATAAAAGTTTAAAAACATACATAGATTATCAAGTAATGATAATCTAAAATATAACGTTTACACCTGACCATTTCATAATGGTTTACAATAATATTATACAACAATATAATTTTCCGAATGCAGTTTTTAAACAATATCATACAAACATGGACTCCAAATCTTGTCCTTAATTTAGTATGCAACAGCGGAAGCTTTTAACAATCACCTGAGAATAAACATGCTTAAAACGTCAACAAAATATTGGTGAGTTATAGGTTTAACCTATATATCACATTATAATAATAGACCACAAGATTTCATTTTTCATAAATATCGATCTGCATAAAAATCATTCATATGAATTGAACACCTGGTAACCGACATTAACAAAAATGCATCTAGCATATCCCCATACAGGCACCTCATTTGTATATAATATAAACCTCGAAGAACTAAAGTAGTTCAAATTTTCTGACTGGGGCTTGTCAAGGCCCATAGATCTATCTTTAGGATTCGCGTCAATTAGTAGCGTTCATTAATTTTTAGGTTACCAGACTAAACAAAAAGGGATACGCGGTATAATAATTCAATCATAGAATGTAGTTCAAGTACTTGTGTCTATTTTATAAAATACTTTCAAAACTTCATGTATTCTCATCCCAAAATATTAGATAGTAAAAATGGGGCTATAACTCACTTTCACAGATTCTTAATTCGTCGAGAATTAGACTTGGCCACGGGTCGATTCACGAACCTATAATACATATATACATACATATCAAAGTATGATTGAAATATATTCACAACATTTTTAATACGTGTTGACAATTTAAGTTGTTAAGTTAGCAGTCCAACGTTAGTAGTCCACAATTAGTAGTCCACAGTTAGTAGTACATAAATAAATCAATATATGCATATTATCTCGAATCAATCCACGACCCAGTGTATACATGTCTCAGACTCGATCACAACTAAAGGTATATATATTATTTTAGAATTAACCTCGACCCATTATATGCTAACTCGAGCATTATCGCATATAGTGTCTTACGGTTATCCCAAAATAATATATATAGATGATGTCAATATGATATGTCAAATTATTGTATACGTGTCTATGGTCTATCAAGGTATATTATATATATATATATATATATATATATATATATATATATATATATATATATATATATATATATATATATATATATATAGAATATAGGATAAGTTAGTTAGGATATGGTTAGTATAGATTTGTTATAAAATTTTCGTAGCTAATCTAGTAATTCTATCCAATTTTGTTTTACCCATAATTTTTTTGTTTCAAATCCGTTTTGAGTGAATCAAAAGGCTATGGTTTCATATCGAACCATAATTTATTAATATAAATATAAAAAGTATAGGTTTATAGTAAAAAATATATGTTACAAGTCGTTTTTGAAAGAGATAGGCATTTCCGTCGAAAGAACGGCATCTTGATGACCATTTTGAAAAACATACTTCAACTTTGAGTTTAACCATGATTTTCGGATATAGTTTCATGTTTATAAGAAATATCATTTTCCCAGAAGAATAACCTTTAAATCTAAGGTTATCATAGTTTTTTAATTATCCAACCCAAAACAGCCCCCAGTTTAACTATGACGGCGTATGTCCGGTTTTACGGTGTTTTTCGTGTTTCCAAGTTTTAAATCATTAATTTAGCATATAATATAGATATAGAACATGTGTTTAGTTAATTTTAAAAGTTAAGTTACAAGGATTAACTTTGTTTGCGAACAAGTTTAGAATTAACTAAACTATGTTCTAGTGATTACAAGTTATAATCTTCGAATAAGATAGTTATATATATAGGAATCGAACAAGGTTATTGATGTTATGCGAGGTGTATACAAAATAGTTATATTTTTATTGCGAAATACTATTAAATACGATACAATTTTACACAAGTTATTTGTTTATTTATAGAATGGATATACCTAAACCTTGCTACAACACTATAGGCAGTGTACCTAATCGTAAAGTAGTGTAGTTTTTAGTAAGTCTGGTTCGTTTCACATGGATACAACTAAATTTAATGCTATATTATATTTTAAACTATATTTGTATATAAATATATATATAAGTAGTATTATTATTATAAAAAGGGGGTTTTACCGTTTAATGACCGGTTTGTCGATTTTATGTCTTAAGTCGCAATTAAAACCTAATGTAAAATATTAAATATACAAATGACTTAATTTAAAGCGTAAAGTAAATGACGATAATAAAATTTCTATAATTAAAAGTGCGATAAATAAAATGACAATAAATAAAATTGCGATAATTAAAAATACGATGAGATATAAAATAAAAGAATTATGCTTATTTAAACTTTCGTAATCATGATGTTTGACGTGTTGATTTTAATTTATTACCATGGGTTAATTGTCCTTTGTCCTGGATTATTCGATATGTCCATCTGGTTTTTGTCCATAACAGTCCATCAGTCATAAATATAAAGTGCGAGTGTCCTCATCAAATTATCCTTATACCCGAAGTCAAATATTCCAACTAATTGGGGACTTAAACTGTAATAAGGTTTTAATACATTGTTAATGATTACACAAGGTTATCGACTGAAATGTCCCGTTCTTATTGATTAAAAACGTTCCATATTAATTGATTTCGTTGCGAGGTTTTGACCTCTATATGAGACATTTTTCAAAGACTGCATTCATTTTTAAAACAAACCATAACCTTTATTTCATGGATAAAGGTTTTAAAAAGCTTTACGTAGATTATCAAATAATGATAATCTAAAATATCCTGTTTACACGCGACCATTACATAATGGTTTACAATACAAATATGTTACAACAAAATAAGTTTCTTGAATACAGTTTTTACACAATATCATACAAGCATGGACTCCAAATCTCGTCCTTATTTAAGTATGCGACAGCGGAGGCTCTTAATAATCACCTGAGAATAAACATGCTTAAAACGTCAACAAAAATGTTGGTGAGTTATAGGTTTAACCTATATATATATCAAATCATAATAATAGACCACAAGATTTCATATTTCAATACACATCCCATACATAGAGATAAAAATCATTCATATGGTGAACACCTGGTAACCGACATTAACAATATGCATATATAAGAATATCCCCATCATTCCGGGACACCCTTCGGATATGATATAAATTTCGAAGTACTAAAGCATCCGGTACTTTGGATGGGGTTTGTTAGGCCCAATAGATCTATCTTTAGGATTCGCGTCAATTAGGGTGTCTGTTCCCTAATTCTTAGATTACCAGACTTAATAAAAAGGGGCATATTCGATTTCGATAATTCAACCATAGAATGTAGTTTCACGTACTTGTGTCTATTTTGTAAATCATTTATAAAACCTGCATGTATTCTCATCCCAAAAATATTAGATTTTAAAAGTGGGACTATAACTCACTTTCACAGATTTTTACTTTGTCGGGAAGTAAGACTTGGCCACTGGTTGATTCACGAACCTATAACAATATATACATATATATCAAAGTATGTTCAAAATATATTTACAACACTTTTAATATATTTTGATGTTTTAAGTTTATTAAGTCAGCTGTCCTTGTTAGTAACCTACAACTAGTTGTCCACAGTTAGATGTACAGAAATAAATTGATAAATATTATCTTGAATCAATCCACGACCCAGTGTATACGTATCTCAGTATTGATCACAACTCAAACTATATATATTTTGGAATCAACCTCAACCCTGTATAGCTAACTCCAACATTCACATATAGAGTGTCTATGGTTGTTCCGAAATATATATAGATGTGTCGACATGATAGGTCGAAACATTGTATACGTGTCTATGGTATCTCAAGATTACATAATATACAATACAAGTTGATTAAGTTATGGTTGGAATAGATTTGTTACCAATTTTCACGTAGCTAAAATGAGAAAAATTATCCAATCTTGTTTTACCCATAACTTCTTCATTTTAAATCCGTTTTGAGTGAATCAAATTGCTATGGTTTCATATTGAACTCTATTTTATGAATCTAAACAGAAAAAGTATAGGTTTATAGTCGGAAAAATAAGTTACAAGTCGTTTTTGTAAAGGTAGTCATTTCAGTCGAAAGAACGACGTCTAGATGACCATTTTAGAAAACATACTTCCACTTTGAGTTTAACCATAATTTTTGGATATAGTTTCATGTTCATAATAAAAATCATTTTCTCAGAATAACAACTTTTAAATCAAAGTTTATCATAGTTTTTAATTAACTAACCCAAAACAGCCCGCGGTGTTACTACGACGGCGTAAATCCGGTTTTACGGTGTTTTTCGTGTTTCCAGGTTTTAAATCATTAAGTTAGCATATCATATAGATATAGAACATGTGTTTAGTTGATTTTAAAAGTCAAGTTAGAAGGATTAACTTTTATTTGCGAACAATTTTAGAATTAACTAAACTATGTTCTAGTGATTACAAGTTTAAACCTTCGAATAAGATAGCTTTATATGTATGAATCGAATGATGTTATGAACATCATTACTACCTTAAGTTCCTTGGATAAACCTACTGGAAAAGAGAAAAATGGATCTAGCTTCAATGGATCCTTGGATGGCTCGAAGTTCTTGAAGCAGAATCATGACACGAAAACAAGTTCAAGTAAGATCATCACTTGAAATAAGATTGTTATAGTTATAGAAATTGAACCAAAGTTTGAATATGATTATTACCTTATATTAGAATGATAACCTACTGTAAGAAACAAAGATTTCTTGAGGTTGGATGATCACCTTACAAGATTGGAAGTGAGCTAGCAAACTTGAAAGTATTCTTGATTTTATGAAACTAGAACTTTTGGAATTTATGAAGAACACTTAGAACTTGAAGATAGAACTTGAGAGAGATCAATTAGATGAAGAAAATTTAAGAATGAAAGTGTTTGTAGGTGTTTTTGGTCGTTGGTGTATGGATTAGATATAAAGGATATGTAATTTTGTTTTCATGTAAATAAGTCATGAATGATTACTCATATTTTTGTAATTTTATGAGATATTTCTTGCTAGTTGCCAAATGATGGTTCCCACATGTGTTAGGTGACTCACATGGGCTGCTAAGAGCTGATGATTGGAGTATATATACCAATAGTACATACATCTAAAAGCTGTGTATTGTACGAGTACGAATACGGGTGCATACGAGTAGAATTGTTGATGAAACTGAACGAGGATGTAATTGTAAGCATTTTTGTTAAGTAGAAGTATTTTGATAAGTGTATTGAAGTCTTTCAAAAGTGTATAAATACATATTAAAACACTACATGTATATACATTTTAACTGAGTCGTTAAGTCATCGTTAGTCGTTATATGTAAGTGTTGTTTTGAAACCTTTAGGTTAACGATCTTGTTAAATGTTGTTAACCCAATGTTTATAATATCAAATGAGATTTTAAATTATTATATTATCATGATATTATCATGTATGAATATCTCTTAATATGATATATATACATTAAATGTCTTTACAACGATAATCGTTACATATATGTCTCGTTTAAAAATCATTAAGTTAGTAGTCTTGTTTTTACATATGTAGTTCATTGTTAATATACTTAATGATATGTTTACTTATCATAGTATCATGTTAAGTATATATATATCCATATATATGTCATCATATAGTTTTTACAAGTTTTAACGTTCGTGAATCACCGGTCAACTTGGGTGGTCAATTGTCTATATGAAACATATTTCAATTAATCAAGTCTTAACAAGTTTGATTGCTTAACATGTTGGAAACATTTAATCATGTAAATATCAATCTCAATTAATATATATAAACATGGAAAAGTTCGGGTCACTACAGTACCTACCCGTTAAATAAATTTCGTCCCGAAATTTTAAGCTGTTGAAGGTGTTGACGAATCTTCTGGAAATAGATGCGGGTATTTCTTCTTCATCTGATCTTCATGCTCCCAGGTGAACTCGGGTCCTCTACGAGCATTCCATCGAACCTTAACAATTGGTATCTTGTTTTTCTTAAGTCTTTTAACCTCACGATCCATTATTTCGACGGGTTCTTCGATGAATTGAAGTTTTTCGTTGATTTGGATTTCATCTAACGGAATAGTGAGATCTTCTTTAGCAAAACATTTCTTCAAATTCGAGACGTGGAAAGTGTTATGTACAGCCGCGAGTTGTTGAGGTAACTCAAGTCGGTAAGCTACTGGTCCGACACGATCAATAATCTTGAATGGTCCAATAAACCTTGGATTTAATTTCCCTCGTTTACCAAATCGAACAACGCCTTTCCAAGGTGCAACTTTAAGCATGACCATCTCTCCAATTTCAAATTCTATATCTTTTCTTTTAATGTCAGCGTAGCTCTTTTGTCGACTTTGGGCGATTTTCAACCGTTGTTGAATTTGGATGATCTTCTCGGTAGTTTCTTGTATAATCTCCGGACCCGTAATCTGTCTATCCCCCACTTCACTCCAACAAATCAGAGACCTGCACTTTCTACCATAAAGTGCTTCAAACGGCGCCATCTCAATGCTTGAATGGTAGCTGTTGTTGTAGGAAAATTCTGCTAACGGTAGATGTCGATCCCAACTGTTTCCAAAATCAATAACACATGCTCGTAGCATGTCTTCAAGCGTTTGTATCGTCCTTTCGCTCTGCCCATCAGTTTGTGGATGATAGGCAGTACTCATGTCTAGACGAGTTCCTAATGCTTGCTGTAATGTCTGCCAGAATCTTGAAATAAATCTGCCATCCCTATCAGAGATAATAGAGATTGGTATTCCATGTCTGGAGACGACTTCCTTCAAATACAGTCGTGCTAACTTCTCCATCTTGTCATCTTCTCGTATTGGTAGGAAGTGTGCTGATTTGGTGAGACGATCAACTATTACCCAAATAGTATCAAAACCACTTGCAGTCCTTGGCAATTTAGTGATGAAATCCATGGTAATGTTTTCCCATTTCCATTCCGGGATTTCGGGTTGTTGAAGTAGACCTGATGGTTTCTGATGCTCAGCTTTGACCTTAGAACACGTCAAACATTCTCCTACGTATTTAGCAACATCGGCTTTCATACCCGGCCACCAAAAATGTTTCTTGAGATCCTTGTACATCTTCCCCGTTCCAGGATGTATTGAGTATCTGGTTTTATGAGCTTCTCTAAGTACCATTTCTCTCATATCTCCAAATTTTGGTACCCAAGTCCTTTCAGCCCTATACCGGGTTCCGTCTTCCCGAATATTAAGATGCTTCTCCGATCCTTTGGGTATTTCATCCTTTAAATTTCCCTCTTTTAAAACTCCTTGTTGCGCCTCCTTTATTTGAGTAGTAAGGTTATTATGAATCATTATATTCATAGATTTTACTCGAATGGGTTCTCTGTCCTTCCTGCTCAAGGCATCGGCTACCACATTTGCCTTCCCCGGGTGGTAACGAATCTCAAAGTCGTAATCATTCAACAATTCAATCCACCTACGCTGCCTCATATTCAGTTGTTTCTGATTAAATATGTGTTGAAGACTTTTGTGGTCGGTATATATAATACTTTTGACCCCATATAAGTAGTGCCTCCAAGTCTTTAATGCAAAAACAACTGCGCCTAATTCCAAATCATGCGTCGTATAATTTTGTTCGTGAATCTTCAATTGTCTAGACGCATAAGCAATCACCTTCGTTCGTTGCATTAATACACAACCGAGACCTTGCTTTGATGCGTCACAATAAATCACAAAATCATCATTCCCTTCAGGCAATGACAATATAGGTGCCGTAGTTAGCTTTTTCTTCAATAACTGAAACACTTTCTCTTGTTCATCATTCCATTCAAATTTCTTCCCTTTATGCGTTAATGCAGTCAAGGGTTTTGCTATTCTGGAAAAGTCTTGGATGAACCTTCTGTAGTAACCAGCTAGTCCTAAAAACTGGCGTATGTGTTTCGGAGTTTTCGGGGTTTCCCACTTTTCAACAGTTTCTATCTTTGCCGGATCCACCTTAATACCTTCTTTGTTCACTATGTGACCGAGGAATTGAACTTCTTCCAACCAAAATGCACACTTTGAAAACTTAGCGTACAATTCTTCCTTCCTCAATACTTCTAACACCTTTCTCAAATGTTCACCGTGTTCTTGGTCATTCTTTGAGTAAATAAGTATGTCATCAATGAAAACAATGACAAACTTGTCAAGGTATGGTCCACACACTCGGTTCATAAGGTCCATGAACACAGCTGGTGCATTAGTTAAACCAAATGGCATGACCATAAACTCGTAATGACCGTAACGTGTTCTGAAAGCAGTCTTTGGAATATCATTTTCTTTCACCCGCATTTGATGATACCCGGAACGTAAGTCAATCTTTGAATAAACAGACGAGCCTTGTAGTTGATCAAATAAGTCGTCGATTCTCGGTAGTGGGTAGCGGTTCTTGATGGTAAGTTTGTTCAACTCTTGGTAGTCGATACACAACCTGAATGTACCATCTTTCTTCTTGACAAACAAAACAGGAGCTCCCCACGGTGATGTGCTTGGTCGAATGAAACCAGGCTCTAAAAGTTCTTGTAATTGGTTTTGCAGTTCTTTCATCTCGCTGGGTGCGAGTCTGTAAGGAGCACGAGCTATTGGTGCAGCTCCTGGTACAAGATCTATTTGAAATTCAACGGATCGATGTGGGGGTAATCCCGGTAATTCTTTCGGAAATACATCGGGAAATTCTTTTGCAATGGGAACATCATTGATGCTCTTTTCTTCAGTTTGTACTTTCTCGACGTGTGCTAGAACAGCATAGCAACCTTTTCTTATTAGTTTTTGTGCCTTCAAATTACTAATAAGATGTAGCTTCGTGTTGCCCTTTTCTCCGTACACCATTAAGGGTTTTCCTTTTTCTCGTATAATGCGAATTGCATTTTTGTAACAAACGATCTCTGCTTTCACTTCTTTCAACCAGTCCATACCGATTATCACATCAAAACTCCCTAACTCTACTGGTATCAAATCAATCTTAAATGTTTCGCTAACCAGTTTAATTTCTCGATTCCGACATATATTATCTGCTGAAATTAATTTACCATTTGCTAATTCGAGTAAAAATTTACTATCCAAAGGCGTCAATGGACAACTTAATTTAGCACAAAAATCTCTACTCATATAGCTTCTATCTGCACCCGAATCAAATAAAACGTAAGCAGATTTATTGTCAATAAGAAACGTACCCGTAACAAGCTCCGGGTCTTCCTGTGCCTCTGCCGCATTAATATTGAAAACTCTTCCACGACCTTGTCCATTCGTGTTCTCCTGGTTCGGGCAATTTCTAATAATGTGGCCCGGTTTTCCACATTTATAACAAACTACATTGGCATAACTTGCTCCGACACTACTTGCTCCGCCATTACTCGTTCCGACACCATTTGTTCCTTTCGTTCTATTAACCCCTGGTCCGTAGACCTCACACTTCGCCGCGCTATGACCATTTCTTTTACACTTGTTGCAAAATTTGGTGCAGAACCCCGAGTGATTCTTTTCACACCTTTGGCATAGCTGCTTCTGATTGTTGTTGTTGTTGCGGTTATTATTGTTGTTAGGATGATTGTTGTAGTTGCTGTTGTTGTTGTTGTTGTTGTTGGGCCGTTTGTTGTAGTTGCGATTGTTGGGATAATTGTTGCGATTATTATTGTAATTGCTGTTGTTGCTGTATTGGCGATTCTTATCACCGTTTTCCTCCCACTTTCTTTTGACTTGCTTCACATTGGCCTCTTCAGCAGTCTGTTCTTTAATTCTTTCTTCAATCTGGTTCACTAGTTTGTGAGCCATTCTACATGCCTGTTGTATGGAGGCGGGCTCGTGTGAACTTATATCTTCTTGGATTCTTTCCGGTAATCCTTTCACAAACGCGTCGATCTTCTCTTCCTCATCTTCGAACGCTCCCGGACACAATAGGCACAATTCTGTGAATCGTCTTTCGTACGTGGTAATATCAAATCCTTGGGTTCGTAACCCTCTAAGTTCTGTCTTGAGCTTATTGACCTCGGTTCTGGGACGGTACTTCTCGTTCATCAAGTGCTTGAATGCTGACCACGGTAGTGCGTACGCATCATCTTGTCCCACTTGCTCTAGATAGGTATTCCACCATGTTAACGCAGAACCTGTGAAGGTATGCGTAGCGTACTTCACTTTGTCCTCTTCAGTACACTTACTTATGGCAAACACCGATTCAACCTTCTCGGTCCACCGTTTCAATCCGATCGGTCCTTCGGTTCCATCAAATTCCAAAGGTTTGCAGGCAGTGAATTCTTTGTAGGTGCATCCTACACGATTTCCTGTACTGCTAGATCCAAGGTTATTGTTGGTATGTAGCGCAGCCTGTACTGCGGCTATGTTTGAAGCTAGAAAAGTACGGAATTCCTCTTCATTCATATTCACGGTGTGTCGAGTAGTCGGTGCCATTTCCTTCAAAATTATCAAATGGAACAAGTTAATCATACAGAATATTAAGAGTAGTTAATAGTATTTCGTAGCATAATATGAACTCATTTATAAAAGCTTTTTCTTCATATTAGCGTTTTATAAGTTTAAATTCGGGTAGTACCTACCCGTTAAGTTCATACTTAGTAGCTAATATACAATTCAACTACTACAATTCTATATGAAAAACTGATTATAATAATATTTCGCGTTCAAACTTTTATACAATATTTTACAAACTTACAATACCGCTTATTTTACATAAAGCATGAAATATAGCACACAATAACTTTGATACAAGATAGTTGTGAAGATAATTCTAGCTAGTACACAAGTCGTTCAGCAAAGACAATAAAGACACGTAATTCATACGTCCAGAAACAAGTCATGCATTCTGGTTTTACTAGGACTACTTCCCATCCTTGGTCTTGTGGAACATAACCGTTATGGCCGTTGATAAGACAGCGTGTTGTAATGTCGTCAAAGGGACGAGGGTTACGTAATGTCCAACAGTCCCGTAACAATCTAAAAACCTCATTTCTTACCCCAATTACCGACTCCGTCACTTGTGGGAACGTTTTGTTTAATAGCTGTAGCCCGATGTTCTTTTTCTCACTTTGGTGAGAAGCGAACATTACTAACCCGTAAGCATAGCATGCTTCTTTATGTTGCATGTTAGCCGCTTTTTCTAAATCATGAAGTCCTATATTCGGATACATTGAGTCAAAATAATTTCTTAACCCGTTGCGTAAAATAGCATTTGGGTTCCCCGCAATATATGCGTCAAAGTAAACACATCGTAACTTATGGGTTTCCCAATGTGATATCCCCCATCTTTCAAACGAAAGTCTCTTATAAACCAAGACATTCTTGGAACGTTCTTCGAATATCTTACAAACTGATCTCGCCTTAAATAGTTGTGCCGAGGAATTCTGACCGACTCTAGACAAGATTTCATCAATCATGTCTCCGGGTAGGTCTCTTAAAATATTGGGTAGTCTATCCATTTTGTGTTTTTAAACTGTAAAATAGACAAGAGTTAGATTCATAAAAAAATACTTATTAATACAAGCAATTTTTACATATATCATAAAGCATAAGCATACTATATTACATATATTACACCACACGAATACAACTATCTTATTCCGACTCGCTTGTTTCTTCTTCTTCGGTTTTGGTTCGTTTTGCCAAGTTTCTAGGGATATATGATGTTCCCCTAATACGAGCCGTCGTTTTCCACATTGGTTTAGAAAAACCTGGTGGTTTAGAGGTTCCCGGGTCATTGTTACAACTTAAGGACTTCGGGGGTTGACGATACATATAAAGTTCATCGGGGTTGGAATTAGATTTCTCTATTTTTATGCCCTTTCCCTTATTATTTTCTTTTGCCTTTTTAAATTCAGTTGGGGTAATTTCTATAACATCATCGGAATTCTCGTCGAAATCCGATTCATCGGAGAATTGGTAATCCTCCCAATATTTTGCTTCCTTGGCGGAAACACCATTGACCATAATTAACCTTGGTCGGTTGGTTGAGGATTTTCTTTTACTTAACCGTTTTATTATTTCCCCCACCGGTTCTATTTCTTCATCCGTTTCCGATTCTTCTTCCGGTTCCGATTCTTCTTCCGGTTCCGACTCTTCTTCCGGTTCCTCTTCGGGAACTTGTGAATCAGTCCACGAATCATTCCAATTTACATTTGACTCTTCATTATTATTAGGTGAGTCAATGGGACTTGTTCTAGAGGTAGACATCTATCACATAATATCAAACACGTTAAGAGATTAATATATCACATAATATTCATATGTTAAAAATATATAGTTTCCAACAAAAATGTTAAGCAATCATTTTTTAAAGAAAACACGGTCGAAGTCCAGACTCACTAATGCATCCTAACAAACTCGATAAGACACACTAATGCAAAATTCTGGTTCTCTAAGACCAACGCTCGGATACCAACTGAAATGTCCCGTTCTTATTGATTAAAAACGTTCCATATTAATTGATTTCGTTGCGAGGTTTTGACCTCTATATGAGACATTTTTCAAAGACTGCATTCATTTTTAAAACAAACCATAACCTTTATTTCATGGATAAAGGTTTTAAAAAGCTTTACGTAGATTATCAAATAATGATAATCTAAAATATCCTGTTTACACGCGACCATTACATAATGGTTTACAATACAAATATGTTACAACAAAATAAGTTTCTTGAATGCAGTTTTTACACAATATCATACAAGCATGGACTCCAAATCTCGTCCTTATTTAAGTATGCGACAACGGAGGCTCTTAATAATCACCTGAGAATAAACATGCTTAAAACGTCAACAAAAATGTTGGTGAGTTATAGGTTTAACCTATATATATATATCAAATCATAATAATAGACCACAAGATTTCATATTTCAATACACATCCCATACATAGAGATAAAAATCATTCATATGGTGAACACCTGGTAACCGACATTAACAATATGCATATATAAGAATATCCCCATCATTCTGGGACACCCTTCGGATATGATATAAATTTCGAAGTACTAAAGCATCCGGTACTTTGGATGGGGTTTGTTAGGCCCAATAGATCTATCTTTAGGATTCGCGTCAATTAGGGTGTCTGTTCCCTAATTCTTAGATTACCAGACTTAATAAAAAGGGGCATATTCGATTTCGATAATTCAACCATAGAATGTAGTTTCACGTACTTGTGTCTATTTTGTAAATCATTTATAAAACCTGCATGTATTCTCATCCCAAAAATATTAGATTTTAAAAGTGGGACTATAACTCACTTTCACAGATTTTTACTTTGTCGGGAAGTAAGACTTGGCCACTGGTTGATTCACGAACCTATAACAATATATACATATATATCAAAGTATGTTCAAAATATATTTACAACACTTTTAATATATTTTGATGTTTTAAGTTTATTAAGTCAGCTGTCCTTGTTAGTAACCTACAACTAGTTGTCCACAGTTAGATGTACAGAAATAAATTGATAAATATTATCTTGAATCAATCCACGACCCAGTGTATACGTATCTCAGTATTGATCACAACTCAAACTATATATATTTTGGAATCAACCTCAACCCTGTATAGCTAACTCCAACATTCACATATAGAGTGTCTATGGTTGTTCCGAAATATATATAGATGTGTCGACATGATAGGTCGAAACATTGTATACGTGTCTATGGTATCTCAAGATTACATAATATACAATACAAGTTGATTAAGTTATGGTTGGAATAGATTTGTTACCAATTTTCACGTAGCTAAAATGAGAAAAATTATCCAATCTTGTTTTACCCATAACTTCTTCATTTTAAATCCGTTTTGAGTGAATCAAATTGCTATGGTTTCATATTGAACTCTATTTTATGAATCTAAACAGAAAAAGTATAGGTTTATAGTCGGAAAAATAAGTTACAAGTCGTTTTTGTAAAGGTAGTCATTTCAGTCGAAAGAACGACGTCTAGATGACCATTTTAGAAAACATACTTCCACTTTGAGTTTAACCATAATTTTTGGATATAGTTTCATGTTCATAATAAAAATCATTTTCTCAGAATAACAACTTTTAAATCAAAGTTTATCATAGTTTTTAATTAACTAACCCAAAACAGCCCGCGGTGTTACTACGACGGCGTAAATCCGGTTTTACGGTGTTTTTCGTGTTTCCAGGTTTTAAATCATTAAGTTAGCATATAATATAGATATAGAACATGTGTTTAGTTGATTTTAAAAGTCAAGTTAGAAGGATTAACTTTTATTTGCGAACAATTTTAGAATTAACTAAACTATGTTCTAGTGATTACAAGTTTAAACCTTCGAATAAGATAGCTTTATATGTATGAATCGAATGATGTTATGAACATCATTACTACCTTAAGTTCCTTGGATAAACCTACTGGAAAAGAGAAAAATGGATCTAGCTTCAATGGATCCTTGGATGGCTCGAAGTTCTTGAAGCAGAATCATGACACGAAAACAAGTTCAAGTAAGATCATCACTTGAAATAAGATTGTTATTGTTATAGAAATTGAACCAAAGTTTGAATATGATTATTACCTTATATTAGAATGATAACCTACTGTAAGAAACAAAGATTTCTTGAGGTTGGATGATCACCTTACAAGATTGGAAGTGAGCTAGCAAACTTGAAAGTATTCTTGATTGTATGAAACTAGAACTTTTGGAATTTATGAAGAACACTTAGAACTTGAAGATAGAACTTGAGAGAGATAAATTAGATGAAGAAAATTTAAGAATGAAAGTGTTTGTAGGTGTTTTTGGTCGTTGGTGTATGGATTAGATATAAAGGATATGTAATTTTGTTTTCATGTAAATAAGTCATGAATGATTACTCATATTTTTGTAATTTTATGAGATATTTCTTGCTAGTTGCCAAATGATGGTTCCCACATGTATTAGGTGACTCATATGGGCTGCTAAGAGCTGATCATTGGAGTGTATATACCAATAGTACATACATCTAAAAGCTGTGTATTGTACGAGTACGAATACGGGTGCATACGAGTAGAATTGTTGATGAAATTGAACGAGGATGTAATTGTAAGCATTTTTGTTAAGTAGAAGTATTTTGATAAGTGTATTGAAGTCTTTCAAAAGTGTATAAATACATATTAAAACACTACATGTATATACATTTTAACTGAGTCGTTAAGTCATCGTTAGTCGTTATATGTAAGTGTTGTTTTGAAACCTTTAGGTTAACGATCTTGTTAAATGTTGTTAACCCAATGTTTATAATATCAAATGAGATTTTAAATTATTATATTATCATGATATTATCATGTATGAATATCTCTTATTATGATATATATACATTAAATGTCTTTACAACGATAATCGTTACATATATGTCTCGTTTAAAAATCATTAAGTTAGTAGTCTTGTTTTTACATATGTAGTTCATTGTTAATATACTTAATGATATGTTTACTTATCATAGTATCATGTTAAGTATATATATATCCATATATATGTCATCATATAGTTTTTACAAGTTTTAACGTTCGTGAATCACCGGTCAACTTGGGTGGTCAATTGTCTATATGAAACATATTTCAATTAATCAAGTCTTAACAAGTTTGATTGCTTAACATGTTGGAAACATTTAATCATGTAAATATCAATCTCAATTAATATATATAAACATGGAAAAGTTCGGGTCACTACATCGACTGTGTGCAATCCAAGGTTTTAATACTTTATTAGCAATTACACCAAGTGTCCTTGTATGTAATCCACCCCTGTTTTAATGAGTCCATTGACTATTAATCCATCCCCATGTTCGGTTAAATGAACGATTATTAGTACTTATAAATATCCCGCCCATCGTGTCTGATCGAGTGTATGTGGTTATTTATAGGTACGTCCAATTGTAAATCTTTATATTAAATTAACGAACTATCATTCAATTAAAAAAATATAAAGCCCATTAATAGCCCATTGTCTAATTTCCACAAGTGTCGGTCTTTTGTTCAAACCCCAATTATGGTACAGAGCCCAATAACCCCGTCTTTGATATTTAGTCCAACATCACGATTACTTCAGCTTAAATAAGCATAATAATAACTTAGCTACGAGACATTAATTTAAAAAGGTTGAACATAACTTACAATGAGTATTAATCGCGTAGTATTACACGGACAGAGTTTCGACTTACAAACTTAAAACATTCGCTAACATAACCTTATTATTATTAAACTTAAATTATAATTATAATTATAAAATATATATATATATATATATATATATATATATATATATATATATATATATATATATATATATATATATATATATATATCGTATATGTTGAGAGAAAGGAAAAGAAAAAGGTATGTTTGATCGAGCAGAATTCGTTGCCTTTTATAGGCCCACGTTGAACTGTACATCTCCGCGAGTTCGGCATTTTTCTGCTTCATAGCTCCGCAGTCGCGGACCTTTGGATTCCAGCTCATCTCTTTGAGTTAAACGTAGGCTGCTTATAAATATAATATATAGTAATATATATAATTAATTATATATTATATTATATTCTTGTTCATAGATGACTTGTAATTTTTGGTCCGTTGCGTCGCGCGCTGAAAGTTGGTTCATGTCTCAGTTCCGGATTTTCGAACGCCTTTTCGTACGATTTAATATCTTGTACTTTGCGTTTCACGGCTTGTACTCTTATAATTTTTAGACGTTTCTCATCAATAATTTGAACCACTTGGATTGTACTTTATAGTTTTTAGCTTTTTGGTCATTTGCGTCTTCAATTCGTCGAATCTGTCTTTTGTCTTCACCTTTTATTATTTAAACGAATATCACTTGTAAATTGAACAATTGTAACTAAAAGCTTGTCTTTCTTGAAGGATAATGCTATGAAATATATGTTTGTTTTTAGCATTATCAAATATTCCCACACTTGAGCGTTGCTTGTCCTCAAGCAATATAGAATTTGAATAAAAACATACTTGAATCACTTCTTTATTCATCACACTTTGTACATCAGTGATTTTGATACTACAGTATGAATAATGATAGTAACGTTGTGGTTTACAGTCCCACCTGACTATAAAAATTTAGATCCTTTAGGAAATTGGATCTTTATGAAAACGTTTGATCTTTTGAAAATTCAATCTAGTTTTTACCCTAGATAAGTTTTCCGGAATAACCCTTCACCGGTGTTTGCAAAATATTTTTGTGGGTTTCAGATTTGAAAATTTTAGCTCAAAACTTATGGTTTTGTGTCACCCACTTGCTAACCTTGTATTAGGAAAGCAACACGTCCAGTATACTTGCTCCGTATATTACCTTTCGGTAAAATACCATCCGGTTGTAAAGGAAAGCGTTGAACAAGCAACTGTTAAGGCAATGTCTAATGACATGCTTTTGATTATGGTATATATCGTGTCGGATGCAATTACTATCCTTTTTAGGAGCAATAGTAAAGATCACCCTATAGTTTTTTCGGTCTGGCACAAGGTCCTGTCTTCGACCATGCTATGCAACCACCGTTCTTACGGTTGACACCCGATTTGGTTCAGGTGACCTAATGAATTCCGGTGAATTCTTAGGATTTTACGTTCAATGGTAATGAACGCATTAAAAATAGGTTTTCAGAAAACAAATCGGTTTGTAATTTTGATCAAAATATTTTCTCGTTCAAGCTCGAGTTTAGATATCATCGAATTCCATGAGTTTCAATTCTCAATCTTTAAGGTCAATCTCAAGGATTGAGTAATATCAGGCTTAAATGCTGATTTTTTTTATCTTTAAGGAGATTATCCTTTCTGGGGATCTGATTCATTATTCTTATAAGCTAATTTGCACGGTGTCCCCCCATTGTACGAGATAGATCCTCTCATGGTTAGGATAAGTCTGACAAGTTGGCGACCCTGTTTGATGCTGAGGTCCGTGGATTTCCAGCTGATTTTCGAGAAAACTTTTCAAGGTTTTGCGTAAACTCTACAACTGGTCTGGACGACAACTTCCTGACTTAAATCAAGAAGCGCGTGTCTTTTTCTCGGAAGACTTTACTTCCTTTTAAATCAAGTGGCACATTTCTTTCAAATATACTATAAAAAATCGGGTAAACTGATTAAATTGTTCAAAACAAAAGTATCTTCAATTATTTGTACAAAAATATGTGATATATGTAATTTGAATAATTTGGTAAATTTTTCCCACACTTGGCTTTTATTTTCCTTTCTTTGTCTTTTTATTTTCCTCTATTCCATTTTTAAATGAATTCAAACGTTTTGGGTTGTTTCTCAATTTATGTCCTTTACGAGGTAACGACAATTTCGGTGTTAATACCCAGTTTTATCGTTCATAAATATGTATAAAAATGATTTTGAATTCATTTAGTTGAAAATTTTTAAAAATTTTACTAGAAGTGGGTAGTCAGTATATAAGACTAGGGCTGTTCTTTATTATCAGAGAGCACTAGATTCTAATACAACTACTGTGTTACTAGTATTTTTAATGGTAACCAAGTGTTTAAGTTAAAATTTTTAAAAATCCGAAAGAATTTAACCCCTTTCCACACTTAAGATCTTGCAATGCCCTCATTTGCAAGAAATCAGTAACAATTTAAATTATTGAGGGTAATTAGCGTAGAAAAACAATTAAAATTTTACCAAAGTTTCCAAACATATTGGCGTTTGTTTTGAATGATAAATGGTGCAATTCATTTGTTCATTCCGTCTGTTGTTATTTCACATATATTTTGCATCTTGTCGTCAAAATCAGTTGCTTTTGCTGAACTTAATGCCAGTCTTTGAAAATGCGCTGTTTTACCCTGTTTTGTACATGAGATAAACTACAAACATATATATATATACATATTTTTGAAGTTGGGTATATCACCCCACATTCAAAAATTATTAAAATCTAATAATAAAAGTTAGAAAATTATAAAAACTATTATAGTATCAAAAGAAGTATTAAAAGTATACAATTACAACTTACCAAATAAATAAAAATAGGCATAAAAGAAAATTAGATTTGATGAGGATGGTTCCAGTAGGGATTCCATTCATAGCCGTAAGTGCTGTAGAATGCTTGAGCTGGGTCATATGTAGGGTACAGTGGTCGGGTCTGTATAGTTCAGGGAAGAAATACGGGCATTGGAGTAGGAATGTAGTTTGTATTTATGTATGCACAATGACTTATGATTTGGCTTTGATGATACTGCCAATCTTGAAATGCTCGTTGTCTAGCCATTTCATACTCATGTTGAGCCATAAAAATTTGCATTTCTGTCATCTGATTCCCCCCTCCCGCATTACCTTGCTGCTGATCTCTTTTGACCTGTGGATGATTGCCATCATATGGTACTGTAGCGTTATGTCATTTCTTTAAAACCTTAGCACCATGATACACGCGTAAATCTATTCTATCATGGGGTTCTGGTTCTGCCATTAATAATCCCCCCGACTTCTATCTACAACCAGATGCTCAGCAATTAAAGTAATAAAGATACCACCTCCTATTATACTATTAGGCCGCATACCCCTAACCATAGCCGATAAATAATAACACACACAATAAGGTATACTTACAGCGCTCTGTGGGTCTCGAATACACATGTGGTAAAATAAATCTTGTTCATTTACCTTTTCTTTGTTCCTACCTCGCTGTGTAATCGAGTTTGCTAAAAACCTGTGGATCACTTTTAACTCAGCTCTATCAATATCAATATAAGAGTAAGATCCCCCACGAAATCAATTATGGCTAGTCATTCTACTCCATATTCCATTCATATCAAAATTTTCATCAACCCTCCTACCATTAACTATCAACCTTTGACAATCAGTAGATGCTAGTTCCTCAGGCGTATATATACATAAAGCCTGAGCCATATCTAGTAGAGACATATGGCGCATCTCACCTCCTAATAAAAATCTAATACAGCTCTAATCGGTTAAGGTAGCTACCCGGGATGGAATTCAACATAACAACATGTTCTTAATGTTCACATAATTACAAAACCGAATTGTATTTGAGTTAAAGCAACGGAAGCATAATTATTAAGAAAACAAGTTTATATGTTAAACCATTTTGAATGAATTCCATATTGTTATCAAGTCATGAACATATGCTTACATATAAAAGAAGGAAGTAAGATTGTACCTCCTCAATATTAATTGATGGCTGAATTTGGACAGCAAGATGATGATGAAGATGATGGAATGAAAGCTTCTAACTTGAAGCCTCAAGTGTGTAATACCCCAAGCAACAACCCCAACACCCTTGCCTTTAGTTAGGATTTGAATGACACTTGATATGAGCTTGCAAAGACAAATTTAGAACTGCCTTTAAGTCCCAAAAAGGCCACGGCCTAACAGCTACTGCAGCTGAATTCTGTGCAGTTTTTTTGCTTTGAATATCTTTGTTTTTCACTTGAGAGAATGGGTCAAAAAGATCTTGGTTCAAGAGTCTAGCATGGTCTTAAGGAATATATTCTTACTAGTAACCAAGCAAGCATGGGAATGTGTCCTAGGAGTCCCCAAAATCTACATTCATATGCCACTTAAATAACAAGTATTATTTATATAAAACTTGTTATAACTTATATAAAACTTGTTATAAAAGTCCAAGTTATATATATAGGTTACTTGTACTTTATAAACCAATTTATAAAGTATAACACAACATAATTATTTATACTTATAAATAATTAAATCCTTAATATATAAATTGTCCAAACAATTTATCTCAAGTGATAATATTTTAAAAACCCGATTTTCTAAAATCCAAGTGTCACGTATTTGTTTAATGATCTAATAGTTAAGATCGTATACGTTTATGGTGTCGGTAAGCTTGTTATTGGGTATGACCCGACTTGGATCATAACATATTAGCCACATTAATTTAATATGTCTCTCGGGCATACAAAATACCTTCAACCCGATCATTTATTTCAATACTACATAATAATTCCACACACCATTCTCTATATACAGGCCTACGTATATTGAACAAACGTTCCCAATCATTAAAAGTAGAATTACCATACCTTTGTGTAAGTAATTTTCTGATTGGATCGGCCAATCCCACTGTTTCTAACGGTTCCCAATCTATTACTCTGGGTACTTCAACATCATTAGACTGAAGGGTGTGTAAGTTCCTCTGATATTTTGGATAGTCTATCCAAAATCTGTCAAACCTCAAGTTTGGGTGTAAATTTGCCTTAGTGATATTTGAAAATGAAATGACTTGATGAGGTATATTTTGTCTGTATTGGTCGTTAATCTCCTGCTCGTCTGCATTAGGAGGAGCATTGCGAGCCTGGGATGAAGATTCACGCCTTTCAGTCTGCAAAATACATTAAACACAATTTTTGTGCATCCAAATATGCATTAGTGTTAGCAAAATCATTAATCAAAACAATCATAATGACATGTTTAATCCATATTAAACTTTATACGCATTTTCATAATATTAGCAATTCTACACTTTTACAAATAAACATATATGAAAATGTATACAATGTTCTTTAGCATTCATCTTCTAAAACATGTCAAAAATAATCATTATAGCAATTAAACAAGTTCCACATAGCATTCGTATCAATTAAATCGAGTTCATGCATTTTTGACTCAAAAAGTCCACTTTAATACTCAAAAATCATGTTTAGGATCATAGTTTTGATCATTTAGCAACCTAAACATGTTACACTACTTAATTTAGCATAAACCAACAACAAAATTCGGCCATAACCTGTTTATATCAAAAAGCCTCAATTTTGCTCAAGAACACAAACCCTAGATCACTCAAAATTTGAAGTTTAAGGCTTCTAATCATGTTAAATAGCATCAATCTAGGTTATACTGTAGTGACCCAAACTTTTCCATGTTTATATATATTAAATGAAATTATTATTTACATGATTAAGTGTTTCCAACATGTTAAGCAATCAAACTTGTTAAGACTTGATTAATTGAAATAGGTTTCATATAGATAATTGACGACCCAAGTTGACCGGTGATTCACGAACGTTAAAACTTGTAAAAACTATATGATGACATATATATGATTATATATATAGTTAACATGACATTATGATAAGTAAGTATCTCATTAGGTATTTTAACAATGAGTTATATACATAAAATTGAGTTTATTGAATTAAGAAACTCGAAACGGTATATATAGCGATTATCGTTATAACAACGTCTTACTAAATACATATGAATCATATTAAGATATTGATACACTATGTTTAATCATGATAAATTATAAGTAAACATGTCATTAAGTGTATTAACAATGAACTACATATGTAAAAACAAGACTACTAACTTAATGATTTCGAAACGAGACATATATGTAACGATTATCGTTGTAACAACATTTAACTGTATATATATCATACTAAGATATATTAATATATCATAATATCATGATAATGTAATAATTTAACATCTCATTAGATATAATAAACATTGGGTTAACAACATTTAACATGATCGTTAACTTAAAGGTTTCAAATCAACATTTACATGTAACGACTAACGATGACTTACCGACTCAGTTAAAATGTATATACATGTAGTGTTTTAATATGTATTCATACACTTTTGAAAGACTTCAAGGTACTTATCAAAATACTTCTACTTAACAAAAATGCTTACAATTACATTCTCGTTCAGTTTCATCAACAATTCTACTCGTACGCACCCGTATTCGTACTCGTACAATACACATCTTTTAGATGTATGTACTATTGGTATATACACTCCAATGATCAGCTCTTAGCAGCCCATGTGAGTCACCTAACATATGTGGGAACCATCATTTGGCAACTTGCATGAAATATCTCATAAAATTACAAAAATATTAGTAATCATTCATGACTTATTTACATGTAAAAAAAATTACACATCCTTTATATCTAATCCATATACCAACGACCAAAAATACGTACAAACACTTTCATTCTTCAATTTTATTTATCTAATTGATCTCTTTCAAGTTCTATCTTCAAGTTCTAAGTGTTCTTCATAAATTCTATAAGTTCTAGTTTCATAAAATCAAGAATACTTCCAAGTTTGCTAGCTTACTTCCAATCTTGTAAAGTGATCATCCAACCTCAAGAACTATTTCTTATTTATAGTAAGATATATTTATAATACTAGGTAATACTCATATTCAAACTTTGATTCAATTTCTATAACTATAACAATCTTATTTCGAGTGGAAATCTTACTTGAACTTGTTTTCGTGTCATGATTCTGCTTCAAGAACCTTCAAGCCATCCAAGGATCCTTTGAAGCTAGATCTATTTTTCTCATTTCCAGTAGGTTTATCCACAAAACCTGAGGTATTAATGATGTTCATAACATCATTCGATTCATATATATAAAACTACCTTAGTCGAAGGTTTAAACTTGAAATCACTAGAACATAGTTTAGTTAATTCTAAACTTGTTCGCAAACAAAAGTTAATCCTTCTAAATTGACTTTTAAAATGAACTAAACACATGTTCTATATCTATATGATATGCTAACTTAATGATTTAAAACCTGGAAACACGAAAAATACCGTAAAACCGGACATACGCCGTCGTAGTAACACTGCGGGCTGTTTTGGGTTTGATAATTAAAAACTACGATAAACTTTGATTTAAAAGTTTTTCTTCTAGGAAAATTATTTTTCTTATGAACATGAAACTATATCCAAAAATCATGGTTAAACTCAAAGTGGAAGTATGTTTTTCAAAATGGTCATCAAGACGTCGTTCTTTAGACTGAAATGACTACCTCTTACAAAAATGACTTGTAACTTATATTTCCGACTATAAACCTATACTTTTTATGTTTAGATTCATAAAATAGAGTTCAATATGAAACCATAGCAATTTTATTCACTCAAAACGGATTTAAAACGAAGAAGTTATGGGTAAAACAAGATTGGATATTTTTTATTGTTGTAGCTACGGGAAATATTGTAACAATTCTATACAAATCATATCCTAGCTAACTTATATTGTATTATACATGTATTCTAATATATTATGTAATCTTGGGATACCATAGACACGTATGCAAATGTTTTGACATATCATATCGACCCATCTATATATATTATTTGGAACAACCTTAGACACTCTATATGCAGTAATGTTGAAGTTAGCTATACAGGGTTGAGGTTGATTCCAAAAATATATATACTTTGAGTTGTGATCTAGCCTGAGACATGTATACACTGGGTCGTGGATTGATTCATGATAATATATATCAATTTATTTCTGTACATTTAACTATGAACAACTAGTTGTAGGTTACTAACGAGGACAGCTGACTTAATAAACTTAAAATATCAAAATGTATTAAAAGTGTTGTAAATATATTTTGAACATACTTTGATATATATGTACGTATTTGTTTTAGGTTCGTGAATCGACCAGTGACCAAGTCTTACTTCTCGACAAAGTAAAAATCTGTGAAAGTGAGTTATAGTCCCACTTTTAAAATCTAATATTTTGGGATGAGAATACATGCAGTTTTATAAATGTTTTACGAAATAGACACAAGTAAATGAAACTACATTATATGGGTAAATGATCGAAACCGAATATGCCCCTTTTGCTTGGTAACCTAAGAATTAGTAAACCGATCTACTAATTGACGCGAATCCTAAAGATAGATCTATTGGGCCTAACGAACCCATCCAAAGTACCGGACGCTTTAGTACTTTGAATTCATTTTTATCATGTCTGAAGGAGTTCCTGGAATGATAGGGGATATTCTTATATGCATCTT
Organism: Rutidosis leptorrhynchoides; assembly: GCF_046630445.1. Classification (NCBI taxonomy): domain Eukaryota; kingdom Viridiplantae; phylum Streptophyta; class Magnoliopsida; order Asterales; family Asteraceae; genus Rutidosis; species Rutidosis leptorrhynchoides. The sequence goes on along the minus strand of NC_092335.1, from coordinate 363,798,461 downwards.
GTTAATGTCGGTTACCAGGTGTTCACCATATGAATGATTTTTATCTCTATGTATGGGATGTATATTGAAATATGAAATCTTGTGGACTATTATTATGATTTGATAATATATAGGTTAAACCTGTAACTCACCAACATTTTTGTTGACGTTTTAAGCATGTTTACTCTCAGGTGATTATTAAGAGCTTCCGTTGTTGCATACTAAAATAAGGACAAGATTTGGAGTCCATGCTTGTATGATATTATGTAAAAACTGCATTCAAGAAACTTATTTTTGATGTAATATATATTCTTATTGTAAACCATTATGTAATGGTCGTGTGTAAACGGTATATTTTAGATTATCATTATTTGATAATCTACGTAATGCTTTTTAAACCTTTATAGATAAAATAAAGGTTATGGTTGTTTTAAAAATGAATGCAGTCTTTGAAAAACGTCTCATATAGAGGTCAAAACCTCGCGACGAAATCAATTAATATGGAACGTTTATAATCAATATGAACGGGACATTTCAGTTGGTATCTGAGCGTTGGTCTTAGAGAACTAGAAATTTGCATTAGTGTGTCTTATCGAGTTTGTTAGGATACATTAGTGAGTCTGGACTTCGACCGTGTTTTCTTTAAAAACGATTGCTTAACACTTTTGTTGGAAACTATATGTTATTAACATATAAATATTATGTGATATATTAACCTCTTAATGTGTTTGATATTGTGTGATAGATGTCTACCACTAGTACAAATCCCATCGACTCACCTAATAATAATGAAGAGTCGAATATACTTTGGGAAGATTTACAAATTCTCGAAGAGGAATCGGAAGAGGAGGAACCGGAAGAGGAGGAACCGTAAGAAGAAGAGGTTCCGGAGGAAGAAATATTGATACCTACTGTAAATCGATTAAATAAAAGAAAATTCTCAATCAACGGACCAAAGTCAATAATGATCAATGGTGTTTCCGCCGAGGAAGCAAAATATTGGGAAGATTACCAATTTTTTGATGAATCGGATCCCGATGAGGATTCCGATGATGTTATAGAAATTACCTCGACCCAATTTAATAAAGCAAAAGAAAATAATAAGGGAAAAGGTATAAAAATAGAGAAACCTGATTCCAACCCCGATGAACTTTATATGTATCGGCAATGTCTGTATTTCCTAAATTATAACAATAACCCGGGAACCACTAAACTACCAGGTTTTTCTAAACCATTGTGGAAAACGACGGCTCGTATTAGAGGAACACCATATATCCCTAGAAAATTAGGAAAACGAACCAAGTCCGAAGAAGAAGAAACCAGTAATTCAGATTAGAGGGTTGTAATCATGTTGTGTATTATATGTATTGTAGTGTGCTTGTCCTTTTATGTTCTATGTAAAAATTGCTTGTATTGTTTGTTAATTGTCTTTTGCGAATCTAATCCTTGTCTATTTTACAGTATAAATTCAAAATGGACGTTTAGGGTAGACAACCGAATATTTTAGAAGACCTACAAGAGGATATGATTGAGGAAATCTTGTCTAGAGTCGGTCAGAATTCATCAGCACATTTAGTTATGGCGAAATTAACTTGTCAAACATTTGAAAGACTTTCCAGAAATGCCTTAGTTTATAAAAGGCTTTCCTTTGATAGGTGGGGTATATCACATTGGGGAGACCGTAAGTTACGCCGTGTTTTCTTTAAAGCGTTAAATGCGGGGAACCCAAATGCAATTTTACGCTACGGGTTAAGAACCTATTTTGACTCAACATATCCCAACATAGGATTTCGTGAATTAGAAAGAGCTTCTAACATGCAACATAAAGAAGCATGTTATGCTTACGGGTTAGTGATGTTCGCTTTTTACCAAAGTGAGAAAAAGAACATCGGATTGCAACTTTTAAATAAAACCTTCCCACAAGTGACGGATTCAGTAGTTGGGGTGAGAAACAAGGTTTTTAGATTATTACGAGGCTGTTGGACATTACGAAACCCTCGTCCTTTTGATGACATTACAACATGCTGCCTAGCCAATGGTCATAACGGTTATTTTTCACAAGACCAAGGATGGGAAGTCGTCTTAGTAAAACCAGAATGCATGACTTGTTTCTGGACTTATGAACTACGTGTCTTTATTTCCTTTGCTGAACAACTTACGTATTAACTAAGTTTATCTTCAAAAACTGTCCTGTATCAAAGTGTACTATATTTCATGTTATATGTAATATAGCGAAGTTGTAAGTTTGAAGAATATTTGTATGTGATATATTATTATAATCAGTTTTTCATATGGAATTGTAGTAGTTGAATTGTATAGTAGCTACTAAGTATGAACTTAACGGGTAGGTAGTACCCGAATTTAAACTTATAAAAAGCTAATATGAAGAAAAAGCTTTTATAAATGAGTTCATATTATGCTACGAAATACTATTGACTACTCTTAATATTCTGTATGATTAACTCGATTCAGTTGGCTATTTTGAAGGAAATGGCACCGACTACTCGACACACCATGAATATGAGCGAAGAGAAATTTTGTACCTTTCTTGCTGCAAACATAGCCGCAGTACAGGCTGCACTACATACCAACAATAACTTTGAATCTAGCAATGCAGCTAACGGCGCAAGAAATCGTGTAGGATGCTCCTACAAAGAATTCACTGCCTGCAAACCTTTGGAATTTGATGGAACCGAAGGACCAATTGGATTGAAATGGTGGACCGAGAAAGATGAATTGGTGTTTGCCATAAGTAAGTGTACTGAAGAGGACAAAGTTAAGTACGCTACGCATACCTTCACAGGTACTGCGTTAACGTGGTGGAACACCTATCTTGAACAGGTAGGACAAAATGCTGCTTACGCACTACCGTGGTCGGCATTCAAGCAATTGATGAACGAGCAGTACCGTCCTAGAAACGAAGTCAATAAACTCAAGGCAGAACTTAGAGAGTTACGAACACAAGGGTTCGACGTTACCACATATGAACGAGGATTCACAGAGTTATGCCTATTGTGTCCGGGAGCATTCAAAGATGAAGAAGAGAAGACCGACGTATTTGTAAAAGGGTTACCAGTAAGGATTCAAGAAGATGTGAGTTCACACGAGCCCGCTTCTATACAGAAGGCAAGTCGAATGGCTCATAAACTCATAAATCAGATTGAGGGAAGAATTAAAGAGCAGGCGGCCGAAGAAGCCAACACGAAACAACTCAAGAGGAAGTGGGAGGAAAACGGTGACAAGAGTCACCAGTACAACAACAACAACAACAACAACAACAACAACAACAACAACAACAACAACAACAACAACAACAATAACAACAACAACAACAATTACAACCACAACCGCAACCACTATCCCAACAACCGCAATAACAATCGCAACAATAACCGCAATCCTAACAATAACTATAACAAACATCCCAACAACAACAACAATCGTTTCAACAACAATAACAACCCCAACAACAACCTTAATAACAACAACGGCAACAAAAACTAAAAACAGCCATGTCATAGGTGTGAAGAAAATCATCAGGGGTTTTGCACGACATTTTGCAACAGGTGTAAAAGAAATGGTCATAGCGCGACAAAGTGTGAGGTCTACGGACCAAAGTTTAACAGAACTAAAGGAACAAATAATGTCAGAACAAGTAATGCCGAAACGAATAGTGTCGGAGCAAGTAATACCAACGCTGTTTGTTATAAATGTGGAAAACCGGGCCACATTATTAGAAATTGCCCGAATCAGGGGAATACTAATTGGCAGGGCAGTGGAAGAGTTTTCAATATTAATGCGGCAGAAGCACAGGAAGACCCGGAGCTTGTTACGGGTACGTTTCTTATTTACGATAAATCTGCTTATGTTTTATTTGATTCGGGTACGGATATAAGCTATATGAGTAGAGAATTTTGTGCTAAATTAAGTTGCCCATTGACGCTTTTGGATAATAAATTTTTACTCGAATTAGCAAATGATAAATTAATTTCAGCAGATAATATATGTCGGGATAGAGAAATTAAACTGGGTGATGAAATGTTTAAGATTGATTTAATACCAGTCGAGTTAGGGAGTTTTGATGTAATAATTGGTATGGACTGGTTGAAGAAGGTAAGAGCAGAGGTCGTTTGTTACAAAAATACGATTCGCATTATGCGTGAAAAAGAAAAACCTTTAATGGTGTACGGAGAAAAGAACAACGCAAAATTAAATCTTATTAGTAGTTTGAAGACGCAAAAACTAATAAGAAAAGGTTGTTATGTCATTCTAGCACACATCGAGAAAGTTAAACCTGAAGAAAAGAACATCAGTGATGTTCCCGTCGCAAAAGAATTTCCCGATGTATTTCCGAAAGAATTACCGGGATTACCCCCACATCGATCCGTTGAATTTCAAATAGACCTTGTACCAGGAGCTGCTCCAATAGCTCGTGCTCCATACAGACTCGCACCCAGCGAAATGAAAGAATTACAAAGTCAGTTACAGGAACTTTTAGAGCGTGGTTTCATTCGACCAAGCACATCACCATGGGGAGCTCCTGTATTATTTGTCAAGAAGAAAGATGGTACATTCAGGTTGTGTATCGACTACCGAGAGTTGAACAAACTTACCATCAAGAACCGCTACCCACTACCGAGAATCGACGATTTGATCAACTACAAGGCTCGTCTGTTTATTCGAAGATCGATTTACATTCTGGATATCATCAAATGCAGGTGAAGGAGGATGATATTCCAAAGATTGCTTTTAGGACGCGTTACGGTCATTACGAGTTTATGGTTATGCCGCTTGGATTGACTAACGCATCAGCTGTGTTCATGGACCTCATGAACCGAGTGTGTGGGCCATATCTTGACAAGTTTGTCATTGTTTTCATCGATGACATACTTATTTACTCGAAGAATGATCAAGAGCATGAAGAACATTTGAGAAAAGTGCTAGTGTTGCTGAGAAAAGAAAAACTGTACGCTAAGTTTTCAAAATGTGCATTTTGGTTGGAAGAAGTTCAATTCCTCGGTCATATAGTGAACAAAGAAGGTATTCAGGTGGATCCAGCAAAGATTGAAACCGTTGAAAAGTGGGAAACCCTGAAAACTCCGATATACATACGCCAATTTTTAGGGCTAGCTGGTTATTACAGGAGATTCATCCAAGATTTTTCTAAAATAGCAAAACCCTTGACTACATTAACGCATAAATTGAGGAAATTTGAATGGAAGGATGAACAAGAAAAAGCGTTTCAATTATTGAAGAAAAAGTTAACTACGGCACCTATATTGTCATTACCTGAAGGGAATGATGATTTTGTAATATATTGTGACGCCTCAAAGCAAGGTCTCGGTTGTGTATTAATGCAACGAACGAAAGTAATTGCTTATGCGTCTAGATAATTGAAGATTCACGAGCAGAATTATACGACGCATGATTTGGAATTAGGCGCGGTTGTTTTTGCATTAAAGACTTGGAGGCACTACTTATATGGGGTCAAAAGTAATATATATACCGACCACAAAAGTCTTCAACACATATTTAATCAGAAACAACTGAACTTGAGGCAGCGCAGATGGATTGAATTGTTGAATGATTACGACTTTGAGATTCGTTACCACTCAGGGAAGGCAAATGTGGTAGCCGACGCCTTGAGCAGAAAGGACAGAGAACAGATTCGTGTAAAATCTATGAATATAATGATTCACACTAACCTTACTACTCAAATAAAGGAGGCACAACAAGGAGTTTTAAAAGAGGGAAACTTAAAGGATGAAATACCCAAAGGATCGGGGAAGCATCTTAATATTTGGGAAGACGAAACCCGGTATAGGGCTGAAAGAATTTGGGTACCAAAATTTGGAGATATCAGAGAAATGGCACTTAGAGAAGCTCATAAAACCAGATACTCAATACATCCTGGAACGGGGAAGATGTACAAGGATCTCAAAAAACATTTTTGATGGCCAGGTATGAAAGCCGATGTTGCTAAATAAGTAGGGGAATGTTTGACGTGTTCTAAGGTGAAAGCGGAGCATCAGAAACCATCAGGTCTACTTCAACAACCCGAAATCCTGGAATGGAAATGGGAAAATATTACCATGGATTTCATCACTAAATTGCCAAGGACTGCAAGTGGTTTTGATACTATTTGGGTAATAGTTGATCGTCTCACTAAATCAGCACACTTCCTGCCAATAAGAGAAGATGACAAGATGGAGAAGTTAGCACGACTGTATTTGAAGGAAGTTGATAATGCTAAAAACGAACATATATTTCATAGCATTATCCCTCAAGAAAGACAAGCTTTTAGTTGCAATTGTTCTATTTACAAGTGATATTCGTTTAAATAATAAAAGGTGAAGACAAAAGACAGATTCGACGAATTGAAGGCGCAAACGACCAAAAAGCTCAAAAGTACAAAATACAATCAAAGTGGTTCCAATTATTGATGAGAAACGTCTCGAAATTACAAGAGTACAAGACGCAAAACGCAAAGTACAAGATATTAAATTATACGCAAGGACGTTCGAAAATCCGGAACCGGGACCAAAGTCAACTCTCAACGCGCGACACAACGGAGCTAAAATTACAAGTCAACGGAGTATAAGAATATAATATAATATATATATAATTATATTTAATTATATATATTATATTATATAATAAATAAATAAGCAGCCCACGTTTTTAAAGACTTTTGAGCTCTCCCAGCTGGCCATGCGATCGCATGGTCTGGAAGAACAAAAACCATGCGATCGCATGGCCCTGAAATCCAGGCCTGGTCCTATAAATTCGCGTGTTTTGGCTCAGTTTATATATCATATATCCATCTCTCTATCTATACGTAAATATATTTAAATTTATATTATAATTTTAATTTTAATTTTAAATTCTAATAATTAGGGTATTTTAGCGAATGTTGTAAGGGTGTAAGTCGAAATTCTGTCCGTGTAACGCTACGTTATTTTTAATCACTGTAAGTTATGGTTAATGTTATTTTTAAATTAATGTCTCGTAGCTAAGTTATTATTATGCTTATTTAAGACGAAGTAATCATGATGTTAGGCTGAAAATATTAAGATTGGGTAATTGGGCTTTGTACCATAATTGGGGTTTGGACAAAAGAACGACATTTGTAAAAATTAGACTATGGGCTATTAATGGTTCTTATATTAACTAAACGATACCTCGTTAAATTAATATATAGACTTATAATTTGGCGTATTTATATATAACCACATACGCTTTACTGGGTACGGTGGGCGGGATATCTATAAATACCAATAATTGTTCATTTTACCGGACACGGAACTGGACTAATAGTTAATAGACTTGTTGAAACAGGGGTGGATTACATTCAAGGGTAATTGGTGTAATTGTTAACAAAGTAGTAAAACCTTGGTTTACACGCAGTCGATAACCTGGTGTATTCATTAAACAAAGTATTAAAACCTTGTTACAATTCGAATCCCCAATTAGTTAGAATATTTGACTTCGGAAATAAGAATAATTTGATGAAGACTTTCGCACTTTATATTTATGCCTGATGGACTATTATGGACATATCGAATAATCCAGGACAAAGGACAATTAACCCATGGGAATAAACTAAAATCAACACGTCGAACATCATGATTACGGAAGTTTAAATAAGCATAATTCCTTTATTTCATATTTAATTGCACTTTTAATTATCGAACTTTTATTTATTGTCATTGTATTTAATTGCACTTTTAATTATCGTACTTTTTAATTATCGCAATTTTATTTTATCGCACTTTTATTTATTGGAATTTCATTATCGTTATTTAATTGACGCTTTAAATTAAGTTATATTTATTTTTAATATTTTACATTAGGTTTTAACTGCGACTAAAGTTTTAAAAATCGACAAATCGGTCATTAAACGGTAAAAACCCCTTTTATAATAATAATATCATTTATATATATATATATATATATATATATATATATATATATATATATATATATATATATATATATATTTGTATTTTTATAAAATTAAAACTAATATAGCGTTAAGCTTGTTTAAGTTTATCCCTGTGGAATGAACCGGACTTACTAAAAACTACACTACTCTACGATTAGGTACACTGCCTATAAGTGTTGTAGCAAGGTTTAGGTATATCCATTCTATAAATAAATAAATATCTTGTGTAAAATTTTATCATATTTAATAGTATTACGTTGTAAAAAAATACTATTTCCTAGTAAACCTCGCACACATCAAGTATTTTTGGCGCCGCTGCCGGGGACAATTCTGCTTAAACGCCGGAAGCGCAACGCCATATATAAAAAAAAATTTATTAATTTTTAGTTTACTTTTGTAAAAATACGTTTTTGTAAAAATACGTTTTAAAAAAATATATATATATATAAAGAAAAACAAAAATTATATATTTTTAATAGTTTGTTATATATATATATATATATATATATATATATATATATATATATATATATATATATATATATATATATGTATATATATGTATATATATATATATATATATAAAACTATAAGGTTTCTTTATTTTTATTTTGTAATAATATAAGTTTTATTTAATTTATATAAATATATAAAACATAAAACTGAAAAAAAAAAAAAACATTCGGGCCACTACACTGTAGCAGCCCAACAACTGAACTGGATCCGAGGCCCATGCGATCGCATGGCTGTATAACTGAGTTTTCATGCGATCGCTTGATTAGAAAAGACAGGTCTGAAACATCTGATCCATCGAATTAGGGTTTAATTATTATTATTATTATTATTATTAATTAAAAACCCTAATTAGGGTTTAGTTTTTAATATTATTTAGTTTTAGTTTTTATTTATTAAGTTTAATTAGTTTATTTAAATTACAAAATTAATAGTTTTATAAAATAAATAATATAAAAATAAAATTGTACTTTTTACAACTTTAAGTTTATCTTTTTATATTTTGTTTCTTTTTATTCGTTTTAGCGTAATATTTGTATTTTTCGCTCGTTTTTAGTTTCAAGTCATAGTTTTTGCCATAGTTATTTTTACTTCTAGATTTTTAGGCCTTGCCGTAAAATCCCTTAAGTGCTTTTTCTTTAGACTAATATTTAAGTGCTTTAGAATTTTGCGACGCCGTTTTTATATTTTAGTACCTTTTTAAGTTATTGCCATTTGGGATATAGAATTTCTTTTAAGCTTTAATATTTTCAGACGCAACTTTTAATTTTTAGTTTTTAGTTCCTTTTTAAGTTTCGACGCGCTACATTCTTATTTTTATTTTTCAACTTTTTATTTTTCGACGTTTTTCGACGCGCTCTTTTTTTTTCTTATTTCTCGACATTCTAGTTTTTAGGACATAGAATTTTTCTATTTCTTCTCTCTAAATTTCTTTAAACTTTAACGAAAAATTATTTTAAGTGGTTAAATTGATAGACATCAAAATTTTTTGGTTCGTAGTAATAGTTAGATTTGTACGTGGACCGGGTTATTGGAGCCAAACAGTACTCAATTATATTGAGACCAAACGAATCCTGCCCCTTTGCTGCATCTTTTGGCTATTCGAAACGTGGGCAAAATCAGAAAAGTCTATTAATTGGATAACTTATATAGTTTTTCTTTCTTTTTAAAAACTAATAGGATATTCAGTGAATGCACCGAGCAAAACGTTCACCACCTTTTGTACGTTCACCACCTGTAACTCGATCTAGACATCTAGCAAATATTGTCGCCGTTGATTTTTCTTTAGAATCGTCATCCAGTTGACCAAGTACTCCAATTCAAATTTCTGATAATCCATTTTTTGAACCCAACCTCACAATTGAGAATCTTGAGAATATTCAGGGACAATTCATAGATCCTGAACCATTAATCTTTCCTCCGGAACCACCAATCATTCAAACAGAGATTGTTGAGGAACCTACCATTAAATCAGAATCCTATAGTGATTCAGATTCAACAAATTCAATCATGGAGAATCTGGAACCTCTAAGTATGGAAGACCGAATGAGAGCTAAACGCACTGGCCAAGTCACGCAATTTCTCAACCTGACATTAATGCGCCAGATTATGAAATCAAGGGACAAATCCTACACATGGTAACAAATCAATGCCAATTTAGTGGTGCGCCGAAGAAAGATCCAAATGAACATCTTCGTACCTTTAATAGAATCTGCACTCTATTTAAAATCAGAGAAGTGGAGGATGAACAGATATATCTCATGTTATTTCCCTGGACTTTAAAGGGAGAAGCCAAAGATTGGTTGGAATCGTTACCTGAAGGGGCGATTGATACATGGGAAGTTTTAGTTGAAAATTTTCTTAAACAATTCTTTCCGGCATCTAAAGCCGTAAGACTTCAAGGAGAAATTGTTACGTTCGCACAGAAGCCAAATGAAACTCTATATGAGGCGTGGACAAGATTTGGAAAGTTATTGAGAGGATGTCCGCAACATGGTTTAGACACTTGTCAAATAGTACAAATATTCTACTAAGGATGAGACATCACTACACGAAAAGACATAGATATAGCAGCTGATGGTTCCATTATGAAGAAAACAGCAACTGATGCTTACAAAATTATTGATAACACTGCTTCCCAGTCACATGAGTGGCACCAAGAAAAAGATATCGTTAGATCATCTAAAGCAGCTAGAGCCGATTCTAGCCATGACTTAGATTCCATTTCCGCAAAGATAGATGTTGTCGAGAGACGAATGGAAAAGATGACTAAAGATATCCAGTCAATACGAATTAGTTGTGAGCAGTGTGGAGGACCACATTTGACAAAAGATTGTCTTAGTATTGAACTAACAATGGAACAAAGAGAGAATGTTTCATACATAAACCAAAGGCCTGGAAATAATTATTAGAATAATTATCAACCGCCAAGACCGATCTACAATCAAAATCTGAACTATAACCGAAATATTCCATACAACAACCAACAAGGTCCAAGTAATCAACAAGTATCCAATAATACTTACAATCAGCAAAGACCTATTTTTCAAAACAAACCACCACAAACCGATGATAAAAAGCCAAATTTAGAAGACATGATGTTGAAGCTAGTTGATTCTCAAACACAATTTTTCACATCTCAGAAGCAAACCAATGAACAAAATGCTCAAGCATTTAGAAATCAACAAGCTTCTATTCAAAATCTGGAACAAGAAGTAAGCAACCTAGCAAGGTTGATAGGTGAAAGAAAACCAGGAAGTTTACCTAGTGATACAAATGCTAACCCCAGAAATGAAACAGCTAAAGCCATTACCACAAGAAGTGGTATTACACTTAAACCACCTGAAATACCTGTAATTTCTGATGAAGCTATTCCTACTCCACAAGAACCACAGTCTGAACAAGATAAGGAAACAGAACCGGTAGTTGAAAAGGTTAATGAAGATAACACAGTTAAGGCTAAACCTTATGTTAAACCATACCAACCACCACTTCCTTACCCAAGTAAAATGAGAAAAGAGAGACTTGAAGCCGAGCAATCTAAATTTTTAGATATGTTTAAACAGATAAATGTAAATCTTCCTTTCATTGATGTAATTTCAGGAATGCCTAGATATGCTAAATTTCTGAAAGATCTAATCACAAATAGAAAGAAAATGGAAGAACTATCGGCTGTTACTATGAATGCTAATTGTTCAGCAGTGCTGTTGAATAAGATACCAGAAAAATTATCTGATCCAGAAGTTTCACAATTCCATGTTTTCTGGATAGTCTTAGTTCAATAGAAGCATTGGCAGACTTAGGTGCTAGTATAAATTTAATGCCGTATTCATTATACGCTAAACTAGACCTTGGAGAATTGAAACCAACACGAATAAGCATACAACTAGCCGATAGATCAGTAAAATATCCTAGAGGGATAATGGGGAACATGCTAGTTAAAGTTGGTACTTTAGTATTTCCAGTAGATTTTGTTATTCTGGACATGGAAGAAGATTCTCGAGTACCTCTCATATTAGGAAGACCATTCTTAAACACGGCTAAAGCAATAATAGACGTGTTCGGTAAGAAACTGACCCTAAGTATAGAGGACAAGAGTGTTACCTTTTTAGTTGATAGAGCAATGCAACAACCGCAATCTGCAGATGATACATGTTATTATATTCAAACTATAGAATCACATGCAGAATTGTTAGAAGAATTTCCAGAATTACAAGAAATAGGAGAATGTTCTTTAGGAGAAGGAACTGAACCAATCGATGAAACTGAAATGTTAGCTACACTTATGGCTAATGGATATGAACCAAAATCAGAATAAATTCAAATGCTAAAAGAAGAAGACAGATATCGATATAAATCATCAATAGAAGAACCACCGACATTAGAGTTAAAGTCACTTCCAAACCATTTGGAATACGCTTATTTACATGGTGAGTCTGAATTACCTGTAATAATTTCGTCTTCTCTTACTGAAAATGAAAAATCACAACTCATTTCTGTGCTAAAAACTCATAAACCAGCCATTGCATGGAAAATTCATGATATTAAAGGAATAAGTCCTTCATATTGCACACATAAAATCCTTATGGAAGAAGGTCATAAAACGTATGTGCAACGCCAACGAAGACTAAATCCTAATATGCTAGATGTTGTTAAGAAAGAAATAATTAAACTGCTTGATGCAGGTTTAATTTTTCCAATCTCTGATAGTCCATGGGTAAGCCCAGTTCAATGCGTACCTAAGAAGGGTGGCATGACTGTCATTACAAATGAAAAAAATGAGTTTATTCCTATAGGACTGTAACAAGATGGCGTGTTTGTATTGATTATAGAAAATTAAATGACTCCACCAGAAAAGATCACTTTTCCTTACCTTTTATTGATCAAATGTTGGAAAGATTAGCCGAAAATAGTTACTATTGTTTTCTTGATGGTTTTTCCGGATATTTTCAAATTCCAATAGCACCCGAGGACCAAGAGAAAACCACATTCACGTGCCCTTATGGTACTTTTGCTTACAAACGCATGCCATTTGGACTTTGCAACGCCCCTGCAACCTTTCAAAGGTGCATGATGGCGATCTTTCACGACATGATAGAAGAATGCATGGAAGTTTTCATGGATGACTTTTCAGTTTTCGGTGATACATTTGAATCATGTCTAGTTAATCTTGAACGAATGCTTATTAGATGTGAACAATCAAATCTAGTTCTTAATTGGGAGAAATGTCATTTCATGGTTAAAGAAGGCATCGTTCTTGGACATAAAATTTCAAAGGAAGGAATTGAAGTGGATAGAGCTAAAGTAGATGTAATTGCTAAACTTCCACATCCCACCAATGTTAGAGGAGTTAGGAGTTTTCTAGGGCATGCCGGTTTTTACCGACGTTTCATAAAAGATTTTTCTAAAATTGCCACTCCTATGAATAAACTCCTAGAAAAGGATGCTCCATTCATCTTTTCAGATGAATGCATCAAATCTTTTAATATACTTAAAGAAAAACTCACTAATGCGCCGATCATGATAACTCCAAATTGGAATCTACCATTCGAACTTATGTGCGATGTAAGTGATTTTGCAATGGGAGCCGTTTTAGGACAAAGGATTGAAAAACGATTTCAACCTATATATTATGCTAGTAAGACGTTACAACGAGCACAAACAAATTATATAACTACTAAAAAAGAACTCCTTGCTATTGTCTTTGCTTTTGACAAATTTCAATCATATCTCGTTCTAGCTAAAACGGTGGTCTATACTGACCATTCTGCTCTTAGATACCTATTTTTGAAACAAGATGCTAAACCACGATTAATCTGTTGGATCTTACTTTTACAAGAGTTTGATATTGAAATCCGAGATAAAAAGGGAGCAGAAAATCTCGCCGCTGATCATCTTTCTCGTCTTGAAAATCCCGAATTAGAAGTTCTAAATGAATCGGCCATACAAGACAACTTTCCTGATGAATATCTATTGAAGATAGATTATAATGAAATTCCATGGTTTGCAGACTATGCAAACTACTTAGTATGTGGATTCCTTGAAAAAGGGTTGTCGTACCAAAAACGAAAGAAATTCTTTAGTGATATAAAACACTATTTTTAGGAAAATTCACATTTGTTTAAAAGTTGTCCCGATGGAATAATACGCCGATGTGTATTCGGAAACGAAGCTAGTCAAATCTTAAACCATTGTCACACAGGACCAACAGGAGGGCATTATGGGCCTCAACTTACAGCAAGAAAAGTTTATGATGCTAGATTCTATTGGCCTACAATTTTCAAAGACGCACACCTTCTTTGCAAATCCTGTGATGCTTGTCAAAGGGCCGAAAAAATAAGTCAACGTGATGAAATGCCACAAAATGTCATTCAAGTATGTGAAGTATTTGACATTTGGGGTATTGACTTTATGGGTCCATTTCCAAAATCTCATAAAAATCTCTACATTCTCGTAGCCATTGATTATGTATCTAAATGGGCGGAAGCACAAGCTCTCCCGACTAATGATGCACGAGTTGTAGTCAACTTCTTAAAACGTCTTTTTGCAAGGTTTGGAACACCGAAAGCTTTAATAAGTGATCGGGGTACTCATTTTTGTAACAATCAACTTGAGAAAGTTCTCAAAAGATATGGAGTAACTCATAAAATCTCCACTGCTTATCATCCACAAACAAGTAGACAAGTTGAAAATACCAACCGAGCTTTAAAACGTATTCTAGAGAAAACCGTAGGATCAAATCCGAAGGAATGGTCCATGAAATTGGAGGATGCACTCTGGGCTTTTAGAACAGCCTACAAAACTCCAATTGGAACCACACCTTTTAGACTCGTTTACGGAAAAGCATGTCATCTTCTAGTAGAAATTGAACACAAAGCATTTTGGGCTTTGAAGACATGTAATCTTGATTTACATGAAGCCGGACGTCTACGATTAAGTCAACTAAACGAATTAGAAGAATTAAGACATGAAGCATACAAAAATTCGTTAATCTATAAAGAAAGAACGAAGAAATGGCATGATAAAAGAATCAGAAGTTCAAAAGAATTCAAAGAAGAAGACAGAGTTCTTCTTTTCAATTCACGATTCAAGCTATTTCCTGGAAAATTGAAATCAAGATGGTCTGGACCATTTATAGTCAAAAGAGTTTTCCCATACGGAACAATGGAGTTAATAAATTCAAATGGGATTGAATTTAAAGTTAATAGTCACAGAGTTAAACATTACATACATGGTCCGATGGAAGTTGACAATGAAGTCAATCATAATTTCACCACCCAAGAAAACCCTCAAAATGAAAACATAAATATGTTATCAACAACATATGAAAAATCAAAATTGGAAAATAGGGAGGATTCAAATTGGAGTGATGAAGAAGAATTCTTATACAAACCTCCCATTCCAAAAAACGAAGAAAAATGTGAACAAGAAGTTCAAATAGAATTGAAAGAACACCCGAAAAAGGTTTACAAACCAACTCGACTTACTAAAGCAGGAGACCCGGGTGAATTTATCATTTCTTGCTTGCTTAATGATGGTGCTGTATATAATGGACTCGCAGATTTAGGAGCAAGTGCAAATATTATGCCTCTTTCGTTATACAAAAGATTAGGTATGAGTAAATTAAAACCAACCAAAATAGGTGTTCAATCATTTGACCTAACCATTAAACACCCGGTTGGAATAACAAATAATTTACTTGTTAACGTGGGAAGTTTGACCTTTGTTGTAGCGACCCGTCCTAATCCATCTGGACGAAGTCTTAAACAGTTGGTCCCATTACGAGGTTCTGACCTCTATATGCCATGAACGACTTCTATTGCGATGATCGACTCCAAATAATGTCTTTACAATGAGCAAATGCACAGCGGAAGATTTCTTTCATACCTGAGAATAAACATGCTTTCAAGTGTCAACCAAAAGGTTGGTGAGTTCATAGGTTTATCATAAAATAATAAAATTCATCATTTTGATAGACCACAAGATTTAAATGCTGCATGGTACAAATGGGCCCGAATCCTATACCCACCTGTAATGTACATGCGATATCTTTTAAATACATTACACCTTTCTCGTGTACGGAAATCCTTTTTCATAAATCTTAGTAACTGTACACATATCTCGTACACAAAAATAACATACACATAACCTGTGTATAAAATCATTCTCTCGATACATAACATTCTCATCAATTGGTGGCAATTATCATGTACACATAATTCAATGGGGGCAATTATCATGTCCACATAATTCAATGGTGGCAATTATCATGTCCACATAATTCAATGGTGGCAATTATCATGTCCACATAATTCAATAATAATCCGTAGAACTTCTGTCTGCATAATAATTCATTCGAGGAATGTTTTGCTTGTGTCTATCTCGTCAAACATTTATAAAAAAACATTTCATGTATTCGCAGTTCAAAATATATTTCAAAAGCATTTAATAAAGCAGTTGTAAAAACAGCGCATGTATTCTCAGTCCCAAAAATGTAAAGAGTAAAATGGAGCAAATGAACTCACCATACAAATATTGTAAAACAGTTAATAAAGCATTTGCATGTATTCTCAGCCCAAAAACGTAAAGAGTAAAAGGGAGCAGATGAACTCACCGTACTGTATTTTGTAGTAAAAATACATAAGACGACATTTAACAATGCAGGGTTGGTCTCGGAATCACGAACCTATAATATTTGTATATTTATTAATACAAATATTTGTAATCGAATAAGTTTATATATAACTTATTAAATGATGTTATTTTTATATTAATAATATATTTATATTTCATTTTTATATAATAAAAAAAATATTTTGTTATGTTAAATGTGTTGAATATACATATTTATGTATTGTATTCGTTTAATCAAACAGTAGTTCTAATTATACTAAGTTAATATTAGTAATGATAAAAAAATAATGATAATAACCTTATTAATATACTTATGTTAATAATAATAGTTATACTATTTTAAAAATGATAATAATACTAATTTTTATGAAAGTATTAATAAATTGTATCGTTTTTATAATAATATTAATAATACTAAGCATATTCATAATATTGATAATAATATTAAAATGGTAAAATTATTAATATTAGTATTTACTTTTAGTAATGCTAATGATAATATTAATATTAATATAATATTACTAGCAATGATAATGATAATAATAATAGTATTCATATTTGTAATTTTTACTTGTTAGTAATAATAAATGATAACTTTTATTATGTTTATCATAATACTAATAATAAGCCTAATAACATTAATAATAATAATAATAATAATAATAATAATAATAATAATAATAATAATAATAATAATAATAATAATAATAATAATAATAATAATAATAATAATAATAATAATAATAATAATAATAATAATAATGATGATGATGAAAATGAAAATATAAGTGTGTATACCCTTTTGAAAGCTTTTCTAAAAAGAATTGTCCATGACAAGGCTTGAACCCAAGACCTCTCGCTAACTCACTTGCACTTCAGACCAACTGCTCCACAGCCATTTTTCAGTTTTTATATCCTAACTAAATCTCTATACCCGTATTTTGTTTTGGCCCAACATCAATTCCCATCCATTAATTTATGTACGGCCCAACTACGAAATTATCTAAACCCAATAGTTATTCGGCCCAACATGGTAGCCCAACAGCTTCTGTTGCTAATTTAAAAAAAATAAAGTTGTGGCCTGGTTTCGAACTTACAACCTCTCGCTTAATAACCAATCCCATAACCATTCCTCCATTTAATAATTTCTGTTTTAATTTCAACCCTATACTCTTTTAACTCGATTATTACCGTTTTCCTTCTTCTTCTTTCTTATCATCATAATCATAACTTTATGTATCATTTCCTTAATCATAACAGCAATATCATCATCGTCTACTCTATATTGGGACATCACCTAAAATTTCCATTATCAATCCTCCTAATCATAATCATTTTTTTTTCTTTATCATATAAAAAAATATATATATCCAAAACAACTTTACCCTACATGTGGTTGGCCACATAACTGCACCTAACTCCACTTGTGTAACTTTGTATTAGTAGTTGATTAAGCGATGTATTAAATATTCAAAGCATCCAGTTTACAAGCCATAAACTGTGAACATTTCCTTCTCATTTAAATCCCATGTATCATCACTCCTCATTGTTTTTAATAGCAAACGAATTAGGAGGAAAGAAAAAATAAAACGCAGCTATTGTATCATCACCTATTCACGTGGGTTTTGGTTGTTAACGAAGAAGAAACAAGGAAACAAATGGGTTTCGAACAGTTTGTGTGGTGTCGTCAATAGAAACAGAAACAATGGTTGAGGATGGTTCGATGGTAGTTATGATGAACCAAAAAAAAAAAATATAGGAGTATTAATATATCAGCCGTGGTCTAGGTGATGGTTCAATGAAGTAGAAACAAGAAATAATATGAAAGTAGTGTGATGCATGCTTATGTATATATATGATAAGTTTAAATTAAAAGGAAACAAGTGGGTGATGGTAGTGGGCAAAGGAAAATCATATCAAGTGGAAAACAACAACAAGTGACTTAAATTTACGTTTACATGGTCCCATTTGGTTGAATTTGATCACAATGAGTTAAATATCTAGTCATATTTCTATTATAATAATGATCCTGATTATATATTAATAATAGTAATAGAAACCTGATGGAATGAAAAGGAGGTAGACATAACAAGTTGTTTGATTTCTGTTTCACGTTATTACACCCGTGGGTGTACATATATGTATATGATTATAATTCTAATATATCAATTAATAATAATCATCTTATATTAATAATCAATAATCAACTTGAGTAAACGGAGACAGTTGGCAGGCACTTAATTAGATAATTGTGCCGACAGTTTATTCGCGGAGAGTATATGGTGGTCCGTTAATAATTAGTGGCGGATAAAAAGTCTTCGAAAAAGTCCAAAATTTTAAATTAAATATCTTTATTTATTTTAGTCATTATGATATAAAAATTGATCATTAATTTATTAAATAAAAATTATATCAAGTGTCCCTCTCATTTATGAGTAAAATATAAAAAAAATATAAAAAATGTTAAAATTAAATAATTAAATCCTAAATATACTTTTAATAAGCCTATAACTTATATACCTCATTTTCGGATCACCTTTTATTTAAATTACATAAATTTGAATTTAACTTGCTTAATATCAATCGAAACATCAAATGAGTAATATACTTTATATATAGAGATATATTTTAAATAATAATTATTATAATATCCTATTTTTATTTTATTAATTTTTAATAACATCAACATATATTACTTCAAATTATATTTCAAATTATTATTTATATATACATACACACATATCTATTTACAATTAATTATTCGTGAATCGTCGAGAACAGTCGGAGGTCAATTGAATATATGAACATCGTTTCAAAATTTTCTAGACTCAACATTACATACTTTGCTTATCGTATCGAAATCATATAAAGATTAAGTTTAAATTTAGTCGGAAATTCCCGGGTCGTCACATTTGTTGCAAACTTCATAGTGATTAATATGGAGGAAAACCTTGATATTCCTCTAATTTTAGGTCGCCCATTTTTAGCAACCACCGAGGCATTCATTGAAGTAAGAGAAGGTAGAATGACACTTTGGGATGGTGATAAATCGATCACCTTTGTAAACCGAAAGTTTAGATCTCCACCAACCAAATCTGTTAAACCAATAAAAACGCATAAGTGTGGGGAAGATGAAGAAACACTTAATGATGATCCGATCACAAAGAACCCCGTTGATGATAAGAAATTAGATGAACCCATTTTTAACAGTTCAACGAAGAAACTTTATAAACGCATTCACGATGCTAAGATTAAGGGAAACTTTAAGTTATGTAACCGATTAATATCCAATTTATCGCCAAAAGAAAAGGCGATGTTAGTTGAATTTGTGAAAGTTACGGAG
This sequence comes from Rutidosis leptorrhynchoides, assembly GCF_046630445.1. Lineage (NCBI taxonomy): Eukaryota > Viridiplantae > Streptophyta > Magnoliopsida > Asterales > Asteraceae > Rutidosis > Rutidosis leptorrhynchoides. Next base: position 363,778,548 of record NC_092335.1, on the reverse strand, counting down.
GAAATCAACAAATGGATTGAAGTAAAAGTCAGAGATATACAAGTTGTTGATGATCCAATTGAAAATAACGTTAATCACAATTTCAACTAAGTGTGGGCAGAATCTAATCTTTTTAGGGTAATATGTATTTCTGTTAGAGTTAGATTTTCTGTTTTCGTGTAGTTCTCGAAAATGGAACCCGAATGGTCTTTCCCTAGCAGACCCTAAAGAACTACTCTTCTCCCCCCATTCTGAATTTATTTTTTTTAGGTTTTACGAGATGAAGACTTCCTGTGAACTAAACCATGGTCTAATGCTACACGCTTTGATCACTAAACGTAATAATGACACCCTTCCAAGTGAAATAGTATCATTAATCAGAGGTAAATTGGACGGAGTAAGAAAAGAATCCAGAAACGAAAATAATAAGTTACAATTTGGTAAAGGAAAATCAAAATCCGCAGCGAAAAGTAGAGCACGACACCTTGAAAGATGTCACAAATGCGGAAAATGGTCACACGAAGGAAAATGTTCAACGAATCAGACATATTCCAATACCGAATTTGTTACTTTATGCAGAGATGGACCGTTCATATGTTTAGAAGAAAAAACGTTGAATGCTCGAGGTTACGCCTATGTAGCTATGGAAAATCAATTAGTCCGACTATCTTATGAGTGGGCTAAAGCATATAACTAAGAATACTATCTCACAGGTAAGTATGTACAGCTTTTATTTTTATTTTTATTTTTAACCTTTTGATAATAAACGCTAATTTGTTCGCTATAAAGTATTAAATTGGTATTCGATAAAATTAGGTATGCCTGACTGAAATTATTGATATCATACAAAAATTTATTACATCACTGTGAAATTTACCGTTTATTCTTAAGGTATAAATATCTTTAATCAATCAACCCAAAATATTTCAGAAATTCGTCAGGAGTAAAACTAGGTAAAATAGCCGAAATTCAAAAATACTTGATGTGTGCGAGGTGTACTAGGAAATAGTATTATTTTTACAACGAAATACTATAAAATACGATACAATTTTACGCAAGATATTTATTTATTTATAGAATGGATATACCTAAACCTTGCTACAACACTTATAGGCAGTGTACATAATCGTACAGTAGTGTAGTTTTTAGTAAGTCCGGTTCGTTCCACACGGATACACTTAAACAAAGCTTAACGCTATATTAGTTTAACATATAAAAATACAAATATATATATATAAGTAATATTATTATTATAAAAGGGGGTTTTTACCGTTTAATGACCGGTTTATCGATTTTTAAAACTTTAGTCGCAGTTAAAACCTAATGTAAAATATTAAAAATAAATATAACTTAATTTAAAGTGTAAAGTAAATAACGATAATGAAATTGCGATAAATAAAAGTGCGATAAAATAAAATTGCGATAATTAAAGAGTACGATAATTAAAAGTGCAATTAAATACAATGACAATAAATAAAAGTGCGATAATTAAAAGTGCAATTAAATATGAAATAAAAGAATTATGCTTATTTAAACTTCCATAATCATGATGTTTGACATGTTAATTTTTAGTTTATTCCCATGGGTTAAATGTTCTTTGTCCTGGATTATTCAATATGTCCATACATATTTGTCCATAATAGTCCATCAGTCATAATCATAAAATGCGGAAGTCTTCGCCAAATTATTCTTATTCCCGAAGTCAAATATTCCAACTAATTGAGGATTCGAATTGTAACAAGGTTTTAATACTTTGTTTAATGAATACACCAGGTTATCGACTGCGTGTAAACCAAGGTTTTAATACTTTATTAACAATTACACCAATTACCCTTGAATATAATCCACCCCTGTTTCAACAAGTCTATTAACTATTAATCCAGTTCCGTGTCCGGTAAAATGAACAATTATTGGTATTTATAGATATCCCGCACACCGTGCCCAGTCAAGCGTATGTGGTTATATATAAATACGTCAAATTATAAGTCAATATATTAAATTAACGAGGTATCATTTAGTTAATATAAAGCCCATTAATAGCTCATAGTCTAATTTCCACAAGTGTCGTTCTTTTGTCCAAACCCCAATTATGGTACAAAGCCCAATTACCCAATCTTAATAATTTAGCCCAACATCATGATTACTTCGGTATTAAATAAGCATAATAATAACTTAGCTACGAGACATTAAATTAAAAATAACATTAACCATAACTTACAGTGATTAAAAATAGCGTAGCGTTACACGGACAGAATTTTGACTTACACCCTTACAACATTCGCTAACATACTCTTATTATTAGAATTTAAAATTAAAAATAAAATTATAATATAAATATAAATATATTTACGTATAGATAGATTAAAAGGAAAAAGATGTAAAATTTCGTCCAAAACTCGCGAACTTTATAGGACCAAGCCTGGATTTCAGGGCCATGCGATCGCATGGTTTTTGTTCTTCCAGGCCATGCGATCGCATGGCCAGCTGGGAGAGCTCAAAAGTCTTTAAAAACGTGGGCTGCTTATTTATTTATTATATAATATAATATATATAATTAAATATAATTATATATATATATTATATTATATTCTTGTACTCCGTTGACTTGTAATTTTAGCTCCGTTGCGTCGCGCGTTGAGAGTTAACTTTGGTCCCGGTTCCGGATTTTCGAACGTCCTTGCGTATAATTTAATATCTTGTACTTTGCGTTTTGCGTCTTGTACTCTTGTAATTTTGAGATGTTTCTTATCAATAATTGGAACCACTTTGATTGTATTTTGTACTTTTGAGCTTTTTGGTCGTTTGCGTCTTCAATTTGTCGAATCTGTCTTTTGTCTTCACCTTTTATTATTTAAACGAATATCACTTGTAAATAGAACAATTGCAACTAAAAGCTTGTCTTTCTTGAGGGATAATGCTATTAAATATATGTTCATTTTTAGCATTATCAAATATTCCTACACTTAAGCGTTGCTTGTCCTCAAGCAATATAGTCTTGAAATAAAAATACTAGAATCACTTCTTTATTCTTCACACTTTGTACATCAGTGATTTCTATACGGCGGTATAAACAATGGTAGTAACGATGTGGTTTACAGTCCCACATGACTATAAAAATTTAGATCCTTTATGAAATTGGATCTTTATGAAAACATTTGATATTTTGAAAATTAAATCTAGCTTTTACCCTAGATAGGTTTTCCGGAATAACCCTTCACCGGTGTTTGCAAAATATTTTTGTGGGTTTGGTAGGTTTCAGATTTGAAAATTTTAGCTCAAAACCTGTGGTTTTGTGTCACCCACTTGCTAACCTTGTATTAGGAAAGCAACACGTCCAGTATACTTGCTCCGTATATTACCTTTCGATAAACTACCGTCCGGTTGTAAAGGAAAGTGTTGAACAAGCAACTGTTAAGGCAATGTCCCCTGACATGCTTTTAATTATGGTCTATAACGTGTCGGATGCAATTACTATCCTTGGTAGGAGCAATAGTAAAGCTCACCCTTATAATTTTCCGGTCTGGCACAAGGTCCTGTCTTTGACCATGCTATGCAACCACCGTTCTTACGGTTGACACCCGATTTGGTTCAGGTGACCTAATGAATTCCAGGTGAATTCCTAGGATTTTACGTTCAATGGTAATGAACGCATTAAAAATAGGTTTTCAGAAAACAAATCGGTTTGTAATTTTGATCAAAATATTTTCTCGTTCAAGCTCGAGTTTAGATATCATTGAATTCCATGAGTTTGTAATTCTCAATCTTTAAGGTCAATATCTAGGATTGAGTAATATCAGGCTTACAAGCTGATTTTTGATCTTTAAGGAGATTATCCTTTCTGGGGATCTGGTTCATTAGTCTTATCCAGCTAATTTGCACGGCGTTCTCCCCATTTTACAAGACAGATCCTCTCATGGTTAGGATAAGTCTGACCACTTGGCGACCCTGTTTGATGCTGAGGTCCGTGAATTTCCAGCTGATTTTAGTGATGACTTTTCTAGATTTTTCGTCAACCTACAGCTGGTCTGGATGACAACTTCATGAACTAAATCAAGAAGCGCGTTTCTTTTTCGAAAGACTTTACTTCCTTTTAATGATGGAATTGATTCATCGTGTAGATTCATCTTTTCTTTCAAATATATTACAGTAAATCGGGTAAAACTGTTTAGATTAGTCCAAAGCAAGAGTATCTTCAGTTATTTGCACAAAAATATGTGATATATGTTTAAAATATCTTGATAAATTTTCCCACACTTGGCTTTTATTTTTCTTTTTATTGTCCTCTATTCCATTTTAAATGAATTCTAACATTTTAGTTTGTTTCTCAATTTATGTCCTTTCCGAGGTAACAATAATTTCGGTGTTAACACCTAGTTTTATTGTTCATAAATATGTATAAACATGATTTTGAGTTCATTTAATTGAAAATTTTAAAAATTTTTACTAGAATTGGGTAGTCAGTATATAAGACTAGGGCTGTTCTTTATTATCAGAGAGCACTAGATTCTAATACAACTACTGCGTTACTAGTATTTTTAATGGTAACCAAGTGTTTAAATCAAAAAAATTTTAAAATTCCGAAAGAATTTAACCCCAATATTAAAAACTAAACCCTAATTAGGGTTTTTAATTAATAATAATAATAATAATTAAACCCTAATTAGGGTTTAGTTTTTAATATTGGGGTTAAATTCTTTCGAAATTTTAAAATTTTTTTGATTTAAACACTTGGTTACCATTAAAAATACTAGTAACGCAGTAGTTGTATTAGAATCTAGTGCTCTCTGATAATAAAGAACAGCCCTAGTCTTATATACTGACTACCCAATTCTAGTAAAAAAATTTCAAAATTTTCAATTAAATGAACTCAAAATCATGTTTATACATATTTATGAACAATAAAACTAGGTGTTAAAACCTAAATTATTGTTACCTCAGAAAGGACATAAATTGAGAAACAAACCAAAATGTTAGAATTCATTTAAAATGGAATAGAGGACAATAAAAAGGAAAATAAAAGCCAAGTGTGGGAAAATTTACCAAGATATTTTAAACATATATCACATATTTTTGTGCAAATAACTGAAGATACTCTTGCTTTGAACTAATCTAAACAGTTTTACCCGATTTACTGTAATATATTTGAAAAAAAAAGATGGATCTACACGATGAATCAATTCCATCATTAAAAGGAAGTAAAGTCTTCCGAAAAAGAAATGCGTTTCTTGATTAAGGTCATGAAGTTGTCGTCCAGACCAGCTGTAGGTTGACGAAAAATCTAGAAAAGTCATCACTAAAATCAGCAGGAAATCCACGGACCTCAGCATCAAACAGGGTCGCCAAGTGGTCAGACTTATCCTAACCATGAGAGGATTTGTCTTGTAAAATGGGGAGAACGCCGTGCAAATTAGCTGGATAAGACTAATGAACCAGATCCCCAGAAAGGATAATCTCCTTAAAGATCAAAAATCAGCTTTTAAGCCTGATATTACTCAATCCTAGAGATTGACCTTAAAGATTGAGAATTACAAACTCATGGAATTCAATGATATCTAAACTCGAGCTTGAACGAGAAAATATTTTGATCAAAATTACAAACCGATTTGTTTTCTGAAAACCTATTTTTAATGCGTTCATTACCATTGAACGTAAAATCCTAGGAATTCATTAGGTCACCTGAACCAAATCGGGTGTCAACCGTAAGAACGGTGGTTGCATAGCATGGTCAAAGATAGGACCTTGTGCCAGACCGGAAAATTATAAGGGTGAGCTTTACTATTGCTCCTACCAAGGATAGTAATTGCATCCGACACGTTACAGACCATAATTAAAAGCATGTCAGGGGACATTGCCTTAACAGTTGCTTGTTCAACACTTTCCTTTACAACCGGACGGTAGTTTATCTAAAGGTAATATACGGAGCAAGTATACTGGACGTGTTGCTTTCCCAATACAAGGTTAGCAAGTGGGTGACACAAAACCACAAGTTTTGAGCTAAAATTTTCAAATCTGAAACCCACCAAACCCACAAAAATATTTTGCAACACCGGTGAAGGGTTATTCCGGAAAACCTATCTAGGGTAAAAGCTAGATTTAATTTTCAAAATATCAAATGTTTTCATAAAGATCCAATTTCATAAAGGATCTAAATTTTTATAGTCATGTGGGACTGTAAACCACATCGTTACTACCATTGTTTATACCGCCGTATAGAAATCACTGATGTACAAAGTGTGAAGAATAAAGAAGTGATTCTAGTATTTTTATTTCAAGACTATATTGCTTGAGGACAAGCAACGCTCAAGTGTGGGAATATTTGATAATGCTAAAAACGAACATATATTTCATAGCATTATCCCTCAAGAAAGACTAGCTTTTAGTTGCAATTGTTCTATTTACAAGTGATATTCGTTTAAATAATAAAAGGTGAAGACAAAAGACAGATTCGACAAATTGAAGACGCAAACGACCAAAAAGCTCAAAAGTACAAAATACAATCAAAGTGGTTCCAATTATTGATAAGAAACGTCTCAAAATTACAAGAGTACAAGACACAAAACGCAAAGTACAAGATATTAAATTATACACAAGGACGTTCGAAATCCGGAACCGGGACCAAAGTCAACTCTCAACGCGCGACGCAACGGAGCTAAAATTACAAGTCAACGGAGTACAAGAATATAATATAATATATATTTAATTATATTTAATTATATATATTATATTATATAATAAATAAATAAGCCGCCCACGTTTTTAAAGACTTTTGAGCTCTCCTAGCTGGCCATGCGATCGCATGGCCTGGAAGAACAAAAACCATGCGATCGCATGGCCCTGAAATCCAGGCCTGGTCCTATAAAGTTCGCGAGTTTTCGACGAAATTTTACATCTTTTTCCTTTCAATCTATCTATACGTAAATATATTTATATTTATATTATAATTTTAATTTTAATTTTAAATTCTAATAATAAGGGTATGTTAGCGAATGTTGTAAGGGTGTAAGTGAAAATTCTGTCCGTGTAACGCTACGCTATTTTTAATCACTGTAAGTTATGGTTAATGTTATTTTTAATTTAATGTCTCGTAGCTAAGTTATTATTATGCTTATTTAATACCGAAGTAATCATGATGTTAGGCTAAATTATTAAGATTGGGTAATTGGGCTTTGTACCATAATTGGGGTTTGGACAAAAGAACGACACTTGTGGAAATTAGACTATGAGCTATTAATGGGCTTTATATTAACTAAATGATACCTCGTTAATTTAATATATAGACTTATAATTTGACGTATTTATATAAACCACATACGCTTGACTGGGCACTGTGGGCGGGATATCTATAAATACCAATAATTGTTCATTTTACTGGACACGGAACTGGATTAATAGTTAGTAGACTTGTTGAAACAGGGGTGGATTACATTCAAGGGTAATTGGTGTAATTGTTAACAAAGTAGTAAAACTTTGATTTACACGCAGTCGATAACCTGGTGTATTCATTAAATAAAGTATTAAAACCTTGTTACAATTCGAATCCCCAATTAGTTGGAATATTTGACTTCGGGAATAAGAATAATTTGGCGAAGACTTCCGCATTTTATGATTATGACTGATGAACTATTATGGACAAATCCGTATGGACATATTGAATAATCCAGGACAAAGAACAATTAACCCATGGGAATAAACTAAAAATCAACACGTCAAACATCATAATTATGGAAGTTTAAATAAGCATAATTCTTTTATTTCATATTTAATTGCACTTTTAATTATCGCACTTTTATTTATTGTCATTGTATTTAATTGCACTTTTAATTATCGTACTCTTTAATTATCGCAATTTTATTTTATCGCACTTTTATTTATCGTAATTTCATTATCATTATTTATTTTACGCTTTAAATTAAGTTATATTTATTTTTAATATTTTACATTAGGTTTTAACTGCGACTAAAGTTTTAAAAATCGACAAACCGGTCATTAAACGGTAAAAACCTAATGTAAAATATATATATAAGTAATATTATTATTATAAAAAGGGGGTTTTTACTGTTTAATATATATTATAAGTAATACAAATATATATATATAAGTAATATTATTATTATAAAAAGGGGGTTTTTACCGTTTAATGACCGGTTTGTCGATTTTTAAAACTTTAGTCGCAGTTAAAACCTAATGTAAAATATTAAAAATAAATATAACTTAATTTAATGCGTAAAGTAAATAACGATAATGAAATTGCGATAAATAAAAGTGCGATAAAATAAAATTGCGATAATTAAAGAGTACGATAATTAAAAGTGCAATTAAATACAATGACAATAAATAAAAGTGCGATAATTAAAAGTGAAATTAAATATGAAATAAAAGATTTATGCTTATTTAAACTTCCATAATCATGATGTTTGACATTTTGATTTTTAGTTTATTCCCATGGATTAATTGTTCTTTGTCCTGGATTATTCAATATGTCCATACAGATTTGTCCATAATAGTCCATCAGTCATAATCATAAAATGCGGAAGTCTTCGCCAAATTATTCTTATTCCCGAAGTCAAATATTCCAACTAATTGGGGATTCGAATTGTAATAAGATTTTAATACTTTGTTTAATGAATACACCAGGTTATTGACTGCGTCTAAACCAAGGTTTTAATACTTTGTTAACAATTACACCAATTACCCTTGAATGTAATCCACCCCTGTTTCAACAAGTCTACTAACTATTAATCCAGTTTCGTGTCCGGTAAAATGAACAATTATTGGTATTTATAGATATCCCGCCCACCGTGCCCAGTCAAGCGTATGTGGTTATATATAAATACGTCAAATTATAAGTCTATATATTAAATTAACGAGGTATCATTTAGTTAATATAAAGCCCATTAATAGCTCATAGTCTAATTTCCACAAGTGTCGTTCTTTTGTCCAAACCCCAATTATGGTACAAAGCCCAATTACCCAATCTTAATAATTTAGCCCAACATCATGATTACTTCGGTATTAAATAAGCATAATAATAACTTAGCTACGAGACATTAAATTAAAAATAACATTAACCATAACTTACAGTGATTAAAAATAGCGTAGCGTTACACGGATATAATTTCGACTTACACCCTTACAACATTCGCTAACATACCCTTATTATTAGAATTTAAAATTAAAATTAAAATTATAATATAAATATAAATATATTTACGTATAGATAGATTGAAAGGAAAAAGATGTAAAATTTCGTCCAAAACTCGCGAACTTTATAGGACCAGGCCTGGATTTCAGGGCCATGCGATCGCATGGTTTTTGTTCTTCCAGGCCATGCGATCGCATGGCCAGCTGGGAGAGCTCAAAAGTCTTTAAAAACGTAGGCTGCTTATTTATTTATTATATAATATAATATATATAATTATATATAATTATATATATATATATATATATATATATATATATATATATATATATATATATATATATATATATATATATATATATATATATATATATATATATAATTATATTCTTGTACTCCGTTGACTTGTAATTTTAGCTCCGTTGCGTCGCGCGTTGAGAGTTGACTTTGGTCCCGGTTCCGGATTTTCGAACGTCCTTGCGTATAATTTAATATCTTGTACTTTGCGTTTTGCGTCTTGTACTCTTGTAATTTTGAGACGTTTCTTATCAATAATTGGAACCACTTTGATTGTATTTTGTACTTTTGAGCTTTTTGGTCGTTTGCGTCTTCAATTTGTCGAATCTGTCTTTTGTCTTTACCTTTTATTATTTAAACGAATATCACTTGTAAATAGAACAATTGCAACTAAAAGCTTGTCTTTCTTGATGGATAATGCTATGAAATATATGTTCGTTTTTAGCATTATCAAATAAGGGTGTACAATTGCAAGTATATATATTATTTGAATTTATCAAATAATATATATACTTGATGGGCATATTTTTAACCCCTTCCCACACTTAAAAGTGCAATTAAATATGAAATAAATACTTGTTGTAACATACCCTTATTTTTTTTTTATTCTTCAGCATCCAGTTTTTAATTAATACAATTTTTAGCAAAAATAATATCACTTAAAACTACACTACTGTAGTGACCCAAACTTTTCCATGTTTATATATACATTAAATCAAAATTGTTATTTACATGATTAAGTCTTTCCAACATGTTAAACAATCAAACTTGTTAAGACTTGATTAATTGAAATAGGTTTCATATAGACAATTGACCACCCAAGTTGACCGGTGATTCACGAACGTTAAAACTTGTAAAAACTATATGATGACATATATATGGTTATATATATAGTTAACATGATATTATGATAAGTAAACATATCATTAAGTATATTAACAATGAACTTCATTTGTAAAAACAAGACTACTAACTTAATGATTTTGAAACGAGACATATATGTAACGATTATTGTTGTAACGACATTTAATGTATATATATCATATTAAGAGATATTCGTACATCATAATATCATGATAATATAATAATTTAAAATCTCATTTGATATTATAAACATTGGGTTAACAACATTTAACAAGATCGTTAACCTAAAGGTTTCAAAACAACACTTACATGTAACGACTAACGATGACTTAACGACTCAGTTAAAATGTATATACATGTAGTGTTTTAATATGTATTCATACACTTTTGAAAGACTTCAAGACACTTATCAAAATACTTCTACTTAACAAAAATGCTTACAATTACATCCTCGTTCAGTTTCATCAACAATTCTACTCGTATGCACCCGTATTCGTACTCGTACAATATACGGCTTTTAGATGTATGTACTATTGGTATATACACTCCAATGATCAGCTCTTAGCAGCCCATGTGAGTTACCTAACACATTTGGTAACCATCATTTGGCAACTAGCATGAAATATCTCATAAAATTACAAAAATATGAGTAATCATTCATGACTTATTTACATGAAAACAAAATTACATATCCTTTATATCTAATCCATACACCAACGACCAAAAACACCTACAAACACTTTCATTCTTTAATTTTCTTCATCTAATTGATCTCTCTCAAGTTCTATCTTCAAGTTCTAAGTGTTCTTCATAAATTCTACAAGTTCTAGTTTCATAAAATCAAGAATACTTCCAAGTTTGCTAGCTTACTTCCAATCTTGTAGAGTGATCATCAAACCTCAAGAAATCTTTCTTATTTACAGTAAGATATCTTTCTAACATAAGGTAATACTCATATTCAAACTTTGATTCAATTTCTATAACTATAACAATCTTATTTCGAGTGGAAATCTTACTTGAATTTGTTTTCGTGTCATGATTCTACTTCAAGAACTTTCAAGCCATCCAAGATCCTTTGAAGCTAGATCCATTTGTTTCTTTTCTAGTAGGTTTATCCACAAAACTTGAGGTAGTAATGATGTTCATAACATCATTCGATTCATACATATAAAGCTATCTTATTCGAAGGTTTAAACTTGAAATCACTAGAACATAGTTTAGTTAATTCTAAACTTGTTCGCAAACAAAAGTTAATCCTTCTAACTTGACTTTTAAAATCAACTAAACACATGTTATATATCTATATGATATGCTAACTTAATGATTTAAAACCTGGAAACACGAAAAACACCGTAAAACTGGACATACGCCGTCGTAGTAACACCGCGGGCTGTTTTGGGTTTGATAATTAAAAACTATGATAAACTTTGATTTAAAAGTTGTTCTTCTGGGAAAATTATTTTTCTTATGAACATGAAACTATATCCAAAAATCATGGTTAAACTCAAAGTGAAAGTATGTTTTTCAAAATGGTCATCAAGACGTCGTTCTTTCGACTGAAATGACTACCTCTTATAAAAACAACTTGTAACTTATATTTCTGACTATAAACCTATACTTTTTCTGTTTAGATTCATAAATTAGAGTTCAATATGAAACCATAGCAATTTGATTCACTCAAAACGGATTTAAAATTAAGAAGTTATGGGTAAAACAAGATTGGATATTTTTTATTTTTGTAGCTACGGGAAATATTAACAATTCTATACAAATCATATCCTAGCTAACTTATATTGTATTATACATGTATTCTAATATATTATGTAATCTTGGGATACCATAGACACGTATGCAAATATTTTGACATATCATATCGACCCATGTATATATATTATTTGGAACAACCATAGACACTCTATATGCAGTAATGTTGGAGTTAGCTATACAGGTTTGAGGTTGATTCCAAAAATATATATACTTTGAGTTGTGATCTAGCCTGAGACGTGTATACACCGGGTCGTGGATTGATTCAAGATAATATATATCGATTTATTTCTGTACATCTAACTGTGGACAACTAGTTGTAGGTTACTAACGAGGACAGCTGACTTAATAAACTTAAAACATCAAAATGTATTAAAAGTGTTGTAAATATATTTTGAACATACTTTGATATATATGTACATATTTTTTATAGGTTCGTGAATCGTCCAGTGGCCAAGTCTTACTTCCCGACGAAGTAAAAATTTGTGAAAGTGAGTTATAGTCCCACTTTTAAAATCTAATATTTTTGGGATGAGAATACATGCAGGTTTTATAAATGATTTACAAAATAGACACAAGTACGTGAAACTACATTCTATGGTTGAATTATCGAAATCGAATATGCCCCTTTTTATTAAGTCTGGTAATCTAAGAATTAGGGAACAGACACCCTAATTGACACGAATCCTAAAGATAGATCTATTGGGCCTAACAAATCCCATCCAAAGTACCGCATGCTTTAGTACTTCGAAATTTATATCATATCCGAAGGGTGTCCCGGAATGATGGGGATATTCTTATATATGCATCTTGTTAATGTCGGTTACCAGGTGTTCATCATATGAATGATTTTTATCTCTATGTATGGGATGTATATTGAAATATGAAATCTTGTGGTCTATTGTTACGATTTGATATATATAGGTTAAACCTATAACTCACCAATATTTTTGTTAACGTTTTAAGCATGTTTATTCTCAGGTGATTATTAAGAGCTTCCGATGTCGCATACTTAAATAAGGACAAGATTTGGAGTCCATGCTTGTATGATATTGTGCAAAAACTGCATTCAAGAAACTTATTTCGTTGTAACATATTTGTATTGTAAACCATTATGTAATAGTCGTGTGTAAACAGGATATTTTAGATTATCATTATTTGATAATCTACGTAAACCTTTTTAAACCTTTATTGATGAAATAAAGGTTATGGTTTGTTTTAAAATGAATGCAGTCTTTGAAAAACGTCTCATATAGAGGTCAAAACCTTGCAACGAAATCAATTAATATGGAATGTTTTTAATCAATAAGAACGGGACATTTCAGTTGGTATCCGAGCATTGGTCTTAGAGAACCAGAATTTTGCATTAGTGTGTCTTATAGAGTTTGTTAGGATGCATTAGTGAGTCTGGACTTCGACTGTGTTTACTTGAAAAATGATTGCTTAACAAATTTTGTTGGAAACTATATATTTTTAACATGTGAATATTATGTGATATATTAATCTCTTAACGTGTTTGATATTATGTGATAGATGTCTACCTCTAGAGCAAGTCCCATTGACTCACCTAATAATAATGAAGAGTTAAATGTAAATTGGAATGATTCGTGGACTGATTCACAAGTTCCCGAAGAGGAACCGGAAGAAGAGTCGGAACTGGAAGAAGAATCGGAACCGGAAGAAGAATCGGAACCGGAAGAAGAAATAGAACCAGTGGGGGAAATAATAAAACGGTTAAATAGAAGAAAATCCTCAACCAACCGACCAAAGTTAATTATGGTCAATGGTGTTTCCGCCAAGGAAGCAAAGTATTGGGAGGATTACCAATTCTCCGATGAATCGGATCCCGACAAGGATTCCGATGATATTATAGAAATTACCCCAACACAATTTAATAAGGCAAAAGAGAACAATAAGGGAAAGGGCATAAAAATTAAGAAATTTGATTCCAAACACGATGAACTTTATATGTATCGTCAACACCCGTATTTCTTAAGTTGTGACAATAACCCGGGAACCTCTAAACCACCAGATTTTTCTAAACCAATGTGGAAAACGACGGCTCGTATTAGGGGAACATCATATATCCCTAGAAACTTGGCAAAACGAACCAAAACCGAAGAAGAAGGAACGAGCGAGTCGGAATAAGATAGTTGTATTTGTATGGTGTAATATATGTAATATAGTGTGCTTATGCTTTATGATATATGTAAAAATTGCTTGTATTAATAAGTATTTTTTTATGAATCTAACTCTTGTCTATTTTACAGTATAAAAACACAAAATGGATAGACAACTCAATATTTTAAGAGACCTACCTGGAGACATGATTGATGAAATCTTGTCTAGAGTCGGTCAGAATTCCTCCGCACAACTATTTAAGGCGAGATCAGTTTATAAGACATTCGAAGAACGTTCCAAGAATGCCTTGGTTTATAAAAGGCTTTCGTTCGAAAGATGGAGGATATCACATTGGGAAATCCATAAGTTACGATGTGTTTACTTTGACGCATATATTGCGGGGAACCCAAATGCTATTTTACGCAAAGGGTTATGAAATTATTTTGACTCAATATATCCGAATATAGGACTTCGAGATTTAGAAAAAGCGGCTAACATGCAACATAAAGAAGCATGTTATGCTTACGGGTTAGTAATGTTCGCTTCTCACCAAAGTGAGAACAAGAACATCGGGCTACAACTATTAAACAAAATGTTCCCACAAGTTACGGAGTCGGTAATTGGGGTAAGAAATGAGGTTTTTAGGTTATTACGAGACTGTTGGTCATTACGTAACCTTCATCCTTTTGACGATGTTACAACACATTGTTTTACTATCGGTCACAACGGTTATGTTCCACAAAACCAAGGATGGGAAGTGGTATTAGTAAAACCAGAATACATGACTTGTTTCTGGACGTATGAATTACGTGTCTTTATTGCCTTTGCTGAACGCCTTATTTATTAACTAGAATTATCTTTGCAACTACTTTGTATCAAAGTTTTATGTGCTATATTTCATGCTATATGTAAAATAGCGGTATTGTAAGTTTGCAAGTTATTATATAAAGGTTTGAATATGATATATTTTTTTTGTTGTGATTAGTTTTTCATATAGAATTGTAGTAGTTGAAATGGTATGTTAGCTACTAAGTATGAACTTAACGGGTAGGTACTACCCGAATTAAAGAGTATAAAACGCTAATATGAAGAAAGAGCTTTTATAAATAAGTTCATATTACGCTACGAAATACTATTGACTACTCTTGATATTCTATATGATTAACTCGTTTCATTTGACTATTTTGAAGGAAATGGCACCGACTACTCGACACACCTTGAATATGAGCGAAGAGGAATTTCGTGCCTTTCTTGCTTCAAACATAGCCGCAATACAGGCCGCGCTACATACCAACAATAACTCTGAATCTAGCAATACAACTAACGGTGCAAGAAATCGTATAGAATGCTCCTACAAGGAATTCACTACCTGCAAACCATCAGAATTTGATGGGACCGAAGGACCAATCGGATTGAAAGGGTGGACCGAGAAAGTTGATTCGGTCTTTGCCATAAGTAAGTGTGCTGAAGGAGACAAAGTGAAGTACGCTACGCATACCTTCATAGGTATTGCGTTAACATGGTGGAATACCTATCTAGAGCAAGTGGGACAAGATGCTGCTTACGCGCTACCGTGGTCAGCATTCAAGCACTTGATGAACGAGAAATACCGTCCTAGAACCGAGGTCAATAAGCTAAAGTCAGAACTTAGAGGGTTACAAACACAGGGATTCGATATTACTTCGTACGAAAGACGATTCACAGAATTGTGCCTATTGTGTCCGAGAGCGTTCGAAGATGAGGAAGAGAAGATCGACGCGTTTGTGAAAGGGTTACCGGAGAGAATTCAAGAAGATATAAGTTCACATGAGCCTGCCTCCATACAAAAGGCATGTAGAATGGCTCACAAACTAGTGAACCAGATTGAGGGAAGAATTAAAGAACAGGCGGCTGAAGAGGCCAACGTGAAGCTAGTCAAAAGAAAGTGGGAGGAAAACGGTGATAAGAGTCACCAAAACAACAACAACTATCCCAATAATCGCAACATCAATCGCAACTATAACAAACGGCAAAACAACAACAACAACTACAACAATCATTCCAATAACAATAACAATCGTAACAACAACAACAATCAGTAGCAGCTATGCCAAAGGTGTGAAAAGTATTACTCGGGGTTTTGCACCAAATTTTGCAACAAGTGTAAAAGAAATGGTCATAGCGCGGTGAAGTGTGAGGTCTACGGACCAGGGGTTAACAGAACGAAAGGAACAAATGGTGTCGGAACGATTAATGGCGGAGCAAGTAGTGTCGGAGCAAGTTATGCTAATGTAGTTTGTTATAAATGTGGAAAACCGGGCCACATTATTAGAAATTGCCCGAACCAGGAGAATACGAATGGACAAGGCCGCGGAAGAGTTTTCAATATTAATGCGGCAGAGGCACAGGAAGACCCGGAGCTTGTTACGGGTACGTTTCTTATTGACAATAAATCTGCTTACGTTTTATTTGATTCGGGTGCGGATAGAAGCTATATGAGTAGATATTTTTGTGCTAAATTAAGTTGTCCATTGACGCCTTTGGATAGTAAATTTTTACTCGAATTAGCAAATGATAAATTAATTTCAGCAGATAATATATGTCGGAATCGAGAAATTAAACTGGTTAGCGAAACATTTAAGATTGACTTGATACCAGTAGAGTTAGGGAGTTTTGATGTGATAATCGGTATGGACTGGTTGAAAGAAGTGAAAGCAGAGATCGTTTGTTACAAAAATGCAATTCGTATTATACGAGAAAAAGGAAAACCCTTAATGGTATACGGAGAAAAGGGCAACACGAAGCTACATCTTATTAGTAATTTGAAGGCACAAAAACTAATAAGAAAAGATTGCTATGCTGTTCTAGCACACGTCGATAAAGTAAAAACTGAAGAAAAGAGCATCAATGATGTTCCCGTCCCAAAAGAATTTCCCGATGTATTTCTGAAAGAATTACCGGGATTACCCCCACATCGATCCGTTGAATTTCAAATAGATGTTGTACCAGGAGCTGCACCAATAGCTCGTGCTCCTTACAGACTCGCACCCAGAGAGATGAAAGAACTGCAAAGCCAATTACAAGAAATTTTAGAGCATGGTTTCATTCAACCAAGCACATCACCGTGGGGAGCTCCTGTTTTGTTTGTCAAGAAGAAAGATGGTACATTCAGGTTGTGTATCGACTACCGAGAGTTGAACAAACTTACCATCAAGAACCGCTACCCACTACCGAGAATTGACAACTTATTTGATCAACTACAAGGCTCGTCTGTTTATTCAAAAATTGACTTACATTCCGGGTATCATCAAATGCGGGTGAAAGAAGATGATATTCCAAAGACTGCTTTCAGAACACGTTACGGTCATTAAAAGTTTATGGTCATGCCGTTTAGTTTAACTAATGCACTAGCTGTGTTCATGGACCTTATGAACCGAGTGTGTAGACCATACCTTGACAAGTTTGTCATTGTTTTCATTGATGACATACTTATTTACTCAAAGAATGACCAAGAACACGGTGAACATTTGAGAAAGGTGTTATAAGTATTGAGGAAGAAAGAATTGTACGCTAAGTTTTCAAAGTGTGCATTTTGGTTGGAAGAAGTTCAATTCCTCGATCACATAGTGAACAAAGAAGGTATTAAGGTGGATCCGGCAAAGATAGAAACTGTTGAAAAGTGGAAAACCCCGAAAACTCCGAAACACATACGCCAGTTTTTAGGACTAGCTGGTTACTACAGAAGGTTCATCCAAGACTTTTCCAGAATAGCAAAACCCTTGACTGCATTAACGCATAAAGGGAAGAAATTTGAATGGAAAGATGAACAAGAGAAAGCGTTTCAGTTATTGAAGAAAAAGCTAACTACGGCACCTATATTGTCATTGCCTGAAGGGAATGATGATTTTGTGATTTATTGTGACACATCAAAGCAAGGTCTCTGTTGTGTATTAATGCAACGAACGAAGGTGATTGCTTATGCGTCTAGACAATTGAAGATCATGAACAAAATTATACGATGCATGATTTGGAATTAGGCGCGGTTATTTTTGCATTAAAGACTTGGAGGCACTACTTATATGGGGTCAAAAGTATTATATTTACCGACCACAAAAGTCTTCAACACATATTTAATCAGAAACAACTGAATATGAGGCAGCGTAGGTGGATTGAATTATTGAATGATTACGACTTTGAGATTCGTTACCACCCGGGGAAGGCAAATGTGGTAGCCGACGCCTTGAGCAGGAAGGACAGAGAACCCATTCGAGTAAAATCTATGAATATAATGATTCACAATAACCTTACTACTCAAATAAAGGAGGCGCAACAAGGAGTTTTAAAAGAGGGAAATTTAAAGGATGAAATACCCAAAGGATCAGAGAAGCATCTTAATATTCGGGAAGACGGAACCCGGTATAGGGCTGAAAGGATTTGGGAACCAAAATTTGGAGATATGAGAGAAATGGTACTTAGAGAAGCTTATAAAACCAGATACTCAATACATCCTGGAACGGGGAAGATGTACAAGGATCTCAAGAAACATTTTTGGTGGCCGGGTATGAAAGCCGAAGTTGCTAAATACGTAGGAGAATGTTTGACGTGTTCTAAGGTCAAAGCTGAGCATCAGAAACCATCAGTTCTACTTCAACAACCCGAAATCCCGGAATGGAAATGGGAAAACATTACCATGGATTTCATCACTAAATTGCCAAGGACTGCAAGTGGTTTTGATACTATTTGGGTAATAGTTGATCGTCTCACCAAACCAGCACACTTCCTGCCAATAAGAGAAGATGACAAGATGGAGAAGTTAGCACGAATGTATTTGAAGGAAGTCGTCTCCAGACATGGAATACCAATCTCTATTATCTCTGATAGGGATGGCAGATTTATTTCAAGATTCTGGCAGACATTATAGCAAGCATTAGGAACTCGTCTAGACATGAGTACTGCCTATCATCCACAAACTGATGG
Organism: Rutidosis leptorrhynchoides; assembly: GCF_046630445.1. Classification (NCBI taxonomy): domain Eukaryota; kingdom Viridiplantae; phylum Streptophyta; class Magnoliopsida; order Asterales; family Asteraceae; genus Rutidosis; species Rutidosis leptorrhynchoides. Next base: position 363,759,428 of record NC_092335.1, on the reverse strand, counting down.
GCAGAGCGAAAGGACGATACAAACGCTTGAAGACATGCTATGAGCATGTGTTATTGATTTCGAAAATAGTTGGGATCAACATCTACCGTTAGCAGAATTTTCATACAATAACAGCTACCATTCAAGCATTGAGATGGTGCCGTTTGAAGCACTTTATGGTAGAAAGTATAGGTCTCCGATTTGTTGGAGTGAAGTGGGGGATAGAAAGATTACGGGTCCGGAGATAATACAAGAAACTACCGAGAAGATCATCCAAATTCAACAACGGTTGAAAACCGCCCAAAGTCGACAAAAGAGCTACGCTGACATTAAAAGAAAAGATATAGAATTTGAAATTGGAGAGATGGTCATGCTTAAAGTTGCACCTTGGAAAGGTGTTCTAAAATTGTATCAAGTATTTTTGCTTAACACATCAAGTCTTAACAATGCGATGTTAGTTGAATTTGTGAAAGTTACGGAGGAAATCAACAAATGGATTGAAGTAAAAGTCAGAGATATACAAGTTGTTGATGATCCAATTGAAAATTAATCACAATTTCAACTAACATTGCCTTTTCTTTTGGCGATAAATTGGATACTAATTGGTTATATAATTTAAAGTTTCCCTTAATCTTAGCATCGTGAATCCGTTTATAAAGTTTCTTCGTTGAACTGTTAAAAACGGGTTCATCTAATTTCTTATCATCAACGGGGTTCTTTGTGATCGGATCATCATTAGGTGTTTCTTCATCTTCCCCATATTTATGCATTTTTATTGGTCTAACAGTTTTGGTTGGTGGAGATCTAAACTTTTGATTCACAAAGGTGATTGATTTATCACCATCCCTGAGTGTCATTCTACCTTCTCTTACTTCAATGAATGCCTCGGTGGTTGCTAAAAATGGGCGACCTAAAATTAGAGGAATATCAAGGTTTTCCTCCATATTAATCACTATGAAGTTTGCAACAAAGGTCAAACTTCCCACGTTAACAAGTAAATTATTTGCTATTCCAACCGGGTGTTTAATGGTTAGGTCAAATGATTGAACACCTATTTTGGTTGGTATTAATTTACTCATACCTAATCTTTTGTATAACGAAAGAGACATAATATTTGCACTTGCTCCTAAATCTGCGAGTCCATTATATACAGCACCATCATTAAGCAAGCAAGAAATGATAAATTCACCCGGGTCTCCTGCTTTAGTAAGTCGAGTTGGTTTGTAAACCTTTTTCGGGTGTTCTTTCAATTCTATTTGAACTTCTTGTTAACATTTTTCTTCGTTTCTTGGAATGGGAGGTTTGTATAAGAATTCTTCTTCATCACTCCAATTTGAATCCTCCCTATTTTCCAATTTTGATTTTTCATATGTTGTTGATAACATATTTATGTTTTCATTTTGAGGGTTTTCTTGGGTGGTGAAATTATGATTGACTTCATTGTCAACTTCCATCGGACCATGTATGTAATGTTTAACTCTGTGACCATTAACTTTAAATTCAATCCCATTTGAATTTATTAACTCTATTGTTCCGTATAGGAAAACTCTTTTGACTATAAATGGTCCAGACCATCTTGATTTCAATTTTCCATGAAATAGCTTGAATCGTGAATTGAAAAGAAGAACTCTGTCTCCTTCTTTGAATTCTTTTGAACTTCTGATTCTTTTATCATGCCATTTCGTCGTTCTTTCTTTATAGATTAACGAATTTTCGTATGCTTCATGTCTTAATTCTTCTAATTCGTTTAGTTGACTTAATCGTAGACGTCCGGCTTCATATAAATCAAGATTACATGTCTTCAAAGCCCAAAATGCTTTGTGTTCAATTTCTACTGGATGATGACATGCTTTTCCGTAAACGAGTTTAAAAGGTGTGGTTCTAATTGGAGTTTTGTAGGCTGTTCTAAAAGGCCAGAGTGCATCCTCCAATTTCATGGACCATTCCTTCGGATTTGATCCTACGGTTTTCTCTAGAATACGTTTTAAAGTTCGGTTGGTATTTTCAACTTGTCCACTTGTTTGTGGATGATAAACAGTGGAGATTTTATGAGTTACTCCATATCTTTTGAGAACTTTCTCAAGTTGATTGTTACAAAAATGAGTACCCCGATCACTTATTAAAGCTTTCGGTGTTCCAAACCTTGCAAAAAGACGTTTTAAAAAGTTGACTACAACTCGTGCATCGTTAGTTGGGAGAGCTTGTGCTTTCCCCCATTTAGATACATAATCAATGGCAACGAGAATGTAGAGATTATTATGAGATTTTGGAAATGGACCCATAAAGTCAATACCCCAAATGTCAAATACTTTACATACTTGAATGACATTTTGTGGCATTTCATCACGTTGACTTATTTTTCCGGCCCTTTGACAAGCATCACAGGATTTGAAAAGAAGGTGTGCGTCTTTGAAAATCGTAGGCCAATAGAATCCAGCATCGTAAACTTTTCTTGCTGTTAGTTGTGGCCCATAATGCCCTCCTGTTGGTCCTGTGTGAAAATGGTTTAAGATTTGACTAGCTTCATCTCCGAATACACATCGGCGTATTATTCCATCGGGACAACTTTTAAACAGATGTGGATCTTCCCAGAAATAGTGTTTTATATCACTAAAGAATTTCTTTCATTTTTGGTACGATAATCCTTTTTCAAGGAATCCACATACTAAGTAGTTTGCATAGTCTGCAAACCATGGAATTTCATTATAATCTATCTTCAATAGATATTCATCAGGAAAGTTGTCTTGTATGGCTGATTCATTTAGAACTTCTAATTCGGGATTTTCAAGACGAGAAAGATAATCAGCGGCGAGATTTTCTGCTCCCTTTTTATCTCGAATTCAATATCAAACTCTTGTAAGAGTAAGATCCAACGGATTAATCGTGGTTTAGAATCTTGTTTTGAAAATAGGTATCTAAGAGCAGAATGGTCGGTATAGACCACCGTTTTAGCTAGAACTAGATATGAACGAAATTTGTCAAAAGCAAAGACAATACCAAGGAGTTCTTTTTCAGTAGTTGTATAATTTGTTTGTGCTCTTTGTAACGTCTTACTAGCATAATATATAGGTTGAAATCGTTTTTCAATCCTTTGTCCTAAAACGTCTTCCATTGCAAAATCACTTGCATCGTACATAAGTTCAAACAGTAGATTCCAATTTGGAGTTATCATGATAGTCGCATTAGTGAGTTTCTCTTTAAGTATATTAAAAAATTTGATGCATTCATCTGAAAAGATGAATGGAGCATCCTTTTCTAGGAGTTTATTCATAGGAGTGGCAATTTTAGAAAAATCTTTTATGAAACGTCGGTAAAAACCGGCATGCGCTAGAAAACTCCTAACTCCTCTAACATTGGTGGGATGTGGAAGTTTAGCAATTACATCTACTTTATCTCTATCCACTTCAATTCCTTCCTTTGAAATTTTATGATCAAGAACGATGCCTTCTTTAACCATGAAATGGCATTTCTCCCAATTAAGAACTAGATTTGATTATTCGCATCTAATAAGCATTCATTCAAGATTAACTAGACATGATTCAAATATATCACCGAAGACTGAAAAGTCATCCATGAAAACCTCCATGCATTCTTCTATCATGTCGTGAAAAATCGCCATCATGCACCTTTGAAAGGTTGCAGGGGCATTGCAAAGTCCAAATGACATGCGTTTGTAAGAAAAAGTACCATAAGGGCACGTGAATGTGGTTTTCTCTTGGTCCTCGGGTGCTATTATAATTTAAAAATATCTGGAAAAACCATCAAGAAAACAATAGTAACTATTTCCGGCTAATCTTTCCAACATTTGATCAATAAAAGGTAAGGGAAAGTGATCTTTTCTGGTGGCGTCATTTAATTTTCTATAATCAATACAAACACGCCATCATGTTACAGTCCTAGTAGGAATAAGCTCATTTTTCTCATTTGTGATGACAGTCATGCCACCCTTCTTAGGCACGCATTGAACTGGGCTTACCCATGGACTATCAGAAATTGGATAAATTAAACCTGCATCAAGCAGTTTAATAATTTCTTTCTTAACAACATCTTGCATATTAGGATTTAGTCTTCGTTGGCGTTGCACATACGTTTTATGACCTTCTTCCATAAGGATTTTATGTGTGCAATATGAAGGACTTATTCCTTTAATATCATGAATTTTCCATGCAATGGCTGGTTTATGAGTTTTTAGCACAGAAATGAGTTGAGATTTTTTATTTTCAGTAAGAGAAGACGATATTATTACAGGTAATTCAGACTCACCATGTAAATAAGCGTATTCCAAATGGTTTGGAAGTGGCTTTAACTCTAATGTCGGTGGTTCTTCTATCGATGATTTATATCGATATCTGTCTTCTTCTTTTAGCATTTGAATTTCTTCTGTTGTTGGTTCATATCCATTAGCCATAAGTGTAGCTAACATTTCAGTTTCATCAATTGGTTCAGTTCCTTCTCCTAAAGAACATTCTCCTATTCCTTGTAATTCTGAAAATTCTTTTAACAATTCTGCATGTGATTCTATAGTTTGAATATAATAACATGTATCATCTGCAGATTGCGGTTGTTGCTTGGCTCTATCAACTGAAAAAGTAACACTCTCGTCCTCTATACTTAGGGTCAGTTTCTTACCAAACACGTCTATTATTGCTTTGGCCGTGTTTAAGAATGGTCTTCCTAATATGAGAGGAACTCGAGAATCTTCTTCCATGTCCAAAATAACAAAATCTACTGGAAATACTAAAGTGCCAACTTTAACTAGCATGTTCTCCATTATCCCTCTAGGATATTTTACTGATTTATCGGCTAGTTGTATGCTTACTCGTGTTGGTTTCAATTCTCCAAGGTCTAGTTTAGCGTATAATGAATACGGCATTAAATTTATACTAGCACCTAAGTCTGCCAATACTTCTATTGAACTAAGACTACCCAGAAAACATGGAATTGTGAAACTTCCTGGATAACTTATATAATTTTTCTTTCTTTTTAAAAACTAATAGGATATTCAGTGAATGCACCGAGCAAAATGTTCACCACCTTTTGTACGTTCACCACCTGTAACTCGATCTAGACATCTAGCAAATATTATCGCCGTTGATTTTTCTTTAGAATCGTCATCCAGTCGACCAAGTACTCCAATTCAAATTTCCAATAATCCATTTTTTGAACCCGACCTCACAAGAAAGACTTGATGTGTGCGAGGTGTACTAGGAAATAGTATTATTTTTACAACGAAATACTATAAAATACGATACAATTTTACACAAGATATTTATTTATTTATAGAATGGATATACCTAAACCTTGCTACAACACTTATAGGCAGTGTACCTAATCGTACAGTAGTGTAGTTTTTAGTAAGTCCGGTTCGTTCCACAGGGAGACTTTTAAACAAGCTTAACGCTATATTAGTTTTAAATTTATAAAAATACAAATATATATATAAGTGATATTATTATTATAAAAGGGGGTTTTTACCGTTTAATGACCGGTTTGTCGATTTTTAAAACTTTAGTCTCAGTTAAAACCTAATGTAAAATATTAAAAATAAATATAACTTAATTTAAAGCGTAAAGTAAATAACGATAATGAAATTGCAATAAATAAAAGTGCGATAAAATAAAATTGCGATAATTAAAAAGTACGATAATTAAAAGTGCAATTAAATACAATGATAATAAATAAAAGTGCGAAAATTAAAAGTGCAATTAAATATGAAATAAAGGAAATTAAATATGAAATAAAGGAATTATGCTTATTTAAATTTCCGTAATCATGATGTTCGACGTGTTGATTTTAGTTTATTCCCATGGGCTAATTGTCCTTTGTCCTGGATTATTCGATATGTCCATACGGATATGTCCATAATAGTCCATCAGGCATAAATATAAAGTGCGAAAGTCTTCGTCAAATTATTCTTATTCCCGAAGTCAAATATTCCAACTAATTGGGGATTCGAATTGTAACAAGGTTTTAATACTTTGTTTAATGAATACACCAGGTTATCGACTGCGTGTAAACTAAGGTTTTACTACTTTGTTAACAATTACCTCAATTACCCTTGAATGTAATCCACCCATGTTTCAACAAGTCTATTAACTATTAATCCAGTTCCGTGTCCTGTAAAATGAACAATTATTGGTATTTATAGATATCCCGCCCACCGTACCCAGTCAAGCATATGTGGTTATATATAAATACATCAAATTATAAGTCTATATATTAATTTAACGAGGTATCGTTTAGTTAATATAAAACCCATTAATAGCCCATAGTCTAATTTCCACAAATGTTGTTCTTTTGTCCAAATCCCAATTATGGTACAAAGCCCAATTACCCAATCTTAATATTTTCAGCCTAACATCATGATTACTTCGTCTTAAATAAGCATAATAATAACTTAGCTACGAGACATTAATTTAAAAATAACATTAACCATAACTTACAGTGATTAAAAATAGCGTAGCGTTACACGGACAGAATTTCGACTTACACCCTTACAACATTCGCTAACATACCCTTATTATTAAAATTTAAAATTAAAATTAAAATTATAATATAAATATAAATATATTTACGTATAGATAGAGAGATGGATATATGATATAAAAACTGAGCCAAAACCGCGAATTTATAGGATGTCGCCTGGATTTTAGGGCCATGCGATTGCATGGTTTTTGTTCTTCCAGGCAATGCGATCGCATGGCCAGCTGGGAGAGCTCAAAAGTCTTTAAAAACGTGGGCTGCTTATTTATTTATTATATAATATAATATATATAATTAAATATAATTATATATATTATATTATATTCTTGTACTCCGTTGACTTGTAATTTTAGCTCCGTTACGTCGCGCGTTGAGAGTTAACTTTGGTCCCGGTTCCGGATTTTCGAACGTCCTTGCGTATAATTTAATATCTTGTACTTTGCGTTTTGCGTCTTGTACTCTTGTAATTTTGAGACGTTTCTTATCAATAATTGGAACCACTTTGATTGTATTTTGTACTTTTGAGCTTTTTGGTCGTTTCCGTCTTCAATTTGTCGAATCTGTCTTTTGTCTTCACCTTTTATTATTTAAACGAATATCACTTGTAAATAGAACAATTGCAACTAAAAGCTTGTCTTTCTTGAGGGATAATGCTATGAAATATATGTTCATTTTTAGCATTATCAAATATTCCCACACTTGAGCGTTGCTTGTCCTCAAGCAATATAGTCTTGAAATAAAAATACTAGAATCACTTCTTTATTCTTCACACTTTGTACATCAGTGATTTCTATACGGCGGTATAAACAATGGTAATGAACGCATTAAAAATAGGTTTTCAGAAAACAAATCGGTTTGTAATTTTGATCAAAATATTTTCTCGTTCAAGCTCGAGTTTAGATATCATCAAATTCCATGAGTTTGTAATTCTCAATCTTTAAGGTCAATATCAAGGATTGAGTAATATCAGTCTTAAAAGCTGATTTTTGATCTTTTAAGGAGATTATCCTTTCTGGGGGTCTGATTCATTAGTCTTATCCAGCTAATTTGCACGGCGTCCTCCCCATTTTATGAGACAGATCCTCTCATGGTTAGGATAAGTCTGACCACTTGGCGACCCTGTTTGATGCTGAGGTCCGTGGATTTCCTGCTGATTTTAGAGATGACTTTTATTTTTTGTCAACCTACAGCTGGTATGGACGACAACTTCATGACCTGAATCAAGAAGCGCGTGTCTTTTTCGGAAGACTTTACTTTCTTTTAATGATGGAATTGATTCATCGTGTAGATTCATCTTTTCTTTCAAATATATTACAGTAAATCGGGTAAAACTGTTTAGATTAGTCCAAAGCAAGAGTATCTTCAGTTATTTGCACAAAAATATGTGATATATGTTTTAAATAACTTGGTAAATTTTCCCACACTTGGCTTTTATTTTTTTTTATTTGCCTTTTTATTGTCCTCTATTCCATTTTAAATGAATTCTAACATTTTGGGTTGTTTCTCAATTTATGTCCTTTCCGAGGTAACAATAATTTCGGTGTTAACACCTAGTTTTATCGTTCACAAATATGTATAAACATGATTTTGAATTCATTTAATTGAAAATTTTTAAAAATTTTACTAGAATTGGGTAGTCAGTATATAAGATTAGGGTTGTTCTTTATTATCAGAGAGCATTAGATTCTAATACAACTACTGCGTTACTAGTATTTTTAATGGTAACCAAGTGTTTAAATCAAAAAAAATTTTAAATTCTGAAAGAATTTAACCCCTTCCCACACTTAAGATCTTGCAATGCCCTCATTTGCAAGAAATCAGTAACAATTTAAATTATTGAGGGTGATTAGCGTAGAAAAATGATTAAATTTTACCAAAGTTTCCAAACATATTGGCGTTTGTTTGTTGAATGATAAATGGTGCACATCATTTATTTATTCCGTCTTGTTGTTACATCACATTTGTTTTTTGTTTTGTCGTCAAAAGTACTAGCTTTTGCTGAACTTAATGCCAGTCTTTGAAAATGAGCTGTTTTACCATGTTTTGTACAATTGACAATATACATACATACAAATATAAACATGCATGGTAATTTGAAATGGGACTTAAAATCCCACTTTCAAATTAAATATGAAATATTAGTACAACATAATAAAAATATTAAACATTACAATAAAAGTGTCATAATATAATATGTTTAAACATAAATAAACAGAAATAATAAAAATTAAAAATCATATAAATTACCAACAGGAACTATATCAATCATGGATAGGGGTTTCAGTTCATGTCATCTTCTGGGTTCCATGGTTGGTGATAGGTGTACTGGTATGCCTGGTTAGAGTCGTAGAGAGTATAAGGCGGTCTCATCTCGGGCTGGTGTGGAGGATAGTAAGCTGGTCTGGTCGGGATGTAGGGCTCCTGAGGTGACAGCCGGCTCATAATCTGACGCTGATGATAGTCCCATCTATCATGCTGTCATTTCCTGGAATGCTCGTAATCATTCCGGGCTTGCCACTGCTCCATCCGACGAAATCTCTCCGCGTTTGTCATGTCTACCTCATCTACACGCTGGTAGACATCAGTCATAGCCTCCCGAATGACATCCCTAATGTCATTCGCTTCCTCCATCTCCTCATCTGAACCTCTCTCTACCTGAGGTTGACTACCTACATAGGGTATTGCCGGGTTGCGTCTACTCTTTAATACCTTAGCACCCGCATAAACCCTCAATCCTAAAAGCTCAACCTGTTCTCTACATTTCAAAAGTGGACCCCCTTGGTCCTTATCTACACATAAATACTCTCCAATGAGAGTAACAAAAATACCTCCTCCAATTATCCCCCCTTCCTGTATTCCTTCAACCATCTTAGATAAATAAAAACCAACACAGTAGGGGATATTAACAAAGCCTCTTGGGTCTCGAATACACTTTAGGTAAAATAAATCATGTAAGGTCAATTTTTCCTTGTTGTGACCTCTCTGTGTAATCGAGTTAGCCAAAAATCTATGAATTATACGAAGCTCGACTTTGTTAATATGTAAGTAGGTATGTGTTCCTCCTCGCCCAAAAACATTATAATCTGACATACGCATCCAGACGGCGTTCGCGTCAAAATTCCTATCTACCCTTTCACCACGATAAATCAAATTCATACAATCGGGTAGTAGCAATTCAGCGGGCGTATATATCTGTAATGCCCTAGCCATGTCCAGCATGGACATCCTGTACATCCTACCGCTAAGTATAAATCTAAGAAAACTTCTATCATCTAATCTATCTACATCTACATTTAACGCTATAGTACTCATCAGCTCAACACACCATTCCTTATATACAGGTCTACGAATGGTGAATAGACGTTCCCAATCAGTAAAAGAAGAACTGCCATACCTTTGGATCAAATGCTCCCTAACACGGTCAGCAAGTTGGACCCTTTCCAAAGGATCCCAATCAATTACCCTAGGCACCTCCACATCTTTCGTTATTAATTTGAATTTATTACTTTGATATGCCGGGTAATCTCTCCATCGTCTATCGAATCTCAGATTAGGATGCAATGTGTGTTCAGGAATCGTTGGGTATTCTACTGGTGGATGCATCGGAAATACTATGAATTCAGTAACAAACTGTAGCGGATCATAATAAGGTACATGTTGATCAGGCTGATGTTGTGGTTCCTATTGTGGTACTTGTTCGGGTTCATATTGCATTTCTGGTTCTGGTTCTGGTTCTGGAGCTGGAGCAGGTCGTCTAGATGATGATGATGATGAACCTCCAGTATCGGCTCTCTGCAAAACACATTAAACACAAAATTTGTGCATCTAAATATGCATTAGTGTTAGTAAAATAACAACTTAAAACAATCACAATAACATGTTCAATCAAAATTAAACTTATACACATTTTCACAATTTTTTTTACAATTCTACACTTTTTCAAATAAACACATATGAAAATGTATACAAAGTTCATAAGCATTTAACTCAAATAACATGTCAAAATAGTCATTACTAGCAATTAAACAAGTCTCAAATGGCAATTATATCAAATTAATCAAGTTCATGAATTTTAGACTTAAAAAGTCTACTTTAATCTACAAAAATCATGTTTAGGATCAAAGTTTGGAACATTTAACTACCTAAACATGTTACACTACTCAATTTAGCAATAATTCATGACAAAAATCGGCCATAACCTGTTTATATCAAAAAGCCCCAAATTGCTCAAGAACACAAACCCTAGATTTCTAAAAATTTTGAAGTTTTTGGCTTCAAATCATGTTAAATAGCATCAATCTAGGTTATACATGCATAAAATACTAACAATTTAACTCTAATTACATTAGAAATTAACAAAATTACATTAGGTAAAATATTGGTAATTATCACAAAAACTAGAAAATTTATGAGTTTAGGGGTGTAATTTTTACTTTTTTTTGATAAACTTCTGAACAATTTCATGATTAGAGCGAGAAATTTGACGAATTACGGTGGAAAAATGATGAAATTTGAGATGATTTTGAGTGTTTTTCGTGTATGTGTGTGTTTTTGTGGAGAAGACAGAACTCGCTGAGCTTTTTGTTTATGGCCTGGAATCCAGCCTCATGCGATCGCATGAGGTTGGAGTGCACTTCCCATGCGATCGCATGGGGGTCCGGGTACAATACCATTTGCTTTTTTTTTTTTTATAAAAACCTTTACTAATAAAACATATAATTAATAAAATTTTAAAAATTTGTTCCTTTTTAGGACGAGGGCTTTTTATGGGTCACACGAAGGAAAATGTTCGATGAATCAGACATATTTTTAGAAGGAAAATGTTATTAAAATTTTTAAAATTTTTAAAATTTTATTAATTATATGTTTTATAAGTTATAAGGTTTTATAAAAAAAAAAAAAAAAAAAGCAAATGGTACTGTACCCGGACCCCCATGCGATCGCATGGGAAGTGAACTCCAACCTCATGCGATCGCATGAGGCTGGATTCCAGGCCACAAACAAAAAGCTCAGCGAGTTCTGTCTTCTCCACAAACACACACACACATATACATGAAACTCTCTCAAATCTTCACCAAATTTCACCATTTTTTCACCATAATTCGTCAAATTTCTCGCTCTAATCATGAAATTGTTCAGAAGTTTATCAAGAAAGGTAACAATTACACCCCTAAACCTCTTTAAATTTAATTTTTAGTGTTCTTGAGCTATATTTTTCATAATTTGATTTTGTTAATTTCTAGTGTAATTAGTGTTAAATTGTTAGTATTTTATGCATGTATAACCTAGATTGATGCTATTTAATATAATTTGAAGCTAAGAACTTTAAAATTTTTAGAAATTTAGGGTTTGTGTTCTTGAGCAATTTGGGGCTTTTTGATATAAACAGGTTATGGCCGATTTTTGTCATGAATTATTGCTAAATTTAGTAGTGTAACATGTTTAGGTAGTTAAATGATCCAAACTTTGATCCTAAACATGATTTTTGGAGATTAAAGTAGACTTTTTAAGTCTAAAATTCATGAAATTGATTAATTTGATATAATTGCCATTTGAGACTTGTTTAATTGCTAGTAATAACTATTTTGACATGTTATTTGAGTTAAATGCTTATAAACTTTGTATACATTTTCATATGTGTTTATTTGAAAAGGTGTAGAATTGTAAAAAAAATTGTGAAAATGTGTATAAGTTTAATTTTGATTGAACATGTTATTGTGATTGTTTTAAGTTGTTATTTTGCTAATACTAATGCATATTTGGATGCACAAATTTTGTGTTTAATGTGTTTTGCAGAGAGCCGATACTGGAGGTTCATCATCATCATCTAGATGACCTGCTCCAGAACCAGAACCAGAAATGCAATATGAACCCGAACAAGTACCACAACAAGAACCACAACATCAGCCTGATCAACATGTACCTTATTATGATCCGCTACAGTTTGTTACTGAATTCATAGTATTTCCGATGAATCCACCTGTAGAATACCCAACGATTCCTGAACACACGTTGCATCCTAATCTGAGATTCGATAGACGATGGAGAGATTACCCGGCATATCAAAGTAATAAATTCAAATTAATAACGAAAGATGTAGAGGTGCCTAGGGTAATTGATTGGGATCCTTTGGAAAGGGTCCAACTTGCTGACCGTGTTAGGGAGCATTTGATACAAAGGTATAGCAGTTCTTCTTTTACTGATTGGGAATGCTTATTCACCATTCGTAGACCTGTATATAAGGAATGGCGTGTTGAGCTGATGAGTACTATAGCATTAAATGTAGATGTAGATAGATTAGATGATAGAAGTTTTCTTTGGTTTATACTAGGCAGTAGGATGTACAGGATGTCCATGCTGGACATGGCCAGGGCATTACAGATATATATGCCCGCTGAATTGCTACTACCCGATTGTATGAATTTGATTTATCGTGGTGAAAGGGTAGATAGGAATATTGACGCGAACACCATCTGGAGACGTATGTCAGACTATAATGTTTTTAGGCGGGGAGGACCACATACCTACTTACATATTAACAAAGCCGAGCTTCGTATAATTAATAGATTTTTGGCTAACTCGATTACACAGAGAGGTCACAACAAGGAAAAATTGACCTTACATGATTTATTTTACCTAAAGTGTATTCGAGACCCAAGAGGCTTTGTTAATATCCCCTACTGTGTTGGTTTTTATTTATCTAAGATGGTTGAAGGAATACAGGAAGGGGGATAATTGGAGGAGGTATTTTTGTTACTCTCATTGGAGAGTATTTAGGTGTAGATAAGGACCAAGGGGGTCCACTTATGGAATGTAGGGAACAGGTAGAGCTTTTAGGATTGAAGGTTTATGCGGGTGCTAAGGTATTAAAGAGTAGACGCAACCAGGCAATACCCTATGTAGGTAGTCATCCTCAGGTAGAGAGAGGCTCAGATGAGGAGATGGAAGAAGCAGATGACATTAGGGATGTCATTCGGGAGGCTATGACTGATGTCTACCAGCGTGTAGATGAGGTAGATATGACAAACGCGGAGAGATTTCGTCGGATGGAGCAGTGGCAAGCCCGGAATGATTACGAGCATTCCAGGCAACGACAGCATGATAGATGGGACTATCATCAGCGTCAGATTATGAGCCGGCTGTCACCTCAGGAGCCCTACATCCCGACCCGACCAGCTTACTATCCTCCACACCAGCCCGAGATGAGACCGCCTTATACTCTCTACGACCCTAACCAGGCATACCAGTACACCTATCACCAACCATGAAACCCGGACGATGACATGTACTGGAACCCCTATCCATGATTGATATAGTTCCTGTTGGTAATTTATATGATTTTTAATTTTTATTATTTCTGTTTATTTATGTTTAAACACATTATATTATGATACTTTTATTGTAATGTTTAATATTTTTATTATGTTGTACTAATATTTCATATTTAATTTGAAAGTGGGATTTTAAGTCCCATTTCAAATTACCATGCATGTTTATATTTGTATGTATGTATATTGTCAATTGTACAAAATAGGGTAAAACAGCGCATTTTCAAAGACTGGCATTAAGTTCAGCAAAAGCTAGTACTTTTGACGACAAAACGAAAAACAAATGTGATGTAACAATAAGACGGAATGAACAAATGATGTGCACCATTTATCATTCAACAAATAAACGCCAATATGTTTGGAAACTTTGGTAAAATTTAATCATTTTTCTATGCTAATCACCCTCAATAATTTAAATTGTTACTGATTTCTTGTAAATGAGGGCATTGCAAGATCCTAAGTGTGGGAAGGGGTTAAATTCTTTCGGATTTTAAAAATTTTTAATTTAAACACTTGGTTACCATTAAAAATACTAGTAACACAGTAGTTGTATTAGAATTTAGTGCTCTCTGATAATAAAGAACAGCCCTAGTCTTATATACTGACTACCCAATTCTAGTAAAAATTTTCAAAATTTTCAATTAAATGAACTCAAAATCATGTTTATACATATTTATGAACAATAAAACTAGGTGTTAACACCGAAATTATTTTTACCTCAGAAAGGACATAAATTGAGAAACAAACCAAAATGTTAGAATTCATTTAAAATGGAATAGAGGACAATAAAAAGGAAAATAAAAGCCAAGTGTGGGAAAATTTACCAAGATATTTTAAACATATATCACATATTTCTGTAACAAATAATTGAAGATACTTTTGCTTTGGACTAAACTAAACAGTTTTACCCGATTTACTGTAAGAAAGATGGATCTACACGATGAATCAATTCCATCATTAAAAGGAAGTAAAGTCTTCTGAAAATGAAACGCGCTTCTTGATTTAGGTCATGAAGTTGTCGTCCAGACTAGCTGTAGGTTGACGAAAAATCTAGAAAAGTCATCTCTAAAATCAGCAGGAAATCCACGGACCTCAGCATCAAACAGGGTCGCCAAGTGGTCAGACTTATCCTAACCATGAGAAGATCTGTCTCGTAAAATGGGGAGGACGCCGTGTAAATTAGTTGGATAAGACTAATGAATCAGATCCCCAGAAAGGATAATCTCCTTAAAGATCAAAAATCAGCTTTTAAGCCTGATATTACTCAATCCTAGAGATTGACCTTAAAGATTGAGAATTACAAACTCATGGAATTCAATGATATCTAAACTCGAGCTTGAACGAGAAAATATTTTGATCAAAATTACAAACCGATTTGTTTTCTGAAAACCTATTTTTAATGCGTTCATTACCATTGAACGTAAAATCCTAGGAATTCACCTGGAATTTATTAGGTCACCTGAACCAAATCGGGTGTCAACCGCAAGAACGGTGGTTGCATAGCATGGTCGAAGACAGGACCTTGTTCCAGACCGAAAAATTATAAGTGTGAGCTTTACTATTGTTCCTACCAAGGATAGTAATTGCATCCGACACGTTATAGACCATAATTAAAAGCATGTCAGGGGACATTGCCTTAACAGTTACTTGTTCAACGCTTTCCTTTACAACCGGACAGTAGTTTATCGAAAGGTAATATACGGAACAAGTATACTGGACGTGTTGCTTTCCCAATACAAGGTTAGCAAGTGGGTGACACAAAACCGTAAGTTTTGAGCTAAAATTTTCAAATCTGAAACCCACCAAACCCACAAAAATATTTTGCAAACACCGGTGAAGGGTTATTCCAGAAAACCTATCTAGGGTAAAAGCTAGATTCAATTTTCAAAAGATCAAATATTTTCATAAAGATCCAATTTCCTTAAAGGATCTAAATCTTCATAGTCATGTGGGACTGTAAGCCACAACATTACTACCATTGTTTATACCGCCGTATAGAAATCACTGATGTACAAAGTGTGAAGAATAAAGAAGTGATTCTAGTATTTTTATTTCAAGACTATATTGCTTGAGGACAAGCAACGCTCAAGTGTGGAAATATTTGATAATGCTAAAAACGAACATATATTTCATAGCATTATCCCTCAAGAAAGACAAGCTTTTAGTTGCAATTGTTCTATTTACAAGTGATATTCGTTTAAATAATAAAAGGTGAAGACAAAAGACAGATTCGACGAATTGAAGGCGCAAACAACCAAAAATCTCAAAAGTACAAAATACAATCAAAGTGGTTCCAATTATTGATGAGAAACATCTCGAAATTACAAGAGTACAAGACGCAAAATGCAAAGTACAAGATATTAAATTATACGCAAGAACGTTCGAAAATCCAGAACCGGAACCAAAATCAACTCTCAACGCGCGATGCAACGGAGCTAAAATTACAAGTCAACGGAGTACAAGAATATAATATAATATATATATAATTATATTTAATTATATATATTATATTATATAATAAATAAATAAGCAGCCCACGTTTTTAAAGACTTTTGATCTCTCCCAGCTGGCCATGCGATCGTATGGCCTGGAAGAACAAAAACCATGTGATCGCATGGCCCTGAAATCCAGGCCTGGTCGTATAAATTCGCGTGTTTTGGCTCAGTTTATATATCATATATCCATCTCTCTATCTATACGTAAATATATTTATATTTATATTATAATTTTAATTTTAATTTTAGATTCTAATAATAAGGGTATGTTAGCGAATGTTGTAAGGGTGTAAGTCGAAATTCTGTCCGTGTAACGCTACGCTATTTTTAATCAATGTAAGTTATGGTTAATGTTATTTTTAAATTAATGTCTCGAAGCTAAGTTATTATTATGCTTATTTAAGACGAAGTAATCATGATGTTAGGCTGAAAATATTAAGATTGGGTAATTGGGCTTTGTACCATAATTGGGGTTTGGACAAAAGAACGACATTTGTGGAAATTAGACTATGGGCTATTAATGGGTCTTATATTAACTAAACGATACCTCGTTAAATTAATATATAGACTTATAATTTAACGTATTTATATATAACCACATACGCTTGACTGGGTACGGTGGGCGGGATATCTATTAATACCAATAATTGTTCATTTTACCGGACACGGAACTGGATTAATAGTTAATAGACTTGTTGAAACAGGGGTGGATTACATTCAAGGGTAATTGGTGTAATTGTTAACAAAGTAGTAAAACCTTGGTTTACACGCAGTCGATAACCTGATGTATTCATTAAACAAAGTATTAAAACCTTGTTACAATTCGAATCCCCAATTAGTTGGAATATTTGACTTCGGGAATAAGAATAATTTTACGAAGACTTTCGCACTTTATATTTATGCCTGATGGACTATTATGGACAAATCTGTATGGACATATCGAATAATCCAGGACAAAGGACAATTAACCCATGGGAATAAACTAAAATCAACAGGTCGAACATCATGATTACGGAAGTTTAAATAAGCATAATTCCTTTATTTCATATTTAATTTCCTTTATTTCATATTTAATTGCACTTTTAATTATCGCACTTTTATTTATTGTCGTTGTATTTAATTGCACTTTTAATTATCGTACTTTTTAATTATCGCAATTTTATTTTATCGCACTTTTATTTATTGCAATTTCATTATCGTTATTTACTTTACGCTTTAAATTAAGTTATATTTATTTTTAATATTTTACATTAGGTTTTAACTGCGACTAAAGTTTTAAAAATTGACAAACCGGTCATTAAACGGTAAAAACCCCATTTTATAATAATAATATCATTTATATATATATTTGTATTTTTATAAAATTAAAACTAATATAGCGTTAAGCTTGTTTAAGTGTATCCCTGTGGAACGAACCGGACTTACTAAAAACTACACTACTGTACGATTAGGTACACTGCCTGTAAGTGTTGTAGCAAGGTTTAGGTATATCCATTCTATAAATAAATAAATATCTTGTATAAAATTGTATCATATTTAATAGTATTACGTTGTAAAAAAATACTATTTCCTAGTACACCTCGCACACGTCAGAAGTCATCTCCAGACATGGAATACCAATCTCTATTATCTCTGATAGGGATGGCAGATTTATTTCAAGATTCTGGCAGACATTACAGCAAGCATTAGGAACTCGTCTATACATGAGTACTGCCTATCATCTACAAACTGATGGGCAGAGCGAAAGGACGATACAAACGCTTGAAGACATGCTACGAGCATGTGTTATTGATTTCGGAAACAGTTGGGATTGACATCTACCGTTAGCAGAATTTTCCTACAACAACAGCTACCATTCAAGCATTGAGATGGCACCGTTTGAAGCACTTTATGGTAGAAAGTGCAGGTCTCCGATTTGTCAGAGTGAAGTGGGGGATAGACAGATTACGGGTCCGGAGATAATACAAGAAACTACCGAGAAGATCATCCAAATTCAACAACGGTTGAAAACCACCCAAAGTCGACAAAAGAGCTACGCCGACATTAAAAGAAAAGATATAGAATTTGAAATTGGAGAGATGGTCATGCTTAAGGTTGCACCTTGGAAAGGCGTTGTTCGATTTGGTTACCGAGGGAAATTAAATCCAAGGTATATAGGACCATTCAAGATTATTGATTGTGTCGGACTAGTAGCTTACCGACTTGAATTATCATAACAACTCGCAGCTGTACATAACACTTTCCACGTCTAAAATTTGAAGAAATGTTTTGCTAAAGAAGATCTCACTATTCCGTTAGACGAAATCCAAATCAACGAAAAACTTCAATTCGTCGAAGAACCCGTCGAAATAATGGATCGTGAGGTTAAAAGACTTAAGCAAAACAAGATACCCAAGTTCACCTGGGAATGAGAAGATCAGATGAAGAAGAAATACCCGCACTTATTTCCAGAAGATACGTCAACACCTCCAACTGCTTAAAATTTCGGGACGAAATTTATTTAACGGGTAGGTACTGTAGTGACCTGAACTTTTCCATGTTTATATATATTAAATGAAATTGTTATTTACATGATTAAGTGTTTCCAACATGTTAAGCAATCAAACTTGTTAAGACTTGATTAATTAGAATAGGTTTCATATAGACAATTGACCACTCAAGTTGACCGGTGATTCACGAACGTTAAAACATGTAAAAACTATATGATGACATATATATGATTATATATATAGTTAACATGATATTATGATAAGTAAGTATCTCATTAGGTATTTTAACAATGAGTTATATACATAAAATTGAGTTTATTGAATTAAGAAACTCGAAACGGTATATATAACGATTATCGTTATAACAACGTCTTACTAAATACATATGAATCATATTAAGATATTGATACATCATGTTTAATCATGATAAATGATAAGTAAACATGTCATTAAGTGTATTAGCAATGAACTACATATGTAAAAACAAGACTACTAACTTAATGATTTCGAAACGAGACATATATGTAACGATTATCATTGTAACAACATTTAACTGTATATATATCATACTAAGATATATTAATATATCATAATATCATGATAATGTAATAATTTAACATCTCATTAGATATAATAAACATTGGGTTAACAACATTTAACATGATCGTTAACTTAAAGGTTTCAAATCAACATTTACATGTAACGACTAACGATGACTTAACGACTCAGTTAAAATGTATATACATTTTGTGTTTTAATATGTATTTATACACTTTTTAAAGACTTCAAGGCACTTATCAAAATACTTCTACTTAACAAAAATGCTTACAATTACATCCTCGTTCAGTTTCATCAACAATTCTACTCGTATGCACCCGTATTAGTACTCGTCCAATACACAGCTTTTAGATGTATGTATTATTGGTATATACACTCCAATGATCAGCTCTTAGCAGCCCATGTGAGTCACCTAACACATGTAGGAACCATCATTTGGCAACTAGCATGAAATATCTCATAAAATTACAAAAATATTAGTAATCATTCATGACTTATTTACATGTAAACAAAATTACACATCCTTTATATCTAATCCATATACCAACGACCAAAAACACCTACAAACACTTTCATTCTTCAATTTTCTTCATCTAATTGATCTTTCTCAAGTTCTATCTTCAAGTTCTAAGTGTTCTTCATAAATTCTATAAGTTCTAGTTTCATAAAATCAAGAATACTTCCAAGTTTGCTAGCTTACTTCCAATCTTGTAAAGTGATCATCCAACCTCAAGAAATCTTTCTTATTTACAGTAAGATATCTTTCTAATACCAGGTAATACTCATATTCAAACTTTGATTCAATTTCTATAACTATAACAATCTTATTTCGAGTGGAAATCTTACTTGAACTTGTTTTCGTGTCATGATTCTGCTTCAAGAACTTTCAAGCCATCCAAGGATCCTTTGAAGCTAGATCTATTTTTCTTATTTTCAGTAGGTTTATCCACAAAACCTGAGGTATTAATGATGTTCATAACATCATTCGATTCATATATATAAAACTACCTTAGTCGAAGGTTTAAACTTGAAATCACTAGAACATAGTTTAGTTAATTCTAAACTTGTTCGCAAACAAAAGTTAATCCTTCTAACTTGACTTTTAAAATCAACTAAACACATGTTCTATATCTATATGATATGCTAACTTAATGATTTAAAACCTGGAAACACGAAAAACACCGTAAAACCGGACATACGCCGTCGTAGTAACACCGCGGGCTGTTTTGGGTTTGATAATTAAAAACTATGATAAACTTTGATTTCAAAGTTGTTCTTCTGGGAAAATTATTTTTCTTATGAACATGAAACTATATCCAAAAATCATGGTTAAACTCAAAGTGGAAGTATGTTTTTCAAAATGGTCATCAAGACGTCGTTCTTTCGACTGAAATGACTACCTCTTACAAAAACGACTTGTAACTTGTATTTTGGACTATAAACCTATACTTTTTCTATTTAGATTCATAAAATAGAATTCAATATGAAACCATAGCAATTTGATTCACTCAAAACGGATTTAAAACGAATAAGTTATGGGTAAAACAAGATTGGATATTTTTTGATTGTTGTAGCTACGGGAAATATTGTAACAATTCTATACAAATCATATCCTAGCTAACTTATATTGTATTATACATGTATTCTAATATATTATGTAATCTTGGGATACTATAGACATGTATGCAAATGTTTTGACATATCATATCGACCCATCTATATATATTATTTGGAACAACCATAGACACTCTATATGCAGTAATGTTGGAGTTAGCTATACAGGGTTGAGGTTGATTCCAAAAATATATATACTTTGAGTTGTGATCTAGCCTGAGACGTGTATACACTGGGTCGTGGATTGATTCAAGATAATAAATATCAATTTATTTCTGTACATTTAACTATGGACAACTAGTTGTAGGTTACTAACGAGGACAGCTGACTTAATAAACTTAAAACATCAAAATGTATTAAAAGTGTTGTAAATATATTTTGAACATACTTTGATATATATTGTCATAACCCGTCCTTAACCATAAGAACGTGTTAGATAACGTATGATTTCATTGCGAGGTATTGACCTCTATATGCGACATTTTTAAAAGAACAACTGCATTTATTTTACATTACAAACCATAACTCTTATGATAATACAAGCTTTAGACAATATAAAGATGATTATCGTTTAGCGATAATCTTAGACTTAAAAACTTTACATGTGATGATAACAATACGATTTCTAGCATATTTTACATTACAAATCCTCCGATATGCAGTTTTATTTTTGACACAAATATGCATACTCAAGATCTTGTTTAAATTCAACATGTTGCAGCGGAAGCTTCTAATTATCACCTGAGAATGAACATGCTTAAAACGTCAACATAAAGTTGGTGAGATATAGGTTTAATGCCGGCAGCAATATATATATAGACCACAAGATTTCATATATAAACATTTTAATAAAAATATTCTAAGTGGTTGAGCACTTGGTAACCATACTTAACATTTAATCACGTCGCATATTCCCTTTATTATGAAATCTTACTACACCGTACCAAGTGTAGTCACGAAACGAAGTACTGTGCAACCGTTGAATACTGGTCGTCCAGTCCGGTTGGGGTTGTCAAGCCCGATAGATCTATCAACAGGATTCGCGTTTACAATACCGCTGTAAATATTAGTTACCAAGCTACAGGGAAGTATGCCAGTGGTACAACTCAACGTAGAATATATTTTTCAGTTACTTGTGTCCATAACGTAAAACATAAAATACATGTATTCTCATCCCGAAATATTTAGAGTTTAAAAGTGGGACTATATACTCACTTTCGTCTTGAAGATATATATATTTTGACTTGGTCTCCCGGTTGATATCACGAACCTATCCATATATAATATATCAATACCTTTTCTTTTTAAACAACGTCACATATATATTCTTGTTATACTTTTAATACTTTTTATAATTCCTTAGTCCGTAGTTAGCAGTTCGTTGTTAGTAATTCAATTTTAATGGTTCATATTTAGATGTTTAATAAACCCCCAACGAAATAAATAAAACCCCCAACGTATATGTATTGGTCGAGATTAATCTTGACCCACGGTACCGGTGTTGTCAAATGACGTGTTGCGTACATAAAGTACCGGTGTTGTCAAATGACGTGTTGCGTACAAACATGGGATCTTATGATTAATCTTCTCGTGTTGTTTACGGGTGATCCTGAACCATATAAAATTGAATTATGAGTACATATATATAAAATATCATGTTATCTTAAAAAGATGTGATTTATTTTAATTTTCTCCAATTAATCCCGAAGTTAAACTAGTCTTGGATAGCCAATTTTGTTTCGGTCATAGTTTCTTCGTTACAACTCCGTTTTCGTTGATTCAACTTGCCATCTCCTTGGATCGAGTTCCTCTTTAAGACTATGAACTGTAAATATCTTAGTTTGTATTCAAAATCACACGGCATAGGTGAAACTTTAGTGAACTTATGAAGTTAAACCTTTTCCTTTATGTAGGCAACCTTAAATGGTTATTTTTCTAAAAATACTTATACTTTGAATTAAATCATGAAATTTTTATGTGTTATCATATTCATAGTAAAAATCATTTTTCCAGAACATAAACCTCCAATTCAAAGTTTAAGATGGTTTTTAATTATCCAACCCAAAACAGTCCCCGGTGACACTCCGACGTCGTAAAAACAGTTTTTAAGATATTCTTTGAAAAACCAAGTTATACCTTGTTAAATTAGCATATATTTAAGTTATATTACAGGTCTTGAAGTATTTTAAAAGTTAAGTTAGAAGGATCTATTTAGTTTGCAAACAAGTTTGAAAACATTCAAACTATGTTCTTGTTGTTAAAATTGTATACCACAAAATATGATAGCTATATATATATGAATCGAATAAGGTTATGAACATAGATACTACCTCAAGTTCCTTGGACAAGGTTTCTGTAAAAGAGGAGTAAGAACCTAGAACCAAAAGGGTGATGGAATTGGATGAAAGATTGGAAGTAAGTTTGTGTTCTTGGAAGGATTTCTTGAAGTGTTTTTGTAAGGTTTTCTTATGAGATTTAAGTGTTGTTTTTGAAGCTAAATGATGGAGAAAATGCTTGGATATGATCAAGTATGAAGTTAAGAGTATTTTGAGAGAGAAATGGAAGTGTAAGTATGAGAAAATGGGGTGAAGAAATGGTGTGCATGTATAAAAACGTTTTTAGGTTATAAAGGAAAAAAAAGATACCTAACTTTGTTTTCTTGCTAAATAATTCATGCTACTTGACAAATGGTTGGTTCCACATGTTTCTTAATCATTTAAGGCTGCTAAGGAGCAGATTTTTATTGGTATATACCAATAGTAAATACATCTAGAAGCTGCGTATGATACGAGTACATATACTCTAGATATACGTATAGAAATTTTGTGAAAAATGGAATGAGGATTCAAATATAGCTATCTTTTGTGAATACACTTATATGGTTTTATGTATTTAAGTTCTTAAAAGTGATTAAATTCATTACTTATACGATATATGTATAAACATTATAGGTCATAAGTATTTAAGTCAAATAACGTTGCGTATGGTTATCGTTTTGAAAACTTAAGTTAGTAGTTTCAAAATATACATATAACTTATTGTTATTAATACAAAATGAGATATTAAAACATTCTTAGATCATGTTAAATATGTATATATACATATATATACACAAACGTATAATTATCATATATTGTATAGTTCGTGATATCATCGGTCAAACTAGACGGTCAAACGTTGTGTAAATCTCTTTTCAAAAACATAAATCTCAACAATTTGGATTGCTTATCATGTTGGTAAGGTTTAATTTATGTAAATATTAATCTTACAAGTATAGAATGATCGAAAAAGTGCGGGTCATTACAGTACCTACCCGTTAAATAAATTTCGTCCCGAAATTTTAAAATTGTACCTATTTTGCGTCATCGGGAAACAAGTGTGGATACTTTTGTTTCATTTGATCCTCTCGTTCCCAAGTAAACTCAGGACCTCTTCGAGCATTCCAACGAACCTTAACGATCGGTATGTTGCTCTGCTTGAGCCGTTTAACTTCACGATCCATGATTTCGATTGGTTCTTCGATGAATTGTAGTTTCTCGTCGACATGGATTTCTTCAAGAGGAATGGTGAGGTCTTCCTTTGCAAGACACTTCTTAAGGTTTGAGACGTGAAAAGTATTATGTACTCCGGCGAGTTGTTGCGGTAACTCGAGTCGATAAGCTACCGGTCCAATGCGTTCGATGATCTTGAACGGGCCTACATACCTTGGGTTTAGTTTACCCCTTTTTCCAAAATGTATTACACCTTTCCAAGGTGACACCTTTAACAAAACCATGTCACCGATCTGAAACTCTAATGGTTTCCTTCGAACATCGGCGTAGCTCTTTTGGCGACTACGGGCTGTTTTCAATCTCTCCTTGATTTGTACTATCTTCTCAGTCGTTTCGTGTATGATCTCGGGACCAGTTAATTGTCGATCTCCTACTTCATTCCAACAAATAGGAGATCTACACTTCCTTCCGTACAATGCTTCGAATGGCGCAGCTTTAATGCTCGCATGATAACTATTATTATACGAGAATTCTGCTAATGGTAGATATTTATCCCATCCGTTTCCAAAATCGATCACACATGCCCTGAGCATGTCTTCAAGAGTCTGAATCGTTCTTTCACTCTGCCCGTCGGTTTGCGGATGATACGCGGTACTCATATCCAAACGAGTTCCTAGGGCCTCCTGTAGTGATTGCCAGAACTTTGATGTAAATCTACTATCACGATCGGATATAATGGAAATAGGTATTCCATGCCTTGAAACAACTTCCTTTATATACAATCGTAATAGTTTCTCCATTCTATCCGTTTCCTTTATAGGCAAGAAGTGTGCAGACTTGGTGAGACGATCAACAATCACCCAAATGGTGTCGTATCCCCAGGCAGTCTTTGGTAACTTCGTGATGAAATCCATGGTAATACCATCCCATTTCCATTCTGGGATTTCTGGTTGTTGAAGTAACCCTGACGACTTCTGGTGTTCAGCTTTGACTTTGGAACAAGTTAAACATTCCCCAACATATGTTGCAACGTCTGTCTTTAAATTAGGCCACCAATAATGTGTCTTAAGATCTTGGTACATCTTTCCAACTCCAGGATGTATCGAGTATCTTGTCTTATGTGCCTCATTTAATATCAACTTCCTTAATCCACCCAACTTCGGTACCCAAATACGATTTGAAAAATATCGAATTCCATCTTCCCGCATAACGAGTTGCTTCTCATACTTCTTCATTATTTCATTTCCTATATTTTCTTTAGTAAGTGCTTCTCGTTGAACTTCTTTGATTTGTGAGTTGAGATTCATGCGAATTTTTATGTTCATCGCTCGTACTCGAATTGGTTCTCGTTCCTTTCTGCTTAAAGCATCGGCCACCACGTTCGCCTTCCCGGGATGATAACGAATTTCACAATCATAGTCGTTTATTAACTCGACCCACCTACGTTGTCTCATGTTCAGCTGTTTCTGATCAAAAATATGTTGAAGGCTTTTATGATCAGTAAACACAGTGCATTTAACCCCATACAAGTAGTGTCTCCATATCTTCAATGCAAACACGACTGCTCCCAGTTCTAGATCATGCGTCGTATAATTCCGCTCGTGAATCTTCAATTGTCGGGATGCGTATGCAATAACTTTCTTTCGTTGCATAAGAACGCAACCAAAACCTTGTCGCGAAGCGTCACAATATATTTCAAAATCATCGTTCCCTTCTGGTAACGATAAAATAGGCGCCGTAGTTAACTTCTTCTTTAGTAATTGAAATGCACTCTCCTGCTCAGAAGTCCATTCATATTTCTTCCCTTTTTGCGTTAACGCTGTCAACGGCTTAGCTATTCGGGAAAAATCTTGAATAAACCTTCTATAATAACCGGCTAAACCCAAAAATTGGCGTATCTGCGTTGGTGTCTTAGGAGTCTCCCATTTTTCAATGGCTTCAATTTTTGCTGGATCAACCTGAATTCCTTTGCTACTAACAACGTGGCCAAGAAATTGCACTTCTTTCAACCAGAAAGCACATTTAGAAAATTTAGCATATAGCTGTTCTTTTCTCAACAACTCTAATATCAACCTTAAATGCTGCTCATGCTCTTGCTCACTCTTGGAATAGATAAGAATATCATCAATGAAAACGATAACAAACTTATCTAAATATGGACTACAAACTCGATTCATGAGGTCCATGAATACAGCTGGCGCATTTGTCAACCCAAACGGCATGACCAAAAATTCGTAATAACCATAACGTGTCCGAAAAGCAGTTTTCGGAATGTCCTCTTCTTTGACACGTAATTGATGATAGCCCGACCTTAAGTCAATTTTTGAGTACACACATGATCCTTGGAGTTGATCAAATAAGTCGTCAATTCTCGGTAGTGGATACCGATTCTTGATAGTTAACTTATTTAATTCACGATAATCTATACACATCCTAAAAGATCCATCTTTCTTTTTAACAAATAGAATCGGAGCTCCCCACGGTGAAGTACTTGGTCGTATGAATCCATGATCCAGTAATTCTTTTAACTGACTCTGAAGTTCTTTTAACTCGGACGGTGCAAGTCTATATGGAGCACGAGCCACTGGTGCAGCTCCTGGTACTAAATCTATTTGAAATTCTACATATCTAAATGGAGGTAATCCCGGCAACTTTTTCGGAAAGACTTCAGGAAAATCTCTTGCCACAGGCACGTCATTGATGCTCTTCACTTTTTCCTTTGTTTCGACTTTATTAACATGTGCTAAGATAGCATAGAACCCTTTCTTCAAGCACTTTTGAGCTTTCAAATAACTAATGAGTTTTAGCTTTGAGTTACCCTTCTCTCCATAAATCACTACTGGCGTTTTATCCTTACGAGGAATGCGAATTGCCTTCTTGGCGCACACAACTTCAGCTCCTATTTTGGACATCCAGTCCATGCCGACTATTACATCAAAACTTCCTAATTCTACGGGTATCAAGTCAATTTTAAACGTTTCTCCGGCTAAATTTATTTTACAATCACGGCAAATTTTATCGGCTTTAATTAGTTTACCATTAGCTAACTCAATCATGTACTTAACATCGAGAGGTAATGATGAACAATTCAATTTAGCGTGAAAGTCTCTACACACGTAACTTCTATCAGCACCAGTATCAAATATAATAGATGCGGATAAGTTATTAATGGTAAACGTACCCGTAACAAGCTCCGGGTCTTCACATGCCTCTTTAGCATTAATAACAAATGCTCTTCCACGTGCAGGTCCGATATTCTTCTCTGGATTCGGGCACTGGCTCTTATAGTGACCTTGTTTTCCACACCCAAAACAAGTAATGGTAGCCAAAGCAGTTCTATTTGCATTGGTGGCAGGAGTCTTGGTACCATTTGTATTTGTAACGAGAGCCCTACAATCTTCAGCAAGATGACCCTTTCGATTACATTTATTGCATACCACATTACAGTAACCAGAGTGATGTTTGTGGCATCAGTTGCATAAAGGATTTTGTCCTTTATAACCAAAGCTTAAACCACTACCCGTACCTTGCGTGTTTTCTTGTTTCTTAAAAGATTGTTGTTGGTTACCTCGATCATAATTTCCATTCCACTTTCTTTTGTTACCTGATACCTTCACATCAGTATTGGATACTTTCTTATCCATGATGACCTGATCCATTAGCTCGTTTGCCATGGTTATAGCTTCATGAATTGTCTTAGGTTTCGATGCTGTAACATTTGCCTTGACCTTTTTGGGCAAACCATCTTTGTACATTTCAATCTTCCGTTCTTCGGTTGGGACCAATTCAGGACATAGCAAAACTAATTCCATGAATCGCTGATTGTAGTTGGTGATTTCAGTACCAACAACCTTCAGGCTTCGTAATTCATCTTCCAACTTCCTAACCTCGTTCCTTGGACAATACTCGTTGATTGACATTGTTTTGAATTCTTCCCAAGGAGTATCATAAGCTACATCTCCTCCTACAGCCTTCACATAATTTTTCCACCACGTGAGTGCACTATCTTGTAAAGTGCACGATGCATACTTGGTCATGTCCTTTTCAACACAACCACTTATTTTAAACACAGTCTCCATCTTTTCTATCCACCGGGTTAAACCGATCGGTCCTTCTGTTCCACTGAATGATGAGGGCTTGCAAGCTTGAAAAGTTTTGTAAGGGCACCCCACACGAGGATTTGGGTTAACTGCAGCACTTCTTGCAGCCTCGACCCATAACATTCTGTCGTTCACTCGCTGATTGATGAGTTCCTGGATTTCTTGTTCCGTCATTCGGTTCAATCGCGCCATATTCTTCTATAAGAATGAAAAGGAAATAATTATTCACATGGAATATTATAGATGTAGTGTATATTTACAGTACATTATAGCTTATTAATAATATGAACCAGGTATTATTATAAAAGCTTTTTCTTCTTATTAGTGTTTTATAATTATATCTAGGGTAGTACCTACCCGTTAATGTCCATACTTAATAGCTTAGTACAGAATCAATTACTACCATCTAAATAATACTTAACCATGGAAAATTATTGCATTTCACACTTCACTATTTTACATATGCTTATCTTACATCGAACATTAAGAAAACCACACTAATAATATTATACAAAACATTATATGATCCCATGGTTTAATACGGCAGCGCATCGTTTGGTCTATTTTCTAGGACGTTTAGGTTTAAAGAATCGCTTAACGCTTATCCTGGCTGTCTGCCTATATTTTGGCTGTGGGACTGAAGAACTGGATGCCGGGATAGAACGAATAGGAATAGCGGGAATAGGGGTGGTAGTGTCTAGTGGGGTTGGTGCCACATCATCCTTATTAAACTCAGGATTTGAATTTTCTAATTCATTAGCCTTTCGTTTCTTTCCTAGTTCGAACTCTTCTTTTGTAATTTCCTGTATTTCTTCCTCGGGTTCACTTTCCTCCTCGGGTTCACTTTCCTCCTCGGGTTCACTTTCCTCCTCGGGTTCACTTTCCGGGTTCTCTATAGTCGGTTCATCCGGAATTTGTGAGTCTTCCCCAAAGATATTATTTTCGTCATCAGATAGGTTAATGACTGGAACACCATCTGAAGATTCTGGTTCGGAGTCGCTGAATGTGATAACAAGTTTTGAGCCCGACATCTATCACACAACAACTAACCCATTAGTACTACATAATATTTACATATAAATTTTAACCAACAATGATAAGCAATGGTTTTTAAATCAGACCCTGTCAAAGTCCAGACTTACTAATGTATCCTAACGACTTATCAGTTAGACACGCTAATGCAAACCTGGTTCGCTAAGACCACCGCTCTGATACCACATGTCATAACCCGTCCTTAACCATAAGAACGTGTTAGATAACGTATGATTTCATTGCGAGGTATTGACCTCTATATGCGACATTTTTAAAAGAACAACTGCATTTATTTTACATTACAAACCATAACTCTTATGATAATACAAGCTTTAGACAATATAAAGATGATTATCGTTTAGCGATAATCTTAGACTTACAAACTTTACATGTGATGATAACAATACGATTTCTAGCATATTTTACATTACAAATCCTCCGATATGCAGTTTTATTTTTGACACAAATATGCATACTCAAGATCTTGTTTAAATTCAACATGTTGCAGCGGAAGCTTCTAATTATCACCTGAGAATGAACATGCTTAAAACGTCAACATAAAGTTGGTGAGATATAGGTTTAATGCCGGCAGCAATATATATATAGACCACAAGATTTCATATATAAACATTTTAATAAAAATATTCTAAGTGGTTGAGCACTTGGTAACCATACTTAACATTTAATCACGTCGCATATTCCCTTTATTATGAAATCTTACTACACCGTACCAAGTGTAGTCACGAAACGAAGTATTGTGCAACCGTTGAATACTGGTCGTCCAGTCCGGTTGGGGTTGTCAAGCCCGATAGATCTATCAACAGGATTCGAGTTTACAATACCGCTGTAAATATTAGTTACCAAGCTACAGGGAAGTATGCCAGTGGTACAACTCAACGTAGAATATATTTTTCAGTTACTTGTGTCCATAACGTAAAACATAAAATACATGTATTCTCATCCCGAAATATTTAGAGTTTAAAAGTGGGACTATATACTCACTTTCGTCTTGAAGATATATATATTTTGACTTGGTCTCCCGGTTGATATCACGAACCTATCCATATATAATATATCAATACCTTTTCTTTTTAAACAACGTCACATATATATTCTTGTTATACTTTTAATACTTTTTATAATTCCTTAGTCCGTAGTTAGCAGTTCGTTGTTAGTAATTCAATTTTAATGGTTCATATTTAGATGTTTAATAAACCCCCAACGAAATAAATAAAACCCCCAACGTATATGTATTGGTCGAGATTAATCTTGACCCACGGTACCGGTGTTGTCAAATGACGTGTTGCGTACATAAAGTACCGGTGTTGTCAAATGACGTGTTACGTACAAACATGGGATCTTATGATTAATCTTCTCGTGTTGTTTACGGGTGATCCTGAACCATATAAAATTGAATTATGAGTACATATATATAAAATATCATGTTATCTTAAAAAGATGTGATTTATTTTAATTTTCTCCAATTAATCCCGAAGTTAAACTAGTCTTGGATAGCCAATTTTGTTTCGGTCATAGTTTCTTCGTTACAACTCCGTTTTCGTTGATTCAACTTGCCATCTCCTTGGATCGAGTTCCTCTTTAAGACTATGAACTGTAAATATCTTAGTTTGTATTCAAAATCACACGGCATAGGTGAAACTTTAGTGAACTTATGAAGTTAAACCTTTTCCTTTATGTAGGCAACCTTAAATGGTTATTTTTCTAAAAATACTTATACTTTGAATTAAATCATGAAATTTTTATGTGTTATCATATTCATAGTAAAAATCATTTTCCAGAACATAAACCTCCAATTCAAAGTTTAAGATGGTTTTTAATTATCCAACCCAAAACAGTCCCCGGTGACACTCCGACGTCGTAAAAACAGTTTTTAAGATATTCTTTGAAAAACCAAGTTATACCTTGTTAAATTAGCATATATTTAAGTTATATTACAGGTCTTGAAGTATTTTAAAAGTTAAGTTAGAAGGATCTATTTAGTTTGCAAACAAGTTTGAAAACATTCAAACTATGTTCTTGTTGTTAAAATTGTATACCACAAAATATGATAGCTATATATATATGAATCGAATAAGGTTATGAACATAGATACTACCTCAAGTTCCTTGGACAAGGTTTCTGTAAAAGAGGAGTAAGAACCTAGAACCAAAAGGGTGATGGAATTGGATGAAAGATTGGAAGTAAGTTTGTGTTCTTGGAAGGATTTCTTGAAGTGTTTTTGTAAGGTTTTCTTATGAGATTTAAGTGTTGTTTTTGAAGCTAAATGATGGAGAAAATGCTTGGAGATAATCAAGTATGAAGTTAAGAGTATTTTGAGAGAGAAATGGAAGTGTAAGTATGAGAAAATGGGGTGAAGAAATGGTGTGCATGCATAAAAACGTTTTTAGGTTATAAAGGAAAAAAAAGATACCTAACTTTGTTTTCTTGCTAAATAATTCATGCTACTTGACAAATGGTTGGTTCCACATGTTTCTTAATCATTTAAGGCTGCTAAGGAGCAGATTTTTATTGGTATATACCAATAGTAAATACATCTAGAAGCTGCGTATGATACGAGTACATATACTCTAGATATACGTATAGAAATTTTGTGAAAAATGGAATGAGGATTCAAATATAGCTATCTTTTGTGAATACACTTATATGGTTTTATGTATTTAAGTTCTTAAAAATGATTAAATTCATTACTTATACGATATATGTATAAACATTATAGGTCATAAGTATTTAAGTCAAATAACGTTGCGTATGGTTATCGTTTTGAAAACTTAAGTTAGTAGTTTCAAAATATACATATAACTTATTGTTATTAATACAAAATGAGATATTAAAACATTCTTAGATCATGTTAAATATGTATATATACATATATATATACACAAACGTATAATTATCATATATTGTATAGTTCGTGATATCATCGGTCAAACTAGACGGTCAAACGTTGTGTAAATCTCTTTTCAAAAACATAAATCTCAACAATTTGGATTGCTTATCATGTTGGTAAGGTTTAATTTATGTAAATATTAATCTTACAAGTATAGAATGATCGAAAAAGTGCGGGTCATTACATATATGTACATATTTGTTATAGGTTCGTGAATCGACCAGTGGCCAAGTCTTACTTCCCGACGAAGTAAAAATCTGTGAAAGTGAGTTATAGTTCCACTTTTAAAATCTAATATTTTGGGATGAGAATACATGCAGTTTTATAAATGTTTTACGAAATAGACACAAGTAAATGAAACTACATTATATGGGTGAATGATCGAAGCCGAATATGCCCCTTTTGATTGGTAACCTAAGAATTAGTAAACCGATCTAGTAATTGATGCGAATCCTAAAGATAGATCTATTGGGCCTAACGAACCCCATCCAAAGTACCGAATGCTTTAGTACTTCGAATTCGTTTTTATCATGTCCGAAGGAGTTCCCAGAATGATAGGGGATATTCTTATATGCATTTTGTTAATGTCGGTTACCAGGTGTTCACCATATGAATGATTTTTATCTCTATGTATGGGATGTATATTGAAATATGAAATCTTGTGGTCTATTATTATGATTTGATAATATATAGGTTAAACCTATAAGTCACCAACATTTTTGTTGACGTTTTAAGCATGTTTATTCTCAGGTGATTATTAACAGCTTTCGCTGTTGCATACTAAAATAAGGACAAGATTTGGAGTCCATGCTTGTATGATATTATGTAAAAACTGCATTCAAGAAACTTATTTTTGATGTAATATATTCTTATTGTAAACCATTATGTAATGGTCGTGTGTAAACGGTATATTTTAGATTATCATTATTTGATAATCTACGTAATGCTTTTTAAACCTTTATAGATAAAATAAAGGTTATGGTTGTTTTAAAAATGAATGCAGTCTTTGAAAAACGTCTCATATAGAGGTCAAAATCTCGCAACGAAATCAATTAATATGGAACGTTTATAATCAATATGAACGGGACATTTCATATACAAGCATAATATACAAACAATATAAGCACAATTACGCTAGAAATCATCAAAATCAAATTAGGTATAATTTTGCTCAAGAACACTAGAAATCCGGATTAAAGAGTGTTTATATGTAGAAATTACCGATTTCCTTGAGTAACTTCTTGGGAAGAATCTCCTCATCGTGATTTTAACAAAAAATTTGATGATTAACGGTGAAAAATCGTGATTTTGAGAGTGTTTTTGGGTATTTATTCGCAGAAAATTGTGTTGGTGTGTGGAGACTGGTCTGTTCGACCAATTTATCTTTTCTGGGTTTTTCAAACTCCGCGAGTACGGTAGTGGGACCCTTTGCAGCTCCGCGAGTGCGGATTTTGTTTTTTTTATTATAAAACTTTTATTAATAAAACAATTAATTGAGTAATTTAAAATTTTGTTTTCCTTTTTATTTAGGAGGAGGTTATTTCGGTACGTTTACCTAGTCCGTCCCTCGACAAAATTTTAAAATTTATCATTTTAAAGCGATTGTTTTAAAAGCAAAGATTTTGGGTTTTTTTATGTATTTGGCATACTTTAAATCAATAAGATTAAAAATAATGATAATAAAATTTCTCGTCCCGCCTTCGGGTAAAGCAATTTTGTTTCCATAACCTAGTCTTCAACTCACGACGAATTTTAAATATCAAATTTTTAACTTAATGAAATAAAGTAAATTTTGTTTTTAAAATTCACACCAAACTTAAATTTAAAATGCATAAGATTTCATATAAATATTATTAATATTTATATATATTAGTTTTACAAACTTATATTAAAAATATAGGTTTTTTTAAAATATTTACAAACTTAAATATATTCATTTTAAAAATTTACAATAATAATTTAATATTTATATATTAATTTTAAAAATAAGGTAAAAATAAAAATAAAAAAAATCTTTTTGGTCTTTTATCCCACTTTAATCAATCAAATATTAACAAAAATATACGTCCCTCTTTTTGGGTAAAGTAATTTCGGCTATATTACCTAGTTTTACTCCTGACGAATTTCTGAAATATTTTGAATTGATTGATTAAAGATATTTATACCTTAAGAATAAACGGTAAATTTTGCAGTGATGAATTAAATTTTTGTATGATATCAATAATTTCGGTTTCGCATACCTAATTTTATTGAATATCAATTTAATACTTTATAGCGAAAGATTCAGCGTTTATTATCAAAAGGTTAAAAGCAATAAAAATAAAATAAAAACTATACATACTTACCTGTGAGATAGAATTCTCAGAGACCTGCTTTAGCCGACTCATAGGAGAGTCGTGTGATTTGGTTTTCCACAGTTACATAAGCGTAACCTCGATTCTTCAATAACTTTTCTTCTAAACATATGAACGGTCCTTCTCTGCATAGAGTAACAAATTCGGTATTTGAATATGTTTGATTGTTCGAACATTTACCTTCGTGTGACCATTTTCCGCATTTATGACATCTTTCAAGGTGTCGTGCTCTTCTTTTTGTTGCAGATTTTGATTTTCCCTTACCAAAGTGTGTCTTATGATGATCTTTCCTGAGTTCTTTCCTCACTTCGTCCATTTTTCCTCTTATGAATGATACCAGTTCACTCGGGAAGGTGTTATTATTACGTTTAGTAATCATAGCGTGTAGTAGTAGACCATGGTTCAGATCAAAGGAATTCTTCATCTCGTAAAACCTAAAAAAAATAAAAATTCAGAATGGGGGGAGAAGACTAGTTCTTTAGGGTCTGCTAGGAAAGACCATTCGGATTCCATTCTCGGAAACTACACGAAAACATAATATCTAACTCTAACAGAAATACATATTACCCATAAAAGATTCAAATCTTCCCACACTTAGTTAGCTGTGGTGTCTAAATTGTGATTAACTTCATCTTCAACTTCCATTGGATTATCTATGTAATGTTTAACTCTGTGACCATTAACCTTAAATTCAATCCCATTTGAATTTATTAATTCTACTGTTCCGTATGGGAAAACTCTTTTGACTATGAATGGTCCAGACCATCTTGATTTCAATTTTCCAGGAAATAGCTTGAATCGTGAATTGAAAAGAAGAACTTTGTCTCCTTTCTTAAATTCTTTTGAACTTCTGGTTCTTTTATCATGCCATTTCTTTGTTCTTTCCTTATAGATTAACAAATTTTCATATGCTTCATGTCTTAACTCTTCTAATTCGTTTAATTGACTTAATCGTAGATGTCCGGCTTCATGTAAATCAAGATTACATGTCTTTAAAGCCCAAAATGCTTTGTGCTCAATTTCTACTGGAAGATGACATGCTTTTCCATAAACAAGTCTAAAAGGTGTGGTTCCAATTGGAGTTTTGTAGGCTGTTCTAAAAGCCCAGAGTGCATCCTCCAATTTCATGGACCATTCCTTCGGATTTGATCCTACGGTTTTCTCGAGAATACGTTTTAAAGCTCGATTGGTATTTTCAACTTGTCCACTTGTTTGTGGATGATAAGCGGTTGAGATTTTATGAGTTACTCCATATCTTTTGAGAACTTTCTCAAGTTGATTATTACAAAAAATGAGTACCCCGATCACTTATTAAAGCTTTCGACGTTCCAAACCTAGCAAAAAGACGTTTTAAGAAGTTGACTACAACTCGTGCATCGTTAGTTGGGAGAGTTTGTGCTTTCGCCCATTTAGATACATAATCAATGGCAATAAGAATGTAGAGATTATTATGAGATTTTGGAAATGGACCCATAAAGTCAATACCCCAAACGTCAAATACTTCACATATTTGAATGACATTTTGTGGCATTTCATCACGTTGACTTATTTTTCCGGTCCTTTGACAAGCATCACAGGATTTACAAAGAAGGTGTGCGTCTTTGAAAATTGTAGGCCAATAAAATCCAGTATCGTAGACTTTTCTTGCTGTTAGTTAAGGCCCATAATGCCCTCCTGTTGGTCCTGTGTGACAATGGTTTAAGATTTGACTAGCTTCATCTCCGAATATGCATCGGCGTATTATTCCATCGGGACAACTTTTAAACAAATGTGGATCTTCCCAAAAATAGTGTTTTATATCACTAAAGAATTTCTTTCATTTTTGGTACGTCAACCCTTTTTCAAGGAATCCACATACTAAATAGTTTGCATAGTCTGCAAACCATGAAATTTCACTATAATCAATTTTCAAGAGATATTCGTCAGGAAAGTTGTCTTGTATGGCCGATTCATTTAAAACTTCTAATTCGGGATTTTCAAGACGAGAAAGATGATCAGCGGCGAGATTTTCTGCTCCTTTTTTATCTCAGATTTCAATATCAAACTCTTGTATGAGTAAGATCCAACGGATTAATCGTGGTTTATCATCTGTTTTTGAAAATAGGTATCTAAGAGCAGAATGGTCGGTATAGACCACCGTTTTAGCTAGAACGAGATATGAACGAAATTTGTCAAAAGCAAAGACAATAGCAAGGAGTTCTTTTTCAGTAGTTGTGTAATTTGTTTGTGCTCCTTGTAACGTCTTACTAGCGTAATAGATAGGTTGAAATTGTTTTTCAATCCTTTGTCCTAAAACGGCTCCCATTGCAAAATCACTTGCATCGCACATGAGTTCAAATGGTAGATTCCAATTTGGAGTTATCATGATCGGAGCATTAGTGAGTTTTTCTTTAAGAATATTAAAAGATTTGATGCATTCATCTGAAAAGATGAATGGAGCATCCTTTTCAAGGAGTTTATTCATAGGAGTGGCAATTTTAGAAAAATCTTTTATGAAACGTCGGTAAAAACCGGCATGCCCTAGAAAACTCCTAACTCCTCTAACATTGATAGGATGTAGAAGTTTAGCAATTACATCTACTTTAGCTCTATCCACTTCAATTCCTTCCTTTGAAATTTTATGACCAAGAACGATGCCTTCTTTAACCATGAAATGGCATTTCTCCCAATTAAGAACTAGATTTGATTGCTCGCATCTAATAAGAATTCGTTCAAGATTAACTAGATATGTTTCAAAAGTATCAACGAAGACTGAAAAGTCATCCATGAAAACTTCCATACATTCTTCTATCATGTCGTGAAAATTTGCCATCATGCACCTTTGAAAGGTTCCAGGGGCGTTGCAAAGTCCAAATGGCATGCGTTTGTAAGCAAAAGTACCATAAGGGCACGTGAACGTGGTTTTCTCTTGGTCATCGGGTGCGATTGGAATTTGAAAGTATCCGGAAAAACCGTCAAGAAAATAATAGTAACTGTTCCCAGCTAACCTTTCCAACATTTGATCAAAGAAAGGTAAGGGAAAGTGATCTTTTCTGGTGGCGTCATTTAATTTTCTATAATCAATACAAACACGCCATCCTGTTACAGTCCTAGTAGGAATAAGCTCATCTTTTTCATTTGTGATGACAGTCATGCCACCCTTCTTAGGTACGCATTGAACTGGGCTTACCCATGGACTATCAGAGATTGGATAAATTAAACCTGCATCTAGTAGTTTAATTATTTCATTCTTAACAACATCTTGCATATTTGGATTTAGTCTTCGTTGGCGTTACACATATGTTTTATGACCTTCTTCCATAAGGATTTTATGTGTGCAATACGAAGGACTTATACCTTTAATATCATGAATCTTCCATGCAATAGCTGGTTTATGAGCTTTTAGCACAGAAATGAGTCGAGATTTTTCATTTTCCGTAAGAGAAGACGATATTATTACAGGTAATTCAGATTCACCATGTAAATAAGCGTATTCCAAATGGTTTGGAAGTGGCTTTAACTCTAATGTCGGTGGTTCTTCTATCGATGATTTATATCGATATTTGTCTTCCTCTTTTAGCATTTGAATTTCTTCTATTGTTGATTCGTATTCATTAGCCATGAGTGTAGCTAACATTTCAGCTTCATCAATTGGTTCAGTTCCTTCTCCTAAAGAACATTCTCCTGTTCCTTGTAATTCTAGAAATTCTTCTAATAATTCTGCATGTGAATCTATAGTTTGAATGTAATAACATGTATCATCTGCAGATTGCAGTTGTTGCATAGCTCTATCAACAGAAAAGGTAACACTCTCGTCCTCTATACTTAGGGTCAGTTTCTTACCAAACACGTCTATTATTGTTTTGGCGGTGTTTAAGAATGGTCTTCCTAATATAAGAGGAACTCGAGAATCTTCTTCCATGTCTAGAATAACAAAATCTACTGGAAATACTGAAGTACCAACTTTAACTAGCATGTTTTCCATTATCCCTCTAGGATATTTTACTGATCGATCTGCTAGTTGTATACTTATTCGTGTTGGTTTCAATTCTCCAAGGTCTAGTTTAGCGTAAAGTGAATACGGCATTAAATTTATACTAGAACCTAAATCTGCCAATGCTTCTATTAAACGAAGACTACCCAGAAAACATGGAATTGTGAAACTTCCTGGATCTGATAATTTTTCTGGTATCTTATTCAACAACACTGCAGAACAATTAGCATTCATAGTAACAGCCGAGAGTTCTTCCATTTTCTTTCTATTTGTGATTAGATCTTTCAAGAATTTAGCATATCTTGGCATTCCTGAAATCACATCAATGAAAGGAAGATTGACATTTATTTGTTTAAACATATCCAAAAATTTGGATTGCTCGGCTTCAAGTCTTTCTTTTATCATTTTACTCGGGTAAGGAAGCGGTGGTTGATATGGTTTAACATAAGGTTTCGCCTTAACTATATTATCTTCATTAACCTTTTCAACTACCGGTTGTTTTTCCTTTTCTTGATCAGATTGTGGTTCTTGTAGAGTAGAAATAGAGTCATCAAAATTTACATGCATTTCAGGTGGTTTATGTGTAATACCACTTCTTGTGGTAACGGCTTTAGCTCTTTCATTTCGGGGGTTAGCATTTGTATCGCTCGGTAGACTCCCCGATTTTCTTTCACCTATCAACCTTGCTAGGTTGCTCACTTCTTATTCCAGATTTTGAATAGAAGCTTGCTGATTTCTAAATGCTTGAGCATTTTGTTCATTGGTTTGTTTCTGAGATGTGAAAAACTACGTTTGAGATTCAACTAGCTTTGACATCATGTCTTCTAAATTTGGCTTTTTATCATCGGTTTGTGGTGGTTTATTTTGAAAAATGGGTCTTTGCTAATTGTAAGTATTATTAGATACTTGTTGATTGCTAGGACCTTGTTGATTGTTGTATGGAACATTTCGGTTATAATTCTGGTTTTGATTGTAGTTTGATCTTGGCGATTGATAATTACCTTGGTAATTATTTCCAGGCCTTTGGTTCATGTATGAAACATTCTCTCTTTGTTCCATTGTTTGTTCAATACTGAGACAATCTTTTGTCAAATGTGGTCCTCTACACTGCTCACAACTAATTCGTATTGCGTGAATATCTTTAGTCATCTTTTTCATTCGTCTCTCGAAAGCATCTAACTTTGCGGAAATGGAATCAAAGTCATGGCTAGAATCGGCTCTAACCGCTTTAGATGATCTAACGATGTCTTTTTCTTGGTGCCACTCATGTGAGTGGGAGGCTGTGTTATCAATAATTTTGTAAGCTTCAGTTGCAGTTTTCTTCATAATGGAACCACCAGCTACTATGTCGATGTCTTTTCGTGTAGTAATGTCGCATCCTTGGTAGAATATTTGTACTATTTGATAAGTGTCTAAACAATGTTGTTGACATCCTCTTAACAACTTTCCAAATCTTGTCCACGCCTCATATAGAGTTTCATTTGGCTTTTGCGTGAATGTAACAATTTTTCCTTGAAGTCTCACGGCTTTAGATGCCGGAAAGAATTGTTTAAGAAAATTTTCAACTAAAACATCCCATGTGTTAATCGCTCCTTCGAGTAACGATTCTAACCAATCTTTGGCTTCTCACTTTAAAGTCCAGGGAAATAACATGAGATATATCTGTTCATCCTCAACTTCTCGAATTTTAAATAGAGTACAAATTCTATTAAAGGTACGAAGATGTTCATTTGGATCTTCCTTCGGCGCACCACTAAATTGGCATTGATTAGTTACCATGTGTAGCATTTGTCCTTTGATTTCATAATCTGGCGCATTAATGTCTGGTTGAGTAATTGCGTGTCCTTGGCCAGTGCATTTAGCTCTCATTCGGTCTTCCATACTTAGAGGTTCCTGATTTTCCATGATTGAGTTTGTTGAATCTGAATCACTAGAGAATTCTGATTTAATGGTTTCTTCCTCGACAATTTCTGGTTGAATGATTAGTGGTTCAGGATCTCTGAATTGTCCTTGAATATCCTCCGGATTCTCAATTGTGAGGTTAGGTTCAAAAAATGGATTATCGGAAATTTGAATTGGAGTACTTGGTCGACTAGATGATGATTCTAAAGAAAAATCAACGGCGATAATATTGGCTAGATGTCTTGATCGAGTTACAGGTGGTGAACGTATGAAAGGTGGTGAACATTTTGTTCGGTGTATTCACTGAATATCCTATTAGTTATAAAGATAAAAATTATATAAGTTATCAAATTAATAGACTTTTCTGCTTTTACCCACGTTTCGAATAGCCAAAAGATGTAGCAGGTAGCCAGGACCCTTTAAATCGGAAGCCCACAACTCGCCATTAACAAATCCAACTATTACTACGAACCAAAAAATTTTGGATGTCTATCAATTTAACCACTTAAAATAATTTTCGTCGAAATTTAAAGAAAAGAAAGAAAATTCTCTGTCCTAAAAACTAGAGCGTCTAGAAATAAGAAAGAAAAAGTGCGTCAAAAAATAAGAGGTCGAAAAATAAGTGTCGAAAAATAAAGATAGCGCGTCGAAACTTAAAAAGTACTAAAATTTATAAACAGTGTCGCAAAATTCTAAAGCACCTAAATCTTAGTCTTAAAGAAAAAGTACTTCAGGGATTTTACGGCAAAGCCTGAAAATCTAGAAATAAAAATAACTACGGCAAAAATACTAAACATAAAACTAATTTTGAACGATAAAATATACAATATACGAATAAACAATTAAAAAGATACAAAATTTAAAAATAAAACTAAAGTTATAAAAATACAATTTTTATAAAAATAATATTTTTATATTATTATTTTATAAAAGTATTAATTTTATAAATTAATAAAACTAATTAAAACTTAAAAATACAAATTTAATTAAACTAAAACTAATTAATATTAAACATAAACCCTAATTATAATTAATAATAATTATAACCCTAATTTCGCAATTAATGCACGTACTAGGTTGGCCTGTCACAGCAGCTCCGCGAGTGCGGAGGCTTGCTACCCAAAATGCTCCACGAGTGCGGAGGATGCAGGCTCAGATGAGGTGCATGCTCAAATTACGCAGGTTCAGTTTTAATATATTTTATTTTTAAATTTTAATTTTCTTTTTTATAGCGTTTCGCTTTCGGCGTTTACGATGATTCCCCGTCAGCGGCGTCAAAAATACTTGATGTTATGCGAGGTGTATACGAAATAGTTATATTTTTATTGCGAAATACTATTAAATACGATACAATTTTACACAAGTTATTTATTTATTTATAGAATGGATATACCTAAACCTTGCTACAACACTATAGGTAGTGTACCTAATCGTAAAGTAGTGTAGTTTTTAGTTAGTCCGGTTCATTCCACAGGGATACAACTAAATTTAACGCTATATTATATTTTAAACTATATTTGTATATAAATATATATATATATATATATATATATATATATATATATATATATATATATATATATATATATAAGTAGTATTATTATTATAAAAGGGGGTTTTACCGTTTAATGACCGGTTTGTCGATTTTATGTCTTAAGTCGCAATTAAAACCTAATGTAAAATATTA
Source organism: Rutidosis leptorrhynchoides (assembly GCF_046630445.1). Classification (NCBI taxonomy): domain Eukaryota; kingdom Viridiplantae; phylum Streptophyta; class Magnoliopsida; order Asterales; family Asteraceae; genus Rutidosis; species Rutidosis leptorrhynchoides. The sequence goes on along the minus strand of NC_092335.1, from coordinate 363,717,035 downwards.
AATATACAAATGACTTAATTTAAAGCGTAAAGTAAATGACGATAATAAAATTGAGATAATTAAAAGTGCGATAAATAAAATAACGATAAATAAAATTGCGATAATTAAAAATACGATGAGATATAAAATAAAAGAATTATGCTTATTTAAACTTCCGTAATCATGATATTTGACGTGTTGATTTTAATTTATTACCATGGGTTAATTGTCCTTTGTCCTAGATTATTCGATATGTCCATCTGGTTTTTGTCCATAACAGTCCATCAGTCATAAATATAAAGTGCGAGTGTCCTCGTTAAATTATCCTTATACCCGAAGTCAAATATTCCAACTAATTGGGGACTTAAACTGTAATAAGGTTTTAATACATTGTTAATGATTACACCAGTTTATCGACTGTGTGCAATCCAAGGTTTTAATACTTTATTAACAATTACACCAAGTGTCCTTGTATGTAATCCACCCCTGTTTTAATGAGTCCATTGACTATTAATCCATCCCCATGTCTGGTTAAATGAACGATTATTAGTACTTATAAATATCCCGCCCATCGTGTCCGATCGAGTGTATGTGGTTATTTATAGGTACGTCCAATTATAAATCTTTATATTAAATTAACGAACTATCATTCAATTAAACAAATATAAAGCCCATTAATAGCCCATAGTCTAATTTTCACAAGTGTCGTTCTTTTTTCCAAACCCCAATTGTGGTACAAAGCTTAATAACCCCCGTCTTTAATATTTAGTCCAACATCACGCTTACTTCGGCTTAATAAACATAATAATAACTTAGCTACGAGACATTAATTTAAAAAGGTTGAACATAACTTACAATGAGTATTAATCGCGTAGTGTTACACGGACAGAGTTTCGACTTACAAACTTAAAACATTCGCTAACATAACCTTATTATTATTAAACTTAAATTAAAATAATAATTATAATATATATATATATATATATATATATATATATATATATATATATCGTATATGTTGAGAGAAAGGAAAAGAAAAAGGTATGTTTGATCGAGCAAAATTCGTTGCCTTTTATAGGACCATGTTGAACTATACATCTCCGCGAGTGCGGCATTTTTCTGCTTCATAGCTCCGCAGTCGCGGAGCTTTGGATTTCAGCTCATCTCTTTGAGTTAAACTTGGGCTGCTTATAAATATAATATATATAATTAATTATATATTATATTATATTCTTTTGCATAGTTGACTTGTAATTTTTGGTCCGTTGCGTCGCGCGCTGAAAGTTGGTTCATGTCTAGGTTCCGGATTTTCGAACGCCTTTTCGTACGATTTAATATCTTGTACTTTGCGTTTCACGGCTTGTACTCTTGTAATTTTTAGACGTTTCTCATCAATAATTTGAACCACTTGGATTTTACTTTGTACTATTTAGCTTTTTGGTCATTTGCGTCTTCAATTCGTCGAATCTGTCTTTTGTCTTCACCTTTTATTATTTAAACGAATATCACTTGTAAATTGAACAATTGCAACTAAAAGCTTGTCTTTCTTGAAGGATAATGCTATGAAATATATGTTTGTTTTTAGCATTATCAGTTATGAAAACCATTATTACCTCAAGTATAGTAGGTAAACCTACTGGAAATGATGAAAAAATAACTTGAGCTTCAAAGGATCTTTGATGGCTTGGAAGTTCTTGAAGTAGAATCATGACACGAAAACAAGTTCAAGTAAGATTACTACCTGAATTAAGATATTTATAGTTATAGAAATCGAATCAAAGTTTGAATATGAATATTACCTTGTATTAGAAAGATAACCTACTGTAAATAACAAAGGTTTCTTGATCTTTGATGATTACTTGGAATGGATTTGAAAGCTTGGAAGTAATCTTGTAAACTTGAAAGTATTCTTGATTTAATGAAACTAGAACTTATAGAATTTATGAAGAACACTTAGAACTTGAAGATAGAACTTGAGAGAGATCAATTAGATGAATAAAATTGAAGAATGAAGGTGTTTGTATGTGTTTTGGGTCTTGGTATATGGATTAGATATAAAGGATGTGTAAGTTTGTTTTCTTGTAAATAATTCATGAATGATTAATAATATTTTTGTAATCTTGCTAAATAATTCATACTAGATTACATAGAATGGTTCTCACATGTTTGATGACTCATTAAGGGCTGCTAAGAGCTGATCATTGAAGTGTATATACCAATAGTATGTACATCTAGAAGCTGGGTATAATACGAGTACGAATGTCGAATGAATACGAGTAGAATTCTTGATGAAAATGAATGATAATGCAATTGTAACCAACTTTATTAAGTATGAGTGTTTTGATATGTGTCTTAAAGTCTTCTAAAAGTATATTAATACATCTTAATACACTACATGTATATACATTTTAACTAAGTCGTTAAGTCATCGTTAGTCATTACATGTAAGTGTTGTTTCGAAACCTTTAAGTTAACGATCTTGTTAAATGTAATTAATCCATTGTTATTATACTTAAATGAGATGTTAAATTGTTATGTTAACATGATAACATAGTGTGTATATATATATATATATATATATATATATATATATATATATATATATATATATATATATATATATATATATATATATATATATATATATATGTTAAAATGCTATTACAACGATAATCATTACATATATATATTGTTTCGAAATCCTTAAGTTAGTAGTCTCATTTTACTCGTATAGTTCATTGTTAATACACTTAATGATATATTTAATTATCATTTTATCATGTTAAATATAGTGTGTTAATATCTTAATACAATACATATGTATTTATTTTAATTAAAATGTTGTTATAACGATAATCGTTATATATATCGTTTCGAGTTTCTTTAATTCGGTAGTTTCATTTCATGCATATAACTCTTTGTTAATATACTTTGTGAGATACTTACTTATCATAATATCATGTTATATATATATATATATATATATATATATATATATATATATCATGTCGTTTTTACAAATTTTAACGTTCGTGAATCGCCGGTCAATTTGGGTGGTCAATTGTCTACATAAACTCATTTCAATTAATCAAGTTTTAAAAAGTTTGATTATTTTACATGTTGGAAACATTTAATCATGTAAATATAGATCTCATATAATATAATCATGGAAAAGTTCGGGTCACTACAGTACCCACCCGTTAAATAAATTTCGTCCTGAAATTTTAAGCAGTTGAATGTGTTGACGCATCATCTGGAAATAAGTGCGGTTATTTCTGTTTCATCTGATCTTCACGCTCCCAGGTGAACTCGGGTCCTCTACGAGCATTCCATCGAACTTTAACGATTGGTATTTTGTTTTGCTTAAGTCCTTTAACCTCACGATCCATTATCTCGACGGGTTCTTCAACGAATTGTGATTTTTCGTTGATTTTAATTTCGCCTAAGGGAATTGTGAGATCTTCTTTAGCTAAGCATTTCTTCATATTCAAGACGTGAAAGGTATTATGTACACTGATGAGTTTTTAAGGTAATTCAAGTCGATAAGCCACCGGTCCAACACGATCAATAATTTTGAATGGACCAATGTATCTCGGATTTAGTTTTCCCCATTTTCCAAAACGAACAACGCCTTTCCAAGGTAATACCTTAAGCATGACCATGTCACCAAATTCAAATTCTAAATCTTTTACTTCTAATGTCCGCGTAGCTCTTTTACCGATTCTGTGCAGTTTTCAACCGTTGTTGAATTTGAATAATTTTCTCGGTAGTTTCTTGGATTATCTCCGGACCGGTAATTTGTCTATCCCCTACCTAGCTCCAACAAATCGAAGACCTGCACTTTCTACCGTAAAGTGCCTCGAACGGTGCCACCTCAATATTCGAGTGGTAACTGTTGTTTTATGAAAACTCTGCTAATGGTAGATGTCGATCCCAACCATTTCCAAAATCAATGACACATGCTCGTAGCATGTCTTCAAGAGTCTGTATCGTCCTTTCACTCTGCCCATCGGTTTGTGGATGATAGGCAGTACTCATGTCTAGATGAGTCCTTAATGCTTGTTGTAACGTCTTCCAGAATCTTGAAACAAATCTACCATCCCTATCAGAGATAATTGAGACTGGTATTCCATGTCTGGAGACGAATTCCTTCAAGTATAGTGGTGCCAACTTCTCCATTTTGTTGTAACGACCCGACAAAAACGTCATTGACGGCGTCGTTAACTTAGGTCCCGTTACGTGGTCATAGTCCCTAAATGAGACGCGTTTGACCAAAATTATGTCGCGTTCATTTGGAAAGTATAAGACTTACAAAGTTTTAAGTTTACCAACGGTTCGACAACGAATTTAAGTTTACAAAAGTAATAAATTATAACTGAAATAACTTGCGACATAATTAGTTGAAAATCACGGTTGCTATAAATAGCGTAAGTATGTATGCTTTAAGTTTAAATCCAAAGGTGCTATCCCTAGCGTAATGCATACATGGTTAACCCCAAGCAAGTAATCAAAGTAGAGTGCGGAAGCATGTATCACTTAGCGTTCAAGGTCCTGAGAAAAACATAGAAAATCTGTCAACGAAAACGTTGGTGAAATCATAGGTTTAATAAGTGAATACGTTGGTAAATAAGTTGAACCACAAGATTTAAAACGTTGAAATAATAGTAAATCATTCTAAAAATGTTATCACGAGCACCCAATTATCAAGACTTAACTAACTTTACCCCATCACATAGTGTTAAAACCTACACTTTATTCTCGAAAATATATTTCATCCGCATAACGGTAGCGAACCGTCCGAATGAGGGTTTGTTAAACCCATATGGCCATACAACATAAGTTCTCACTTACACCCGACAAGTGTAACTAATGATAATCGAATTGAGGCATTTTTGTTCTAACTCGTACGTAGAATGATTGTTTTCGTACTTGTGTTCACTTTGTAAAATGAAACGTTTATGTTTTCTCATCCCAAATGTAAGTATAAAAGAGTAAAAGTGGGACTATGATCTCACCTCGAGTGCACGAGTATAATGTACTTCACAAAGTAAACGTGTGCATGAAAGTTGTTTAGTCTTGACCTAATCAAGTAAGTTATATCAATTACCGGTTACGACACAAGGTTGGGCAAAATGTGTTCAAATAGTCATATGGCTCGTTACGACTCGATTATATAGCATGTGAGTCAAGTTGCCAAGTTTCATGCAAGATATAAGTATAAAAGCAAATTAGAATGATTGCATAAGTATTTGGTTAAATTTGACTAAAAGTCAAACTTGGAAAAAGTCAAACTTGGTAAAAGTCAAAGTCAAAGTCAACGGGGTCGGTCTAGTATCCGACTATTATTCATCAATAAGTAGTCATATATAAGCATGTTGGCCAAGTTTCTTGTTAATTGGAGTTGCTAGTAAGCGTGAACGAAATGCTGAGCACGAAATGCACTAATCTGCACAAATGTGCAATTTCTTGCACACTTGTGCAAATAAGGGTAAATTGGAATCAGAAACCCCCTTGTTTTATTTGGGCACAAAATGCACTAATCTTCACAAATGTGCAATTTCTTGCACACTTGTGCAACCTGAAGTGCTTAAATTTTTCAAGTGTACGAACCAAAACTCTTTCAACCACAATTATGAACCGTAAACACTCAAAATGCATATCATATATCTTTGGAAAGGTATTTTAACAATGAATACAACTAAGAACATATCATCAACTAAAACTAGCATTTGTAGCAATTAAATCCGCATCGGAAGATCATTGAATGTTCATTATCAAAAGTTCAAAGTTCATAAACTCATAAGATGATTCGAGAATCCAATTTACACTTATGATATGCCGTTTCGGAGGTAATTGCGCATACAATGCAACTAAACATTACATTTCATAGCATTCAAAGCATCAAAAGTTCATTTTAAAGTTCATCAAATCCTAACCAAGAATCATGAATTCAACCATTTTGTAAATGAAGCTTTTCTAAATCAACCTACATACCAAAACGAAGCTAATGATGCTAGTAACACATTTAATACATGAACTTTAACATTTAATCACCCAAAATCAAAGATTAAATACACCCATTTCAAGTGTTCATGCTAGTTACTCAAAATAACAAATCGAGCATACAAATCACATATCCATATTAGACTCGAGCCATAGACACTAACTAACACCATTTCAAGTCTATAAATCGAATTAGAGAAATTTAGAGTTTTAGAAACTTTACCCCAAGTAGTGAAATTGGTACCAAATTGAAGAGGATGAAGAGAGGATTCTAAAAGCACAATTCGTTTTGTTGTAAGCTTCCTTGAAATGATTTAGATGATGATTTAGTGTTGATGG